>NC_090801.1:20920553-21250553 GCF_036512215.1 Solanum lycopersicum | reverse complement strand
ATACCAAGGCCTCATCATTAATAATGTATATTAAAGTTTCTTTTCAAGATTTGGGATTCAATATTTTCATCATGCTTATCTTATCACAATCACATAATCATATTCATGCAAACATACCATTAAGCATATAGTAGGGTTTACAATACTACCAATACATATCATTCACTATTAAGAGTTTACTTATGAAAGCATGAAACCATAACCTACCTCCACCGAAGAATTGAATCAAGCAAGAATTTTCCCAGAGCTTTGTTTCTCCCTTCTCGTTCGATTCTCTCTCTCTCTCAACTTTCTCTCTCTTTCTCTTGTTCTTTCTATTTTTTTTATTCAAACCCTCTTTCTTTTACCCTAATTAGTATATAATTAAGAATAAAAGATGGCAATAATACCCCACTAATTAACTTAGGGTTACCTCTTTTAACCCCCAAGAATTTGAGTTATTAATATAAACCCACGAACTTTATAATTAAGGCAAGAATAGTCAAAAACGTCCCTTAAAACTTAACCAGAAATCCGACTCCAACTGGGATTATGCAAACTGTGACGGGCCGTCGCGCCTGCGACGGTCCGTCCTGCTGTCCGTCGCATAGTTCAGAAACTTGATTTTGGGTGATTGGCCTGTGACGGTCCGTCCTGCCACTCCGTTACAAAGTTCAGAGAGTCGATTTTCAGTACCCAATTTCAGATTTTCTAAGTGTTTTGAAACGAGACCCTGCGACGGTCCGTCGTGCCCATGACGGTCCGTCGTTGGGTTCGTCGCCTCAGCCTGTTTTTCCAGAAATAAAATCTGCTGCTCAAACGACTAAACAGATCGTTACAATTCGAGTCCGAATTTAAGATCTAATTAAATTTAGGTTTAGCCGCTTATTTTGGATGATACTTTCAATAGGATTCTCTTTCAAGATTGAATTATAAATTTATGATTAAAGGTAAAGAAGCAATACATCCCGAATTAATTCATGCACTTTTTTAAAATATAATTTTAGAAATATTTATGATTTGTTTTAAAACCTTTAATATATTATTTTTGAGAAAAAGTTACCTATGAAGTAACATCACATAATTGAGACGTAAGATTAATTAAGATGAACATAGTCAGAGTTTTAAGTTTATCGGTGATTTTTATTTAGCCATGAATGTATGATAATTTACTTCTATAATTTTTAAAAACACTCAATTGGTAGTAGCTTGCATTAATAATGTGACGGGTTTATTAAGAGAAATTTAATTAGTAATGGGTGGGTAATGGATTAATTTATAAATTATACTAATAAGTTAAATTATAACAAATAGTTGAGCACCACATATTTTAAAAAATATTTAAATAATTTAAATATAAAACCGTTAAATAAGTGGTCAATTTTGAACCAAAAGGTGGATGACAAGGGTATTTTGGACCCAATAGGTGGGCGAGAAGGATATTTTGGAGCCCATAGGTGAATGGAGGGTAATTCTGTACCATTTTCAATACTTTGAGGGTATTTTAGGCCCTTTTCCGTTATTATTATTATTATTACTATTATTATTATTATTATTATTATTATTATTATTACTATTATTACTATTATTATTATTATTATTATCGTTATTATCATTATTATTATTATTGTTATTATTATTATTATTGTTGTTGTCGTTGTTGTTGTTGTTGTTGTTGTTTTATTATTATTATTATTATTATTATTATTATTGTTGTTGTTGTTGTTGTTGTTGTTGTTGTTGTTGTTGTTCTTGTTGTTGTTGTACATTAGGATAGCCTCCAAAAATGGAACAACTAGATGATAATCATATTCACGTTTATCTCAAACTGTTCTTAAAGCATATACATAACCCTCATTGTCACGATTGGAATCTAGACCCCAGACGAGACCGGTGTCGTTGACTTCTCAGAGGTCCCTGATAAGCCTACATACTTCATTCGTACTTCATCTAGGTTAATTTTAGCGGAAAATTTGAACTTTTTTATCTCCTTATATCGTTCTAAACATTTTAAACCTAACTTCATAGGCATTCACAAATCAACTATCTAATATAGAGATAATCAAATGAAACAAACAATTTATAATTGCATTAAACATATTTTTGCCAAAACGTCACCAATAGAAAATCTGAAATGAAAGTGGAAAGAAACGCTGGTGGAACATGCTCCACTAGCTAAAGCCTACATCTAAGCTAGATAATAACGGTAGACATCCTCGAAACCATGAGGGCCTACCAAGTCCGGATTAAAGCTCCACGTCCGGATAGCTGCAACGTCAACCTGTAAGCTCTAGCGTCCACCTGTGCCTGCACCTAAAAATATAGAGTTGTATGAGATTAGAACACACTTGTACTAAGTATGGGTATATGCAAGCACACACCAAGGACATGCATGAGTAATAATAGCTCTTTCCTAACAACATGTTTATGGAAAGTCAAGTTAGTGGACTTGCCAAATTGGGATTAGGAAAGTCAATGAGCTTTCCTAATTTGTATTAGGAAAGTCATGTCATGAGAATGACACACATCATCATACTTATCATATTACACACATCACATAACATCTTACACATATGACACATCATATTTCATATAGCACATAACATCTTACACATAACACACATCATATGCCATGAGACCTTGAAATCATGGACTTGACATTAAGACTTTCCAAAATGAGGGCTCAAAATATGGGACCTCAACTAGGAGTCTTCATTAACAAACACAGAGTTTGCTTCATTCATTTATACGTACTTCATTTCATTTCGTTCATAGGCTAGTGTGAACACCAGCTATACCTAGGATGTAGTTTAAGACTTTCATCGGGTTTGCTGTGCAATGATCAAGAATAACCTAATATCATTATTTGAATCTGGCTCACCTCTTGATTATCATATCCTAACACCTTTGGTATCGTTCATTTTATTAAGTGCATCATTTGAGGCTGACCTCATTCATTCATTGGGAACTTTATCTTTAACCGACATAGATCAGTGAGCATCATGAATTCCATTATCATGAAACCCCACACTGAAAAGAGGTAGAATCACCGGCCCAAGTGACCCAAAACATGCTAGCGTACATGGGATATGAACCTCGCCAGATCCCTATATTGGCAGTATAGGTTCGAAGACTAGGAGATATAAGGAGACCCATACCCGACATGCCAGAAAACCTCATCTCATGAGAGTTACGTGAACCTCCGCCCTTTGCGAAATAAGGCATCACCACTCATAACTAGTCTATCGGTGCTCAGTATAATGTTCCATTACATTCAACTCATACGTCATGGAAGCTGGCTTCTAGTATGAGGACAACATAGCTCAATAAATGATTTCTCATCTCATCATTAGTATTAAGTACGCATTAACTTTAATACTTTTATTAGAGTGTTCATATAGATTGATCTCTTCATTAACTTTACACTCTCATAAGTGAGTACGTTTTGGTAACGTTTACTTAGGCTCATTTGAGATTGCTCCCATCTTTTACATTAGTACATTTTGTTAACATTTACTTAGGCTCATTTGAGTTTGCTACCATCTTTTACATTAGCCTCATATCATGTTGTCACCACATTCATTAACATTAGCACATTTGTTCTTAATAATTACTCACCCCTTTTTACGTGAATGTTCATTTCATCATATGCCAATGCACTTGGCCATTTAGTGTGTTTTACATCTTACTTAATCCTTCTAGGGTATCATAATTTCATTTTTCATTTCATCTTTTCATCATATGCCAATGCACTTGGCCATTTAGTGTATCTTACACTCGTACTTAACCCTTCTAGGGTTTCATCATTTCATTACATACATCTTAGGTTCACTTATTTTTAATCGTATGATAGACTTATGGGTCTATAAATACAACCCATGAGGCTTCATTCATAGTTTGTTAAGTGACTCATAGCTTCCAAAGATTATGTAGTACAAGACTTATGTATCTTGTATTTATGCCAAGATCTCGATTTCGATCTAAGTAGGTGACATTATTCTTGAAAATTAAATTCACGTATGATTTATGTATCAATACGAAAATTTGGGCAAGGGAACCCAAGTTCGAACCCCTTGGACAATACTTACATTTTTCCTTGACTTTATTTTTAGTCTTCATGACATTTGGACTCTAGATCGAACCCCAACATCAACATTCTATCTTTATTTTTCTCCTTAGATTCTCCTCTTATTTGGCCGAAGGTTTGTGGGATCGAACCCTTACAACCCCTTTTATTTTTCATCTAAATTGTGTTGTCCAATTCGCCTAGTGCCAAGAGGTTGTGGGATCAAACCCTACAACCTCTTTTTATTTTACTCTTTATTTCGCTGGGAATTGGGAGGTTGTGGATTCGAACCCCCACAGCCTCCTTGATTTATTTTTATTTAAAATTTGCCTTAGATATGCGTAGGCAGTTAGGTTGTGGGATCGAGCCCCCACAACCTCACTTTATTTTCCTATTTAATTCGCCCATTCTCCCTTCTAGCCTTGAGGTCATGGGTTCGATTCTCACGCCTCACACATCCTTTCTTTTATTTTATTTCCCTTCATTCGCTGCCTGGAGGTCATGGGTTCGATTCCCATGCCTCCCATTTAATTTATTTAAATTGTTGCTCTCTCCTTTCTCAACCAGTAGACCCCATTTCGAATCCCCCCAACCCCTTTCCTTTTATTGCGAATTTAAGTTGTCACACGGGTGAGGTCACATGTTCGAATACTGGTGTCCTCACCCCTTCACTAAACTTTAGCCTAAACTAAACTTATAATTTTTACTGGAAACTTACACATTTTCTTACTTATTTTCGTCAATATTTTCCACTTGAAAACTTAGGAAGATTCATGGATCATTTAACACTTTTTGGGGTGTATTTCATAGATTCGTTTAACCAACATATTGACACTCAAATCAGCCCCACTTCCATTTTAATGAACATCACGATTTACATAGGTTTATACATGTAAAATGACAATAAAAACAATATCAAACATGAAGACTTAACTTGAGACCTCATTCACAGTACATTCACTGTAACCTTTTTGCACGTACACACACTTGCTCAAACTTTCGAATACATGGTTATATTTCCTACGATTTCAAGTATACAAACAAAATAATGTTCATCACGAAATCATAACATACACCTAAATCTACCAGCAATCATACCCAACCTACGATTCATTGGGAGCCAGTGACAGGGGCATGCAAAAGGGAAACAATCCTAGTTTTCGAATGAATAACCTGAACCGTAAGGGTCTCTTGGGAAAGGGACCGAGAGATAAGAAAACCATACCTTTTTGACGTAAAACTCCTGACTTTCTTCCAAAAAACTTCACCCAAGAACATGTCTAAACCTCCTCAATATCAACTCCACTCGAATAACAACCTCCCTTAGCCTAGTGCTCGATTAACGTTTATTTTCTTGTGATTTCGTGTGAGTTCTTCAAGTGTGAAGAACTTGGTTTATTTTTCTGATTTTTTATATTATTTTGACAGAGAAATTTTGTGTGAAATAATAAGGGAGATTGAGCGTGAGAGTTTAGAGATAGACGTGAGAGAGTAGAAGTTATATTAGGCTTAGGAGTCTAGTTTAGGACTTAGTCAAATAAGGTTTACTTAATTATTAAAAATCTATTTTTTTTAAATTTTATTTTTAATCAGATAATGAATAATAATTACTAATTAATTATATTAATTCAATATCTTAAATCACATTAATTAATTGCTTCCACCTAGGTTCGAACCTGGGTGAAGCAAGACTTCACTTCAAGAGTTCAATTTCAGCTCTATCTCCCCAAATTGCCCCTACACCTTATTAAATAAATAATTAATTATATATTTAGGGTAATTACGTTACTACCCTTAGCCTGGAAAAATACCATTTTACCCCTAGACCCTCCAAACCTAAGATTTCCTCTTTTTAAGTTTCGTAAAGACTACTTCGAGTAAATCTTCATATTCAAGAGCCCTACATGGTTGGACCCAACATTTCCTAGCTCAACTAACTCCCTAAGTCGGTTGGGTTGGATGTAGCTAGGGTTCCGAAGTCTGGTTCTACACGCATCAATTCATGTGAACCCTGTTCTAATCATAGGCATTCTAGACACATGAAGTATCACTTAGTATATCCATTTTTAGGGTTGTTACACTCAGAATCATGAATGATTCTCATACTTTTCCCTACAAGTACCATATATCACATTCATTCAATACATCTAGAATTACTAAATTAGACATGGATAATAACATGATTCAATTAACTCAATTACTACAAGCATAATCTCATAATGTTCATATTTCTACATTTCACCTGCCATTACAAAGTCATAAATTTGAAACATAGGGATTTCATTTTTTCTCGAAAAATTTCATCATAAAACCATAACAAATCATTAATTCAATCATAATATAATGTGATTAAATTAATATAATAATTTTTGAAAGAAATGCATGATTTGAGATAAACTGTCACGACTTGAGAGAACACCCTAGAAGATATGACACTCTCGAATAGAAACATAGCGTACTTGACCTCTCGGAGGACTTGTACAATCCCTTTGACATCGTTCATTGCATATATGTATGAAAATTAGTGCGGAACTAAAACTTTTCACACAAAATATCATAAAACTTCTTTCATATTAAAATCATAGGAAAATACTAAGTCTCAACATATGCCAATCTTAGACTCAAGAGTACTTGGGACATGGACCATACAATACAAATATAGAAATACTTACTCTATTACAACACTTTGAATAAAAGAAATCTAAAGACAATTATTCCCTCGAGTCATGTGAGGACATACTTCAACTTCACTTGAACAATAACTAGAATCCGAGCTTTCCTTAGAGATCCTTCTCACCTTCCACCACCTATACCTTTAGATATAACGAAATGTATGGAATTAGTACAAACACTTGTAATAAGTATGGCATAATGCATAAAATCATGATAACGAACATTTAATGGAAATATGCTATTTTTGATTAAAACATAGCATTAAAAGTATAAGGATCATTAAAAGTATAAGGACCACATTTAAGTACCAAACATCACAAATAGCATCAAGCACACATCAAAACATATAAACATGAGATCCCCTACCAAAGGTGATTCTAAGTCTCACTTAAGTAAGTTATGAAGCGACCACCATACAATCCCTTTACACACACCTAAGAAATCCATTAGACTACCTCAGATAAGATCATTCTCACTTCACATAATAGCATATGTATATATCACATTCTCTTCCCAAAGGTTATCAAAAAACTTACTTAAGTAATGCAAGAAGAGACCGCTCATACACCCTCTCCAAGCTTATCTAAATAATCCTTAAGACTAAGTAAGTTTAGATATTGTCCTCTTTATAAATCAACTTTCCTACCTAGAGTCATTCTTAAGACTTCCCTAGGTAAGACATGAAGTGACCATTTCTATGCCCACTTCATACCTTAACAAAGCAACCCTTAAATTACTCTAGGTAAGGACTTATCAATTTACATGCTTTCCAACTTGAGTTATTATCTTCATTAGTTCATTAAGATATATTCCTCAAATAAGGAAATTCAAGTAATGGTCTTGGAGAGACCTAGGGACTCACTCACTAACATCTTCAAAGCCTAATCATGCAATGTCTAGATAGCGTCCCATACCACTACCTAAACTTCACAAAACTTCTCCAATACTAGTAGCTATCCCATATGATGAGAATAGGCAATAACCGACATAGACCATGGTAGCTAAGCATGGAATGCGGAGTCTACCGTATTTCGATGGAGGGTGTTCTACTTACCAAGGGTAGAACTAGGACACATCCCATGTAGGCACACAGTTAAGGAATATTGAGGGATTTTATGAACTCTAGTCTCCATCTCAAGTAGAGTCACATTGCACTCCAGTCTCCTTCTCAAGTAAAGATACTACCCATAACGTATTTGCTCGGTGCCAGACTTTGTTCTCATAGAGTAAGTTCAATCATCTAAAGGTATAAGATAAGGTACCATCTCTTTGTCCTACACGCTCATAATACCTCTACCAAGAACGGGTCCACAAGGGCTTCCACTCAAGGTCTACAAGGATAGCTCATTCTTAAACTTTTTATTATTTAGAAGGTTCGACGTATTAGTCATACTTAAAGGGCACCATATTATGTCTACCGGTCCTAGACTTTCATTCAACATTCATTCATACACATACAAGACAAAGGTGCATAAGCCTACTAAGTCAAGATGTTCATTTTCATATTCTTCTTGTATCAAGGGACATAGGTCTACAAAATCAAGACACTTCATTATCATCTTATCACATATAGCGTAACATTCAAGAAGCACATAGTGACAACTAAGTATACTTGCTAGTCATCCTACTCACCTCTATAGAATCATCAACATAAACCACCACAAGACTCACATAACCAAAAAGGAATGATCATGCATCAACTCCTAAGACTACACACATAAGGACATAATCATAGTCTAACATGATCACCTAATGTTAATAAAGGAACACATACTTTCACCTTAATCACATGTATATAGATATGATCATACTTCACATAAATCAACTACACAATTCATCATAATACATCAAGTAGTGACAAGTCCATGATCATCATAATATATAAAGTAACACCGACGAGGCCACAACATTCACAAGTAAAGAACATAGCACCGCCACCATAAGTGGAACATACCAATCACAACATAATTTGAGACGTACATTACATAAAATAAAGAGAATTTGGGTAGTGAACCACCAATCTATTCTCACCGCTTCAATCCATAGCTAAATCATCCAATACAATACCAAGAGGCCCTTACCCATGGTCATGATCATCAGTTCAATACAAAAATCATAATACTCAATGAATCTAAGTCAATTGAATATAGATTTATCAATCTAAGACGTAATATACATTAATCCAATACGATTCTTACATCATTGAATAGCCCAAAGAAAACTAAACTAGAATTCATAAGCATTGAGACATGATGACTTCACCCATTAAATAGTCAAAACTATGGTTTGCATGAGTTCATAGAGTTTTTAGGGTAAAATTATCAAATTATCATCAATTCAATCATAATACAATGTTTCAAAACCTTTAATACAAGAACTCACAGACAGATTACAACATTGGATAATTCATGTTTTTGATTATCTTTGAAAATCATTGGAATTGACTCCCTGAAGAAAGAGATTTCAAGGATGAAGAACCAACCATACTTTAATTGTTATGAAAGGCCCACAAAAATGATGGACAAAAACTTGGAAATATGTCTTCTTTCTTGGAGCTTCATAGCTTCATCAATGGAGGTTTTGGAGAGAAGAATGGAGAGGTTTTGCTTTGAGTTGACGGTTTTGCTTTGATTGGTGATTTAGAGGTATAAAAAGACTCAGTAATTGTTAATAAATAATCCCCAAATTACCCAAAACACCCCAGAAGTTATTAGACAATACCAACTCAAATTTGACTTAAAATGGGTGCAACCAAATCTGGGAGTTAACTGCGCGTCGTGGAGGCATTTCCAATTCTTGTTTCCGGAAAATTTTGAGATAGAGTGGTTCATGACAGATCCACATCGCTGGGCAAGATTTTTTTCCCACTCCATAGTGGCTGCGTTGCGCAGCAGCTTCCCAATCTTGACTGCTTGGAAGCTTCGATGGCCCATGTTTGGGTCCTCCTCGTGGACCCTCAGACTGGTCCCCAGGGCGTCGTTCTTGAATGTTTCGACCCTTTATATGTCAGGATACGCGTAGGAACCATCGATGCTCCATTTCACCATCAAAACATCCCCCAAAACATCACTATAAAACACTATGACACACTAGTTCAACTCCGACTAGGTTTTGAACGTCTAGGACGTTCTTGGACGTTTGACCTCCAAGTTTCACCAAAATTTATATACTGCCTATAAACACTATTATTAAACTTTTTAAGACTTTAAAATCTCATGGTGCAAGTGTTAGGCTCTAGTTTAACTTAGCTCATTTTTGAGGGAGTGACGATACTCTCACACTTGGGAACATTCGTCCTCGAACGACACTTGCTATTCTTTAGGTACCTTCAAGAGATAAGAAACTCAATACTATAAGCACATAACCATACCAAACAATAATCAAATACACATATATAGGATAACAATCAACTCCACATAATTAAGAGACTCAAACACAACAAGTAGATTGAAACTAATCTACGACTTATCATGCATTAAGACTCACATTCTTAATTTCATATAGGAGGAACTTCCTTCCACATACATTATCATGATAATATTCATAAATTATATGCACATTATATCCATTTTTAATAAAATAACAATTTCATTAAAATTACAAATTTCTTACAGTGAGCACCAAATTCTTTACGGTGAAACACGCTCAAATTTCGAAAAGTGCTACTCTTAAGCAATTTATGATGGAAGCATGAAAATATGAGATACAAAACCATATAAAATCATTTTACAACAAAATCATAACTTAACAAGATTCACAATGCAAGGAATAAATAAAATTCAATTTCAACAACACTCCTAAACATAATGCAATATACAACATGCTACTATGATATTCTATCTCTCAATCTTGAATTAGAGAAGAGAAGAGACAACAATCCACAACGCAACTACTCACCATAATCCCCCCCCCACCATAACAACTAAATAGAGAAACTAAAACTCACTGGCATCATAACCCGAAATTACTCCCTTAGCTTGTAGAGCATAGAAATGATTCCTTTTGGGCGCACCACCATCCAGAGCATTAGGAGGAACTTTCTTGGCCTCTCTTCCACTAGCTTCAATAGTAGGACAATATCTCACCTTGTGATCCTCCTTACCACAACCAAAGCATCCACTAGTACCGGCTAGACACTTTTCAAAGTGACTCTTCCCACAAGTAGAACAAGTAGGCTTAAAACTTTGGGAACCACCACCTCTCTCATAGATAACCTTACGAGTACTAGAACCATCTTTAATTGAAGACCTCTTCTTAAACTTGGTTTGAACTTGCTCATCGGTCCTTCCCCTCTTAGCATCTCTATTTCTCCTCCCTGGTTTAGACTCTTCAATGGATTGAACATACACCATTTCACCCTCAAACCATCCCCTAAACTTCACTATAAAGCACTATGACACATTAGTTTAACTCTGTCTAGTTTTTGAACGTGTAGGACGTTTGAACTCCAAACTTCACCAAACTTTATATACTTCCTGATACAAGTGTTAGGATCTAGCTCAACCTAGCTCATTTTCGAGGGTGTGACAATACTCCCCCACTTGGGAACATTCGTCCTCGAAAGAAACTTGCTATTCTTTAGGTACTTTAAGGAGATAAGAAACTCAATAATATCAACACATAACCATACCACACCATACTCATATACACATATATAGGATAACAATCAACTCCACATAATTAAGAGACTCAAACACAACAAGAAGATAGAAACTATTCTACGACTCATCATGCATTAAGACTCACATTCTTCATTTCATATAGGAGGAACTTCCTTCCACACACATTATCATGATCATATTCATCAATTCTATGCACAATATATCCATTTTTGTATAAAATAACAATTTCGTCAAAATTACAAATTTCTTACAGTGATCACAATATTCTTTACGGTGAAACATGCTCAAATTTCCAAAAATGCTACTCTTAAGCAATTTATGATGGAAGCATGACAATATGAGAGACAAAACCATATAAAATAATTTTACAACATAATCATAACTTCACAAGATGCACAATGCAAAGAATTAATGAAATTCAATTTCAACAAGAATCCTAAACACAACGCAATACGCAACATGCTACTATGACATTCTATATCTCAAGCTTGAATATAATAGAAGAGAAGAGACTACAATCTACAACGCAACTACTCACCGTACTCCCCCACTTATAGGGGACCCATAATAACTAAATAGAGAAACTAAAACACACCGGCACCATCACCCGAAATTACTCCCTTAGATTGGAGATCATAGAAATGATTCCTATATGAGGAACCACCATCCAGAGCATTAGAAGGAACTTTCTTAGCCTCTCTTCCTCTAGTTGCAATGGTAGGACAATCTCTCACCTTGTGATCATCCTTAGCACAACCAAAGCATCCATTAGTACTGGCTAGACACTTTCCAAAGTGATTCTTCCCACAAGTAGAACAAGTAGGCTGAACCATTTAGGAACCACCACCTCTCTCATAGTAAACCTTAGGAGCACTAGAATCATCTATAATTAGAGCCCTTTTCTTAAACTTGGTTTGAACATGCTCATCTGTCCTTCTCCTCTTAGCATCTCTATTTCTCCTCCCTGGATTAGGCTCTTCAATGGATCGAGCATACACCATAATCCTAGAAAGAGTCATGTCACCATGGAGCATAGTCGTACGACACTCTTCCTTTACATTATTTAAAACACCAGTCAAGACCTACTCATCTCATCCCTAGGGTTAGACAGCAAGGATGGAGCATACTTAGACAATAGGATAAACTTTAAGGAATACTCCTCAACACTCATGTTACCTTGCCTAAGGTTTATTAACTCCTTGACCTTAACCTCCCTCTTCTCACGGGAAAAGTACCTTTCCAAGAATGATTCCTTAAACTCTTCCCACTCTAAACGAACTGATTCAACCAGCCTACTATCCTTACATTGAGTGAACCAAACTTTAGCAACGTCTTTCAATTGGTACAAATCTAACTCCGCCTGCTCCATTTATAATTCACTCTCATAGCATGTAGTATATTATACACTTCATGCAAGAAGGCTTAGGGATTCTCTCCCACCTTAGAACCAAGAATTATAGGAGGATTCATCCGCACAAATTCCCTTAATCTTGAGGCCATAATACTCTCCAAAGCATTCTCCCTAGGCCAAATGTCTCTGTTCACTTGTGTAGTCATAGCTCGGGCTAGAGTAAGAAGAGCATCTATAGTCTCCCCATTAGACATAAACGGGGGGAACCACCTAGCATCTTAATTATATCCACCCACAATTGGGACTTGATCACCTTGCAGAGGTACTTAAGCATCTTTATCGTCCTATAGCCTCTCGCCCATATATGTGTCGTGACTCACACCGATGGTCAAGACTTTACTAGACGTGGCTTTATGAGACTTTTTGATTCCTAAGACCACTTTCATAACCTATGCTCTAATACCAAGTTTGTCATGTACCAAGAGAAAACCATAGAAAATATGAAACTCTCGGATGGCACACGGTGAATTGACCTTTCGGAGGTCTTATACAAGCCCTTTGACACGTTCAGTGCATACATGTATGAAAAGTAGTTTGAAATGAAATTTTTTCACATGAAATATCTTAAAACATCTTTCATACTAAAATTATAGGAAAATACTATATCTCAACATATTCCAATCTTAGACTCAACGGTATTTGGGACACGGACCATACGAACATAGAAATACTTAGTCTATTATAATACATAGAATAAAAGAAATCTATAACAATTATGCCCACGAGTCAAGTAAGAACATACTTCAACTTTTCTTGAACTATAAATAGAATCCAATCTTTCTTTTGAGATCCTTCCCACCTTCCACCTACACCTTTAGATATAACAAAATGTATGGCATTAGTACAAACACTTGTACTAAATATGACTTAATGAATAAAATCATGATAACAGACATTTAATGGAAACATGATCTTTTTTTATTAAAACATAACATTAAAAGTATAAGGACCACATTTAAGTACCAAACATCACAAATAGCATCAAGCATACATCAAAACATATAGACATGAGATCAGGTGATTCTAAGTCTCACTTAAGTAATTTATGAATCGACCGCCCATACAATCCCTTCACACACACCTGAGAGTTCCTTTAGACTACCTCAGATAAGATCATTCTCACTTCATATAATAGCATATGCATATGTAACTTTCTCTTTCAAAAGGTTATCAAAATACTTACTTAAGAAATGTAAGAAGAGACCGCCCATACACTCTCTCTAAGATTACCTAAATAATCCTTAAGACTATGTAAGTTTAGATCTTCTCTACTTAATAATAAACTTTCCTACCTAGAGTCATTCTTCATACTTTCCTATGTAAGACGTGAAGTGACCATTCATATGCCTCCTTCATACCTAAACTAAGTAACCCTTAAACTACTCTAGGTAAGTACTTATTAGTTTTTATGCTTTCCAACTTGAGTTATTATGTTCATTAGTTCATTAAGATATATTTCTAAAATATGGACATTCAAGTAATGGTCTTGGAGAAGACTAGGGACTTACTCACTAACATCTTCAAAGCCTAATCATGCAATGTCTAGATAGCGTCCCATACCACTACCTAAACTTCATAGAGAATCTTCAATACTAGTAGGTATCCCATATGATGAGAATAGACAATAACCGACATAGACCATGGTAGCTAAGCATGGAATCCGGAGTCAACCGTACTCCGATGAAAAGTGTTCTACTTTTACAAGGTAGAACAAGGACGCATACCATGTGTCACATGGTTATGGAATTTCGAGGGTTTTTATGAACTCTAGTCTCCTTCTCAAGTAGAGTCATATTGCACTCTAGTTTCCTTCTCAAGTAGACATACAACCTATAACGTATTCGCTCGGTGCTAGCCTTTGTTCTCATAGAGTAAGTTCAATCATCTAAAGGTATATGAGAAGGTACCATCTCTTTGTCCTACAAACTCATAATACCTCTACCAAGAATGGGTCCAAAAGGGATGCCACTCAAGGTGTATAAGGATAACTCATTCTTAACCTTCTAATTATTTCCACGTATTAGTCATACTTATAAGGGCACCATATTTGGTCTACCAATCCTAGACTTTCATTCAACATTCATCCATAAACTTACAAGACAAAGGTGCATAAGCCTACTAAGTCAAGATGTTCATTTTCATATTTTTCATGTATCAAGTAAGGGACATAGGTCTACCTAAACAAGACACACTTCATTATCATCTTATCACATATAGCGTAATATTCAAGAAGCACATAGTTACAACTAAGTATACTTGCTAGTCATCCTACTCACCTCTATAGAATGATCATACTCACTTCTATAGAATCATCAACATAAACCATCACAAGACTCACATAAACAAGTAGGAAGAATCATGCATCAACTCTAAGACTACACACATAAGGACATAGTCGTAGTGTAACATGATTATCTAATGTTAATGAGGAACATGTCACGACCCGAAAGTACCCCCTATAAGTGAGGGAGAACCCTCGGTTCATGACCGGGAGTACTTGACACTTTGGGGTCTTATACAAGCCCTTTAACTATCATTTATTACATAAGACATGAAAAGTAGTGCGGAATTTAAAACTTTTCATGAATAAATTAATAAAAAGGAAATCTTTCATAAATACTTTAGGATCTCATCGTCACAAGCCAACTTAATACACGACATAATATATTAGGGACGCGACCCTTTACATTGAAATAAAAAACATAATAAGTCTTTAAATAAGAAACTAAGAAAGGACTATGCCCTCGAATATATAGGGACATAATTTGTCTTGAGAGGAACTTTCCTAAGCTTTGCCTTCAAACCTTAAAAAGCTTCCAACATATACTTATAGTATAGAAAAGTATGGGGTTAGTACAAATAATGTACTAAGTATGACATATGCAAAACCATGCGAAAAGGGACATTATAGTGAAATAACATTTCATGCCAAATAAGTAAAACATTCAAGAATATAAAAGCAAAGCACCATAAGAATCATCATATGACACTTAGAGGATAATTTCCTTAATTTTAACCAAAATAAGCAAATTACAGTAACCTTTCCAAAAATACAATTAATTCCATTTTGAGCATTTACAGTGAAATTCCCTTTAACATTACAGTGACTAAAAAGACTCCAAAGTAGTGAAGTTCCAAAGTATTTCCAATGAGGAATAAGCATCATTTCCGTTGGAGTTTCACTTCTAAGGTCATCCTAAGACTCACTAAGGTAAGACATGAAAAAAGTACACACATACCTCCTTCAATACACACAAAAGCGACCCTCAAAACTACCTCCCTTTCGGCATACTCACCTCGGGATAACAAGCACCCACTTAATGAAAATACAATAGAGGAACCCCCAACAACACACCAAGAACTCCCTTTCGAAAGGCCTACTTAGTGCAATGAGTAGATGGCGTCTCATACCACCACCTACCCTAAGTAGTACACTCTTTTAGAAGACTTGGCACCAAGACTCCCCTTTTGGAATGTCCTACCTAGTGCAATGGATAGATAGCGTTCCATACCACCACCTATCCTAATTAGTACGTTCTTTTAGGAGACTTAGTTCATTCAATTAAAATAAGACTCACCAAGACTCCCCTTTCGGAATGACTACCTAGTGTAATGGATAAATAGCGTCCCATTCCACTACCTACCCTAAGTACAACACTCCTTTAGAAGACTTAGCACATTCATTTCTTTTGTGGGAGTTAGCTTAACCAACGTAAACTATGAGAGCTAGACATGGAATCCCGACATTAACCCGTATCGGATGAGGGATCCTCACTTGCCTAAGGTAAGGTCATTCTTTTTAGCTTTTACATGGATTTCCCAATAGCTACACCTATGCGGGCGCATAGTTAAGGAATAAGGAGATTGATACTAAGTAACTCATTCTCTACTAACGAGGAGTATTCATCTCAAGAGAAACATTGGAATACAACATCTCAACTCATGAAGTGTAATTACCTCTTCTTCATACCCTGTTAGTGCTAGACATAACCCCCACAGATTCTAAACATTTTAAACTATAGGTTAAGGATAACTAGCGAACACCACATCTCAGCTCACGAAGGGCATCTCCGACCTATCTTAGAAATCTCTTAGGATGTAGTGAGGTTGCTACTAGACACTTCATCTCAACTCACGAAGAGTGACCACCTCAAAACTCCTCTATTTACTCAACTTAGCTTCATACATCCATTTAAGTATGTGTGTGTACTTGTGAGAACATCTTTCATATAAGCATCATTTCATTCACATTAGCTTCTATACATGCTTTAGACCTAAATTCATCAATTCACGCCCTTTACATGCTCCACAAAATCATATACTTCACTTAGGCATAATCTAAGCCAAAGATGCAATTCGACTTCACAAACACAAGACAAGACTTATCTTAATATCACTTCATTTCACATACTAGGACTTCAAAGATACACTCAAAAACATACTAAATATTATCAAGTTCATCAAATAAACACCGCCACCAAGAAGGTGTACCATACCACTCAAGAGCAATTTATCATAAGAATTACACAATATAAGCAACTCACCATATAACCAAACCATCACAACCTATAACCAATTTCTCAATATTTCATCATACTAAGTCCCTTAGGACAGTAGATAAACCAAAATAACAACATAAGAAAACCAAAGTACATACCTTACCCAAACATGCTCATTTAACTCATTTCTTACCAAAAGTTCAAAATATGCATATACATAAATTCATTAGGTTTTTAACATTAAAATCATGAATTTTTACTGGAATAAACACATTTATATCATTAAAACACTTTTACAAGAAGACCCATGCTTAAAATCAAAGATAGAAGGAAAGAGAGTTTAAAAATCCTTTTAAAAATCTTTTGGAAATGACTCCTTGAATAGAAGAGGGTTCCTTCTTACCCTCCTCGAGCCTTAGCTCCAATGGTGACTTTGAGAGAGTTTTCTTTAGAGAGGGAGTTTGAATATTTGAAGTGAGGGGTCTTGACTAGGGGTAGGACTTAAAACTAATTTAATATAACTTTAAAACACTAAAAATATTGACTTATGGTTATAAAATACTTGGGGTGAATTTACACAAAACACCCCAGGTTTGAAGTAGACTAGGCAGTCTTTGCAAGACCTCATCGATGCCTCTCAACAACGAACCGTCGATGAGTCGACGTACCGTTAATGATGGCTCATGGTTTTGGCCTGCTACTCCCAAAACTTCATGTATTTGTTTCCAAATGACGTACCAGGTCAACGAGCCATCGCATGGTCGACTGGCTGTCGATTAGCTCGTTGATGGCACTGTTTTGGGCAGTTTTTGTCTAAGTGTTGGGGTCCTCTTCTAGGGCCCCTCGTGCGTCCTACATGGAGTCATACCTGGATGTTAAACCCCTAAAATAAGTCTTCTAGGTCTTAGGAACATCCCACATCAAGTTTTATTAAAACAAATACATAAAACTCACTCAAATACATCAAGACGCAAGAACACTTTCTAAGGCATATCTTTCGAAAGTCATGGACGTTTGACCTCCAAACTTAATAAAACTTCACACACTGCCAAAGAAAACTAAAGTAACTCATTTTCAAATAAAATTAACTCAAGAAACACTCACGAGTCTCTATTTCACCATAGTTCATTTTGGGGCGTTATATAACACATGCTTTCATCTTAATCACAACATAATTCGAGACCTACATTACATAAAATAAAGAGAATTAGGGAAGTTTACCAGCAATTTATTATCACTACTTCAATCAATTTCTAAATCATACAATACAATACCAAGAGGCCCTTACCCATGGCCATGATCTTTAGTTCAATACATAAATCATAATACTCAATGAATCTAAGTCAATTCAATATAGATTTATCAATCTAAGATGATCTATACATTAATCCAATACAATTCTAACATCTTTGAATATCCAAACAAAACTACACTAAAATTCATAAGCATTAAGACATTATCACCTCACCCATTAAATAGTCAAAACTAGAAGTGCATGGTTTGCATGAGTTCATAGAGTTTTTAGTTTAAAATCATCAACTAAACATCAATTCAATTTCAAAACCTTTAATGCGAGAACCCATGGACAGAATACAAAATTGGAAAATTCATGTTTTTGATCATCTTTGAAAATCATTGGAGTTAACTCCTTGAAGAAAGAGATTTCAAGGATGAAGAACCATACCTTAGTTGTTATGAAAAGCCCACAAAATTGATAGACAAAAACTTGGAAATTTGTCTTCTTCCTTGAGGCTTCAAAGCTTCATCAATGGAGGTTTTGGAGAGAAGAATGGAGAGATTTTGTTTTGGGTTTAGGGTTTTGCTTTGATTGGTGAGTTTAGGGGTATAAAATGACTTAGTAGTTGTCAATTAATCATCCTGAAGTTACCCAAAATACTACCTGCTTTTATTAGACGATTTAACCAACTCAAATTTGACTTTAAAAGGACGTAACCAAATCACCGAGTTTACTGCGCGTCGCGAAGGCATTTCCAAATCTTGTTTCTAGAAAATTTTTAGACAGAATGGTTCGTGACAGCCCTGCACCGCAAGGAATGATTTTTCCCACTCCGTGTTGGCCAACTTCCAAATCTTGGCTGGTTGGAAGCTTCGATGGCCCATGTTTGGATCCTACTCGGGGATCATTAGGCTTTTCCCTAGGTCGTCATTCTCAAATGTTTCGAACCTTTATATGTCAGGATACGAGTAGGAATCGGTACTCCATTTCACCCTCAAACCATCCCCTAAACTTCACTATAAAGCACTATGACACATTAGTTTAACTCTGTCTAGTTTTTGAACGTCTAGGACGTTTGTCCTCCAAACTTCACCAAACTTTATATACTTCCTGATACAAGTTTTAGGATCTAGCTCAACCTAGCTCATTTTCGAGGGAGTGACAATACTCCCCCACTTGGGAACATTCGTCCTCGAATGAAACTTGCTATTCTTTAGGTACTTTCAAGAGATAAGAAACTCAATAATATCAGCACATAACCATACCACACCATACTCATATACACATATATAGGATAACAATCAACTCCACATAATTAAGAGACTCAAACACAACAAGAAGATAAAAACTATTCTACGACTCATCATGCATTAAGACTCACATTCTTCATTTCATATAGGAGGAACTTCCTTCCACACACATTATCATGATCATATTCATCAATTCTATGCACAATATATCCATTTTTTTATAAAATAACAATTTCGTCAAAATTACAAATTTCTTACAGTGATCACAATATTCTTTACGGTGAAACATGCTCGAATTTCCAAAAATGCTACTCTTAAGCAATTTATGATGGAAGCATGACAATATGAGAGACAAAACCATATAAAATAATTTTACAACATAATCATAACTTCACAAGATGCACAATGCAAAGAATTAATGAAATTCAATTTCAACAGGAATCCTAAACACAGCGCAATACGCAACATGCTACTATGACATTCTATATCTCAAGCTTGAATATAATATAAGAGAAGAGACTACAATCTACAACGCAACTACTCACCGTACTCCCCCACTTATAGGGGACCCATAATAACTAAATAGAGAAACTAAAACACACCGGCATCATCACCCGAAATTACTCCCTTAGATTGGAGATCATAAAAATGATTCCTGTATGGGGAACCACCATCCAGAGCATTAGAAGGAACTTTCTTAGCCTCTCTTCCTCTGTCTGCAATGGTAGGACAATCTCTCACCTTGTGATCATCCTTAGCACAACCAAAGCATCCACTAGTACTGGCTAGACACTTTCTGAAGTGATTCTTCCCACAAGTAGAACAAGTAGGCTGAACCATTTGGGAACCACCACCTCTCTCAAAGTAAACCTTAGGAGCACTAGAATCATCTATAATTGGAGCCCTCTTCTTAAACTTGGTTTGAACATGCTCATCGGTCCTTCTCCTCTTAGCATCTCTATTTCTCCTCCCTGGATTAGGCTCTTCAATGGATCGAGCATACACCATAATCCTAGATAGAGTCATGTCACCATGGAGCATAGTCGTATGACACTCTTCCTTTATAATATCTGAAACACCAGTCAAGACCTACTCATCTCATCCCTAGGGTTAGACAGCAAGCATGGAGCATACTTAGACAATAGGATAAACTTTAAGTAATACTCCTCAACACTCATGTTACCTTGCCTAAGTTTTATAAACTCCTTAACCTTAACCTCCCTCTTCTCACGTGGAAAGTACCTTTTTAAGTGTGTATCCTTAAACTGTTCCCACTCTAAGGGACCCAATTCAACCGGCCTACTATCCTTCCATTGAGTGATACAAACTTGAGAAACGTCTTTCAATTGGTATAAAGCTACCTCCGTCTTCTCTTTTGAATTCACTATCATAGCATGCAATATCTTATACATTTTATCCAATAAGGTATAAGAATCCTCTTCCCTTTTAGAACTAAGAAATACAGGAGGATTTATCCTCACAAATTCCCTTATATTGTGGCCATAGTACTCTCCAAAGCATTCTCCCTAGGCCCAATGTCTCTATTGACTTGTGTAGTCATAGCTCGGGCTAGAGTAAGGAGATCCTCTCTAATTCCCTTATTATTCATGATTGGGAGAACCACCGAAACCTCATTATATCCACCCACAATAGGGACTCGATCACCTTGGGGAGGTACTTGAGCATCTTTAACAACTTGGACTTCTATGTGGAGCTAATCCACCTTGGGCAGCTTCCTCTTGCACTCCTTCTTTTTCAAACCTTCTTGCAGCCATTCTTATTGTATTCATACTCTTATAAACACAAGTTAAGATATTAGGAATAGACACTCACAACCTAAACTCTATAGGCATGACACAAGGTTGATGAAGAAGTGAAACTCTATCTTCCTATAACGTCTTGCCCATAGATGTGTCGTGACTCACACCGATGGTCAAGACTCTACTAAACTTGGATTTATGGGACTTTTTGATTCCTAAGACCACTTTCATAACCTATGCTCTAATACCAAGTTTGTCACGACCCGAGAGAACACCTTAGAAGATATGACACTCTAGGATGACAACACAGCTTACTTGACCTCTTAGAGGTCTTGTTCAAGCCCTTTGATATCGTTCATTGCATACATGTATGAAAAGTAGTGTGGATTTAAAATTTTCACTCGAAATATTAAAATATGTTTCATGTTAAAATCATAGGAAAATACTAAGTCTCAAAATATGCCAATCTTAGACTGAAGAGTACTTGGGACATGGACTGTACAATATCAATATTGAAATACTTAGTCTATTACAATACTTAGAATACAAGAAATCTAAAGACAATTATTCCCTTGAGTCAAGTGAGGACATACTTCAACTTTTCTTGCACGATAACTAGAATCTAAGATTTCCTTTGAGATCCTTCTCACCTTCCACCTACACCATTAGATATAACAAAATGTATGGAATTAGTACAAATACTTGTACTAAGTATGACTTAATGCATAAAATCATGCTAATGGACATTTAATATAAATATGTAATGCATAAAATCATGATAATGTACATTTAATATAAATATGCTCTTTCGATTACAACATCGCATCAAAAGTATAAGGACCACATTTAAGTACCAAACATCACAAATAGCATCAAGCATACATCAAAACATATAGACATGAGATCTTCCTACCAAAGGTGGTTTTAAGTCTTACTTAAGTGAGTTATGAAGCGACAACCTATACAATCCTTTCATACACACCTAAGATATCCTTTAGACTACCTCAGTTAAGATCATTCTCACTTCACATAATAGAATATGCATATGTAACATTCTCTTCCCAAAGGTTATCAAAAGACTTACTTAAGTAATTCAAGAAGAGACCGTCCATACATTCTTCTCCAAGCTTACCTAAATAATCCTTAATACAACCTATGTTTAGATCTTGTGTACTTTATAAATCAACTTTCATACCTAGATTCATTCTTAAGACATCCATAGGTAAGACATGAAATGACCATTTCTATGCCCTCTTCATACCTTAACTAAGTAACCCTTAAACTACTCCAGGTAAGTACTTATTCATTTATATTCTTTCCAACTTGAGTTATTACCCTCATTAGTTTATTAAGAGACACACCTTACATAAGGACATTCAAGTAATGGTCTTGGAGAAGACCTAGGGACTCACTCACTAACATCTTCAAAGCATAATCGTGCAATGTGTAGATAGCGTTCCATACAACTACCTAATCTTCATAGAACTTCTCTAGTGCTAGTAGGTATATCATATAATAAGAATAGGCAATAACCGACATAGACCATGGTAGCTAAGCATTAAATCCTGAGTCTACCGTACTTGATGAAAGGTGTTCTACTTATAAGGGTAGAACTAGGACACATCTAATGTAAGCCACATTGTTAAGGAATATCTAGGGATTTTATGATCTTTAGTATCCTTCTCAAGAAGAGTCATATTGCACTTTAGTCTCCTTCTCAAGTAGAAATACAACCCATAGTGTATTTGCTCGGTGCTAGCATTTGTTCTCATAGATTAATTTCAATCATATAAAGGTATATGAGAAGGTACTATATCTTTGTCCTACAAACTCATAATACCTTTAATAATAATGGGTTTTTTGACACCTAATTTTGACCCTACCCGATAGAAGTTAATTAACGAGCTTCTAAATTCTAGACAATTTAAAATAGTTAGATTTTGTGAAGTTAAAATGTTTTTCAAGTTACTTTAAATTGAACTCATAACCTTTATAATTTTTAGACAATAACTATAATTTACACAATTATTTATATGGTTAGCATATTTTTATAATTTTTCAAAAATTGTCTCAAGGATTTTATTTTTACTAATTAGTTTAGTCGTACAATAGTTTATATTTTGATTAATTATCTTATAACTAAATCAGTTATTTATTTTTATTTAAGAACAAGAAGCTTATTTAATTAATCTATATTAATTCATTTCATCGAATTACCAAGTATTAAACCCATTAGTAAACCATTTTTGGGCCTTTTTATCAATTTTCCGCGCAGCCCACCATAACTGCCCAGTCCAACATTAAATCAGTATCCCTTACTCCTTTAGACCCAATTCCAAAAAAGTCCCAACTCCCCTCAACCACCAATCAGAAATGCCAAGACCCAATACCAACAGTTTTCCAAACCCAGTCTACTTTCAAATTTCTCAAAAGCCCCATTCCTTTCTCTTTTTCTACTAAACCCAGATTTCCCCCCTCTTGACCCGACAACACTAATTCCTTCTTCTGCTTCTTTACCCAAAAATACCAACAAATCAACAATTCCAAACACGCATTGCAGTAATAAAAGCCAGCGACCCCACCCCTGCGTACTCCTCTCCGCGTGAACCAGTTATAAAGAAACCAGTGCATCCCCGACACTATCCAGTTGATACGCACCTCACATTCCCTCACGCGAGCCCAAACGGTCACAAAGGAATATGACAGACAGAAAAGCATTGAGGGGCATAAACCATGGTTTTGCGTCTTCATCTAATCGCTTTCAAATCATACTCGTACAGCAGCAAAAGTAGACTAGGAATCATCCTTGATCGCGTGAGTTTGATCCACGTCGCTCACCAGATCATCTCACTCGTCCCTCTCCCTTCTACTCCGGAATGGGGCAGATTTTAAAGGAAAAGGTGTCTCCCTATTTGGTTGAAAGAATTTGGGTTTTTGTATTTTGGGAATGGGGCTTTGAATGGGAAATTTTCACTCTTTCCCGCCGAAGAAATTAAATCCTAGTATATTTCCTATATATATAATCTCTTCTTCTTCGAATGAAGTTTTTTTTTTGGATTGGAATTTTTTTTCAGATTTAGAATTTTAGTTTGGAAATTATTCGCCAAGAAGAACATAGAGTTTTTCTTTGAGGGATAGAAAAAGAAAATAGATACAGAAATCTGAAAGCATTTCAGTTGAGTATAGTAAGTAGGATATTTTGGATCTAGTTTTACTCTCATTCTGTTGGTAGCTTTTTTGAGCTCGCGAAAGTACAAAGTTGGTGGTGGATGTCGGCACTGCTCATTCTTGCCTTGTTCGCTGCCCAAAAAGAGGTAAATTCTCTTTTGATCTCATTTAAATGTAGTTCCTTCTATGTTTTACAATACATGATATATTATGGGATGCGTCTCTTGTCTCCGATCATGGATTTGCTTTGTTTCGATCGTCATGTGCTAGAATTTGATTAATTTTTTTAGCTAATGATATCTTTCGAATAATTACCACATACATTTTCTATTTGGAGTAGATTGGTGTTAGCTTTTTGTAGTCGAATGTGGAAAGGATTTTTTTGGTAATCTACAATGCATGACTTCATTTGTAAATATATTTATGACTGAGTCTGCATAAGACAATCATTTAAATTATTTAGTTTCTGCTCATCCAAAAGGATATGATATTATTTGATCTGTGTCATTGTCAGTTTTATCTTGCCTTTCCTGAACTGGTGGTTTTCATTTTTCGTCCTTCTATGGCTTTCATTCTAAAATTTTTTTTCCTGCTTACATGCTAGTATTTTGGGAAAGTTTTCGACACATTATTAGCTGCAGTTTAGTGACAAATTTAAGTTTGTGTGGTTGTTGTGTTCGTTTTAATTGATGTTTGTTGTTGGTCCGAGATTTTTGCTTTCTTACTATTAGAAAAGTGTGGTGCAAAGGTAGTGGTTCATCTATAAATCTTCAAAATCTTCTTTTATAGGTGATTTTGACTTTCATCGGTTGCATATTCCCTCTTTTTTGACATTATGAATAGATAAAAAATCAGTTAGTTTGACTTGATGAAATGTTTGCTTATTGGCTATGTTTTTCCTTCTAATCTACTCTTTCGTTTTGTTTTAGTTGTCATTTTGATTAAGTGTCAAACTGTCCCATCCCTCTTCTTTCATTTTTCCTGATCGTGGTGAGTCTGTAAGAAGATGAAACATGATATATATTTTCTTTGTTGAGCTTTATTTATTTATTTGTTTATTTTTCTTTTCTTTCATTTGATTTTCTATGCATGATTCAGCATGTGAATTTATCTCGAAGCTTAATATGGTTTTCTATACGCCAACGCCTACTTTCTCCCTCCATTTGAAATTGTGAAGAAAATGTTAAACCCCTCTCTTATCCAAGTTTGAAGATTCTGCAAAATAGGAGCATGAAAAAAAACAACAAAAAAATAATAATTGATAATGAACTTTTATGTTGTTTAGTTTATGACTTGGTTGGTTTCTTGGTGTATCTCCTTCATTTTGGCAAGGTTTCTGATTATTCTACTGATTAGTGAAGCATGCGTAAACTAATTCATGGTTTCTATATTTGTCTAATTTTAGTTGAAATATTTGCCATTTGGAGTCAAAATATAATCTCTCTTAGCATGCTTCTTTTATCTTTATAGGTTTTTTGCTATTTTTCATGAAATCTGTTCTTGTTTCCCCTAAACATGTCTTATCTCGATTTAGGAATATTAAGTTCATACTTTGTCTTAGCTTATGATTGATAGTGTGTTTGTTTTGATAACGACTCGGTGAATTTAGTTTTCCTCAAATTGAAAGCTTTTATCTCAAATAGTATAAACAATTGAATGATAATTGTATCTTATTGATTTAGTTATTCTTTCACATGAGTTATAATTAATCTAATATAGTTTTACTTGGGTTATTCCCTAATAATTTCTTGGTAAATTAGTTGGCATTTTTTGTATTTGATGGTTGCTCATTTCATAAGACCATATCAGTGTTTCTTTTCATGTTGTCGTATATTATCTTACTAACTAGCATTTCTGGTCTCAGTAGCCTGAGATCATTGAATCTGGTTTTTTCTCTATTTTCTCACATTATTAAACTTTTTGGAAAGTCTATTAGTTCCCTTTTGACTCTCTATCCCGTCACTGTCTTTTTTTTTATAGATGTGAATATATTAAGCCTTTCATCAGTTTCGCTGTTAACTTATTGTGTAAGTGTTGTGTTGTTAGTAGCTAACTAGCGTATATAGTTTTATTAATACTTTTTCTCTTATCTTATCAGTTCATTTCCCACCTTAGTGCTATTTCGATAATTGGTTTATCATTTTTCATGTGAAAAAATCACCCAAGTTTTCCAAGCACTCTCATCTTTCCCCTGCGTCTCGATAGAGTCGTGAAGGCTCAAACTCGTCTAACGAGTCAATCAGTCCTAAAAAATTTGTGGACAGATTCTGAAGCCAAAACAACATGAAGAATTGAGAGAGTCGAAGAGGTTGGGCTAAAAGGCTCAAATTTATTTTCAAAACTTATATTTTGTTATTTTGGGTTTAAGCCCTTGTCGTCTTCTCATTTATTAATTCTTGTATGATTAGTTTAGGACATGTACAAATTGAAATGGGTCAAAAGCCCAAAAAAAATGGGTCCGAATACCGTTCCAGGTGGACAGAAATTGGATTTGAATCCAACTATCTATTTTGCGTTTACTTTATCGCGTGTTTATTTTGTTATTAATTATTGTAGTCTTAGGTTTGAAAAATTCAAAATCCCCGCAGGACGCCATTTTGTTTCAACTTAATTAAATCAATCAAGTCTAAACATATTTAAAAATAATAATAATAATAATAATAATGAACCTCGCTAAGAAAAAATTTCTATTAGATAGTTGGTTAATTCTTAATTTTTAGCAAAAACCTAAATAAATTTACAATTCAGAATTAAGTTACACATTTTAGCCAAGCAGGTTAGATGCCGGATAATTGCGATTAAGTGAAAGTATTAGGTGTCATAAAAACCTTCCTAAAATATAAATGTGAATCCCCGAACCCCCTTTAAGTTTCAAATCAATTTTCTTTTTAAATCTTTGAAAGCTAAGTTTTCTTGATTTTTCTTAAAAAATTAAGTGGCGACTCTAAAAAGTTCAAAAACTTTATAAAAACATTTTTCTTTAAATAAAACAGAATGACGACTCTACTAGGGACATAGAAGGATTCTAACCTTAAAACAAACGTATTTTGGCTATGTGAGATTAATTGATCATGTGTTTACTTATCGCTTTATTAAACTGTTGAATTTCATGGCATATCATAACTCCGTCAAATGACATTTGTTTTGTTTATCACTTAAAGGACGATTATGTGGGTTCACAGTCGTTCTTTAACCAAATTCTTTCTCGGGGCACCCTGACGAATGTAGTTGACTAGTTGATAGTCAACGGTCGTTAACTGTCCTAGCCTAAGTAGTCCGCTTGGGTTGCCCTTTCCATTATAAATAAAACTCACTCCTAGTCAAACTAAGATAGAGCGAAACCAAATCTTGGAAGTAGAGCATTGGCCTTAGATGACCCAACACCCAAGGAGGGTTGGACCCATTAGAAAGACCGCCCTGAGTCTAAAGAGCCCACAACTCGACGATCGTACTTATATATTATTCGAAGGATGTTTGTGTGTTTGACAGGTTGTTGTGTCTTGGCGAGTGGCAACTAACTCTTTGTATGTTTTTTTTGTATATTTCAAGTCAATTTCTAAGTTTCAAAATGATCACCGAGACACCCTATATTTTTCGTTTGTGGTGAAACAACCTCAAAGACTTTCAAAAGAGTGAAATCTCGATTCACTTGGGCCATCTACCTTTGATAATGGATTTCAAGTTTTGGCCCACGTTTATCGAGGTAATTACTTGGTTCTAGGATGAAAAAAGGATAGTTTTCCGATTTGGGGATGTCATAATAACACCAACAATAGAGAATATAAAAGATTGTTTGGATTCCATCGAAACATGATACAAGAGGAAAAAGTATCTAGATCATCACATCCTACTACCGAATAGGCCGACTAGTCTAAAACTGAAGGACATGTTACTGCTAGTGGGAGCAGACTGGTAGGATACTCAAATTTTACGATTGATGAGATTCTTTGAAAGGTGGCGACATGATAGTTATTTCTGAAAATTTTCAAAGGAGTTTTACAATCATAGTACTTGGAGAAAGACTCAAACTATCGCGTTATCATCATGCCTCTTAGGAACGATTGATATTCCCTCAGAAAGAGGGAAATGAGATCGCTACCTGGATTGTGAGGGTTGTAGACTCTATCTTCGAAGGGATTGGTAAAGAGGAAGAGGCAAAGAATAACTATAGTTTGGCCCTAATTATTTTGGCTGACATCTATCAATCACTGAGAGCGGATTCCCATTTTTCAAAGGGTGTAACATTTTTCTTCAGTAGTGGAAGACTGAACATCTTTGTAAAAAAGATGGCACCCAACAACAAGAGTTGTCAAAGACAACCCAGACGAGTCCCCTTGACAATTACTAGTTTATCTAAGCATCCACCAGTTCCTAATTCACACCACGAAGGATGCATGGGCAGAAGTATTCTATGACCTGAGAGAAGGAGATATACAGTGGATGTTCCAAAACTTTGTTAGAGAAGATAGAGGCTCGTGATGCCAAACTTCCTTTTTTGGTTCTTCCCGGCATCAGAGGAACGCCATCATACAATCCAAGTAGGGTCATGCGGCAATTTGGCAGAAGACAAATAATACATGTCCAAGGGAATACTAGCTCCTTTATCTTTGATTACAATTGGTGTGTTAAGATACCTTTTGCCAAAACCATCCTCCAGGAATGGGCAGGGCTGGTTAACATAAAAGGAAGTATTTCCAAAAATAGGTACGTACTGGGTATGTTGGTGAATAAAAATTATGGTTGCATGATGATTTGCATGGTGTAGTGAACCCGACACCACGCGCGGGTCGAGAAATTGAAGATGTCCAAATGAGGTTCCAGATCAAAACCTATCAAGGAATGGGACCAAAGGGACCATGAATTTTGATGAAGAGAGTAAGAGTACCAATCTAGAGAATTTGAAAGCAGGAGGGCCATAGCTGTGATGTCACAAGAGTTAACCAATGCGAGAGCCTGTTTGATGCGTCTAGATACAACCCTGGATGAGAAGATCAACACTTTTCGGGCCGTGCCACCATCTTCAAAAGCTGTGTTTGCTGAGCTGTACGCGGTAACAAGCAAATACATCATCTGCGAAGAGGTAGAAAAAGCAAGAAGAGGAGCAGGACCTTCAACTTTCTAATTTCCCTTTATGGGATTATTTTTTAGTTGTATTTGCAATGTATTCCCTTTCCCGCAAAATGTATCCACATTTTAATTAAAACTCTGTAATGAATTCTATAATTATTTGTGAAACTTATTTTGGGGGGTGCAACAATTTGTTTTAAATGACGTAATACATCCTTCTGATTGCTACGCCTACCCTTTGCACAAAGGGCCACATGCATGATAAGAATGAGATATATGTGTTTTTAACTATTTATGTGATATATTGCTTTGAACGAGGGTATCTCTAACCCACTCCTTTCTAGAAATTTCCAAAAAAATATACACAAGTCACTTCCATAAAGTTCGACCAAATTTTCCAAGTCATAATTTTGCCAACTAAAAACAAATCTCATCCCCAAATCCTAAACATTACTCTATCGTCCCAGGAAACGTAAAATCACCACTATGATTAAAGGCAAGTGTATCCAGACTAAACCAACCGAAGAGGAGATTATCGACATACGGAAGCAGCCTGGAAAGATCCTGTATAACATTTTGTTTCCTCCTGAGAGCCTCGACTTAGGAAGCACTAAAGAAATTTATGACGAAGCGGTTGCCCACAAACCTTCTCTCGAAGGACGTCAGGCAGAAGGAGACAAGAAAGTCACTCTCAAAGCATATCCTTAAGAATAATGAACAGGGACGGAAGCCATTTCGTGCGCTCTCGTTTTCGAGCACTATCACTCTAGGCGTATGTTGAGGCCCGTCAAAAGAGCATCCTCTCAGGTGTGATCAGAGGACATCCGCAAGACTTGTGAGTGTCATCCCAACCAGAAAGGGTACACAATAAAGGAGTGCATAGAGTTTAAGAGTGATGTCCGCCGTTTGATCGATATGGACAGTATTGCAAACAATTGGGGTGACGACATCATCATTGCTTGTGATGAACCGAGAATCGACATACTGGTCGCTGAAAAGACAAATTCTATTGTTGCTCCTTCACACCTTTCAAGAAAACATTGTTAGAGGTCTATTATGAATTTGTTTAAAATGGAGTCTTTACCCCTCTTAATAGGGATGTGGGAGTGCCATATTCCCTTGGGTTTGAGGTTCGAAAATGTTGCCCTATCATAGGATTGCCGATCATAGCATTGAAAAGTGCCTTTCGTTCCACCATGACATGGAATACCTCATCAGCATAGGAAAGATTTAAGTCGAGTCTGTTCCCCGTGGCTAATGTAACCGCGAGAAGAAATGGCTAAGATGAATCCACCTTTTATCTTTAAAAATTTGTCATTTATTTTTCAATATCCCTGTAATTATATGACAATGAATGAAAACAAGTATTTCTTTTGTACCCGAACTATGTAGGTCCTGAATTCTCATTGTCAGATATGTAGGCAGTCTTTCAAGGCCTGACCCCTGTCTTTCAAAATTTTCATTCTCCCCCTTTTCGTTCTACAGGGAAATGCGAGGCTCAGATCAACGGACGTCAAAGAAATGCAGTAAGAATACCCTAGCTCATCGTGATTTTATCTTTCAGAGATAATTCAAAATTAAGACGCTCAAACTTCTGCATGTTCAAAATATCAATTTCCCCTTTACTCGTAGGTTAACATGTTCTCAAACAAAACAAATTTTGTGTGTTCATCTGTTCTTTGTGTGATATCTTGCATTATGTATTCTGAACTAAAACTAACTAATTTTCCTTTGAGTTGTTTTCCTCCACAGGTACTTAGAAACTGGTTTGTGTCAATTAAACTTGATGATCATCCATACTTCACATGATCCAAAGGGCCCGGCCAAAGTTCAGATAAGGGAAAAACATTAATGGGGGACAACAACGAAGAAATCAATCTTACTGATGTTGTGGCGGCTCAACCCACTATAGCAGATCAGAATGAACAGATTATACAGTTAATGCAGCAGATCACTGAGATGAGAATGGAAATGCAAAGGAGATAGGATCTGCCTCCACCAGGTTTTACTGCCAACACTAATACTGATGGAAGGCCTCTACAGCACTTTCCCTCTTCAAACATAGAATAGGCTAAGAACGCACTATCCACTCCTGGTTAGAATCACTCAGTAATAGACTTGACTGCACAAAATCCTTAGTATGCCTCAACCCCTTACCACATCCTACCACCTCCTCAAAACCCCAATCCTCAAATACCACCTCACCCTCAAAACGCCCATCACCAAGCCACTTCACTCCCACAAAACCAAAATACATTCCATCCCAAACATCTCTCCACCACCAAAATCAACACACTAACCCCCAAACTTTCCCACAAAATTACCAAACCACTCAAAATGGCCAAAGTCCCTCTATAGCTCCACCTTTACCCAGAAAAACCACCTTCCAAATTCCCATTCCTAATGAGCACGACATGAATGGTTTTGAGATCGACCATTATGAGGAGCAAGAAAGAGAGTAGAGGGAAAATAATGAGGCTGCAGAGATAGACATGAAGGAGGAAATCCAAAAAGCAATGAAGAAACTTTAGAGCATCCTTGACGTCACCGATTTGAACTACGAGGACTTATGCATTCATCATAATCTGGACTTCCTAGAAGGGTTCAAGATGCAAAAGTTTTACACTTTTGGAGGAAAAGGGAATCCCTTAGATCATCTAAGGTCCTACTGTGACAAACTCATATGATTTGGGATCGATGAAGCTATACTAATGTGGGTTTTTAGACGAAGTTTAAGCGGGGAAGCTTTGGAATGGTTTACATCTCACGAGACCAGACACTGGCACGACTAGAATCCATTGGTTAAGGATTTCATATAATGATTTGTTTACAATATAGAGATCGTCCCTAATTGTTATTCCTTAGAAAAGATGAAACAAAAGTACAAAGAAAGCTACATAGAGTTTTCGTGCAGATGGCGAAAAGAGTCAGCCAGAGTTCGGCCTCCCGAGACTGAATAAGAAATTGTTGAAGTATTTGTGTGGGTTCAAGAACCTGAATATTATGAAGAATCATGTTGCTCGTTCGAGCAAAATTTGCCGAAATAGTCAAGGTAGGTGAGACTATCGAGGATTGTTTGAAAATTGGGAAGATTTCCCATGTTGCTGCTTCGCTCAAATCCTCGGGCTTGTTAAAAAAGAAAAGAGAAGATGTGTCAGTTGTTTCTTATTATAGGAAGAAGACCTCGAGAAGATAATCATCATACCAAGGTCGTCCTCGACCTCTTTGAAAACTCCATATCAGGCTTGTTACGCACAATCGATCTATCAAAATGCTCCTCTTCAAAATTACCAAAATACGCCTCCTCCAAGTTATCAAAATATTCCCCCTTTCATTTACCAAAATCCATCCCCCATCTACCAAAATTCTCTCCCAACTTACCAAAATCCATCTCCTCATTATCAAAGTTTCTCTCCTAGATGTGCATTCGTGGAATAGAATTACGGAGCGGCTCCCCTACTATACCAAGCTCCTATATACCAAAATACCCCCACGAACTACCAAGCTCCATTACCAAATTACAAGAAAAATCCCCATTCCAGATATCAAACTCTCCATCCTAATATCCAAAACTATCGTCAGATGCATCCTCTTCAAGGCCCCTCACCCAAGATTTGAGAAAAATCCCGATAGAACTTTCACATCACTTGCCAAAAGCCGAACAAAGTTGTACGAGCGATTAAATACGGTAGGTTATATCCATCCAGTGGGACCCAAGCTAGTAGATACAAACTCTAGGTTCTACAGACCCAATATGAAGTGTGCATATTATTCTAATAGCATTGGACATGATACTGAGGACTGTATTAACCTCAAGCAGAAAATCTAGAATTTAATAGACCAGAACGTGGTCTCCCTCTGGACAGCCGCACCCAATGTCAACAGTAATCCTTTGCCAAATAATACAGGCATCAATATAAATGTGATTGAGACGGACGATGATTGGTGTGTGACGAAGGAGATAGTCCTGATTATTTCTGACGAGCAGGAAAGAGTCGTGGATTCTCTAATCATCGAGGAGAACAAAGAGTTCGTGATTCTGACACCACAATGGTTGTTTCCTTGGTGACAATAGAAACTCCCACTAGGACAAGGTTTATGATCGAAACCGCTTAAGCTTAGGGTAAGACCAGGTCTGGAAGATGTTATACTCCAAGTGAGTTGGCCAATGGAGGGAAAAATAAGGACCAAGGTAAGAGGCCTATAAGAGAAAGTGAAGCTGAAGAATTCTGCAGAAAACCTAGCTCAGATTTCTGTGTGGGACTTGTTGATGAGTTCACAGTTACATAGTCAAGCTTTGATGAAAGTTTTGGATGATACATACGTGCCCGTGGGCACCAGCAGCGACAATGTAGCGGCCATGATTAACCAGGTTATCTGAGGACATTGGATCAACTTCTGTGATAAAGAGTTTCCCTTCGAAGGGAGAATGCACAAAAAATCCTTGCATGTCACTGTCATATGTCGAGAAAAAAAGTTATAAACCATATCTTGGTAGATGATAGATCTGGTCTCAATATTTGTCTATTGTCGACTCTGAGGAAGTTAAGGTTTGATTTGGGGAAGCTTGAACAAAACCAAGTCAACATGAGAGCCTTTGATCGGGTGTAGAGAGACACACTAAGAGTAGTGAACTTGGTTATTCAGATGGGCCCTGCAGAGTTCAACATAAAGTTTCAGGTCCTGGACTTCAACACTAGCTACAACCTTCTTCTGGGAAGGCCGTTAATCTATATGGTTGGGGTTGTGCCTTCTAATCTTAACCAGATACTGATGTTTGTCTGGAGGGAGAAAGAATTGGTTATTCATGGTGAAGGAAGCCACTTTGGTGGGCATGTTCCAATCATTAACGAAGTCTCGCGAGGCACCAATTTCAATATTGTGGAGCTGGTAAATATCACCACCGGGGATTTGACCTCACAACCTCATACGCCTTCTGTGTACAAGATGATTGCCACTGTGATGTTACAAAATGAGTTTGATCCAGGTTTCAGATTGGGATGGAATTCGCAAGAAATTATTAAGTCTATTCAAGTTTTTGTCAAGGAGCGAGATATGGTTTGGGGTACATCCCCAAAGATGATGAGGTGAAGATAAAGAATAGTGGTGATCAAGCATTGGATAGGAAAATCCCTCACCTGTACCAATCATTTCCATTCCGTAGTACGTCGATTGTGATGGCCTCGGAGAAGGAATCTGCAACCTTTTCAAAGAGATCGATGCTGTCATAGAGGATGAGGTCGAGCTAGCTGGTATCTGCGATGCTTAGCTTAGAGAGCAGCTGCAGAACTGGACTTCTACACCAATCTTGATTCCCCAATCATCTTGGTAGAAGGAAATTGTTTATGAATGTTTTGAAAATCAGTGGTAGTCAGAAGAGGCCCGAGACCCACCATTTTTCTTTTTCTTTGATTGCTAGAATTTTAAAATCCCCCCTGTATGTTTAAAAAGGCAACATAGCCCTTTGTCATGGCCAAAGATTGCATTATTTTCCAATTTGGATGAAAGCCTCTTTTATTGAAAACTTATTTATTTACTTATCTGCTCTATTTTACTTTCCTAACTTTATCTGTTTATGATTTCAGTAATATTAATTTTAAACCTGCTAATGGCATGTCACTTCACGAGTTGAATGAACAAAATGAGGCAGGTGATGACGAGGATGAGGAATACAAAGAGGAAAATGAGGTACCGAAATATGTTTCTGAGTAATTTCGGCAGTTCGAAAATGAGCATAAGCCAAATTTGGAAGAAACACAAACTGTGAGTCTGGGAGTCCATGAGTGTGTCAAAGAGGTCAAAATTAATGTCCATTTGAATGAAGCTCAAAGAAAGGATCTGATTCATTTGCTTACTAAATACATTGATGTGTTCGTCTGGGAGGGGAGCGACATGTTAGGGATGAGTACCAATGTGGTGTCTCTGTGGTGTCTCACAAGCTGCCAATCAATTCGGGTTTAGTCCAGGGAAACAGAAGGCTCAGAAGTTCAAGCCTGAGTTAAGTTTAAAGATTAAAGAAGAGATCTCCAAAGAGATCGAGTCTTGATTAGTGGATGTGACACAATACTAAACTTTGTTGGCCAATATTGTTTTGGTCGCCAAAAATGTGGGAAGATCAGAATTTGTGTCGATTACAAGGATCTCAACAAAGCCAACCCAAAGGTTGTCGAACATTCACATTTTGATTGACAACTGTGCTAAGCATGAAATGTTGTCGTTTGTAGGTTGTTACGCTTGTTATCATCAGATCCTGATGGACAAAGAAGATGCATAAAAGACAACTTTTTTATGCATTGAGGTGTATATCATTACGGGGTGAGGTCATTTGGTCTAAAAAATGCTTGTGCTACTTATATGAGTGCAATGATGACCATATTTCATTACATGATTCGTAAGGATATCGTGGTGTATGTAGATGACATCATAATCAAGTCATGTGAGAGTTTGGACCACTTGACGCATTTAAATTTTTTTTTGATCATCTGCGTCGTTAGAACTTGAAGTTGAATCTCGCTAAATGTGCTTTTGGGGTGCCAGCCGGAAAATTTTTGGGATTTATAGTCAGTAGAAGGGGTATTGAGCTTGACCCTTTCAAAATTAAGGAAAATAAAGAGTTAACTCCTCCAAAAACTAATAAGGAAGTGATGAGTTTCTTAGGGAGGTTGAACTACATCAGTCGATTCGTAGCTCAATCAATTGTGGTGTGTAAGCCTATCTTCAAGCTGTTGAAGAAAGATGCATTGACAAAGTGGACCGAAGAATGTCAGACTGCTTTCAACGCCATCAAGAATTATTTGTCTAATCCACCAGTATTGTTTCCTCCGCGACAAGGGAGCCTGTTGTTGCTGTATTTGTTTGTTTCAGATAACGCATTTAGATGCGTACTTGGTCAACATGATGAGACAGGGAAGAAGGAGCGAGCAATTTATTACATAAGCAAGAAGTTCACTCCATATGAGTCTCATTATACTCTTTTGGAAAGAACATGCTGTGTTTTAACTTGAATTGTCCAGAAATTGAAGCATTATATATCTTCTTATACTGCATATCTCATTTCCGGAATGGACCCATTGAAGTATAATTTCCAAAAGGCGATGCCAACCGCAAATTTGGCTAAATGGCAAATGCTTTTGAGTGAGTTTGATATTGTGTATGTGACTCAAAAAGCGATAAAGCAAAAGCCTTTGCTGATAATCTTGCGGAAAATCATGTCGACGAAAGTATGAACTGCTAAAGACTTATTTTCCGGATGAAGAAGTATCGTTTGTGGGTGAAGATATTTCTGAAGAATATTCGGGGCTGGATGTTATTCTTTGATGGAGCGGAAAATCACCAAGGAAGAGGTATTTAAGCTGTCTTGGTGTCAGAATCTTGTCAACACTATCCTTTAGTGGCCAACCTCCTGTTTAATTACATGAATAACATGGACAAATATGAAGCATGCATTCTTGGGTTGAAGATGGTCATCGATATGAATGTTCATGAATTTTTGGTTATCGGAGATTCAGATTTCTTGATTCACCAGGTTCAAGGGGAACGTGCCATGAAAAAGCCAAAGATCACATTATATGTGCAATATATACAAAAGTTGTGCAAGAAATTCCGCAAGATTGAGTTCAAACAGACTCCCAGAACACATAATGAGCTAGCTGATGCTCTTGCTACCATCGCTTTAATGATTAAACATCCGGGTACTGATCATATTGACTCTCTGGATATAGAGTTGAAAGAACATCCAGTCCATTATTCACATATCGAAGCGGGACTAGACGGTTTGCCATGGTACTTTGATATAAAGAAGTACTTAGATAGAAGGAGATATCCCGAGGATGCAACATCAAACTAGAATAAGTCGATACCGCGTATGTCTCTTTCCTTTTTTTCAATTGGAGAAATCCTTTATAGATGACTTCAACTTTGGGTCTTCTCAGATGTAATGATGTTGCCCAAGCTGCAAATCTTATTGAACAAATACAAGCTGGAGTTTGCAGTACGCACATGAATGGACTCACTTTAGCGAAGAAGATCCTTCGAGCCGACTATTTTTGGATGACCTAGAGCATGATTGCTACAAGTTTGTGCAGAAATGTCATAAATGTCAAGTGCATGGTGATTTGATCCGAGTGCCGCCTCATGAACTCAATGCTATGAATTCACATTGGCCCTTAGTAGCTTGGGGCATGGATGTCATCGATCCGATAGAGCCACCTGCTTCTAATGTACATAGATTTATTTTGGTTGTCATTGACTACTTCACCAAGTGGGTGGAAGCAGCGTCGTACAAGTCGATAACCAAGAAAGTTGTAGCTGATTTTGTTCGAAATAATCTGATATGTAGGTTTGGAGTACCAGAATACATCATTACTAATAATGGTGCAAATCTCAACGGTCACTTGATGAAAGATGTATGTGAGCAATTTAAGATTATTCATCAGAACTCAACTGCTTATCTCCCTCAAATGAATGGAGCTGTAGAGGCCGCCAATAAGAACATCAAGAAGATTTTGAGAAAATGATTGATAATTACCGAGGTTGGCATGAGATGTTGCCATACACATTTTTGGGTTACGAATGACCGTCAGAACATCGATTGGAGCTACACCATATTTTCTAGTATATGAAACATAAGCACTCATACCTGCTGAAGTTGAGAAGCCATCTTTGAGAATCATCAAAGAAGCTGAGTTAAGTAACGCTGAATGGGTCAGCAAGCGGATCGATCAGTTAACTTTGATTGATGGAAAGAGAATGATTTCCATTTGTCATAGTCAACTAAACTAACATAGAATGATTCGTGCTTTCCATAAAAAAGTCAGAACCAGAATTTTTGAAATCAATCAGTTGGTCCTTAAACACATTTTTCCTCATCAAGACGAGTACAAAGGGAAATTTGCACCAAATTGGAATGGAAAATACATGGTTTGCAAGGTATTATCTGGAGGTGTTTTGATCTTATCATAGATGGATGGCACCGCATGGCCAAAACTGATCAACTCAGATGCTGTCAAGAGATATTATATGTGAAGGGTCCATTTGTCTTTATGTCATTTTCTTGTAATTGTTCTATTAGCTTATATTTGCTTTCTTTAAATTTTATACCTCTTGTAATGAACTACGTCTGACCTGAATTCTCAAGAGTGAGATACGTAGGCAGCCTGTGTCGACCTCGCTCAACCCATTTATCCCTTTTAATATTTATTTGTATTTGAACTACGTTCGACCTGAATTCTAACGAATGAGATACGTAGGCGGTCTATGTCGGCCTCAGTCGATTTTCTTTGTAAATTTGTTATTTGGTTAACCTTTGAGGGGGAACTAGGTTGACTTGATTCTTGCTTCAACGGGATACGTAGGTGCCACAAGGGTTCGGTCATATGTCCCGTAAGATTTCTATTCTTATTTACAATGAAAACTAGGACAAATTTTTTTACAGGGACTAAAAAATTCCCGAGAAGAAGATTTTTCCTAACAAGTCGAGACTGAAGTTACTTTGAAGTTTGCAACTAGGAATAAATTTTTGAGAGGATCTAAAAAATTCCATGATTTACTAACCAACTACTAAATATAAGTCAAGACAGCTAACTGGGACAGATTTTAAGGATAGCCTCAAAATTTCAAAATGGGTTTGTCAACAATTTGGAGAAACTTTGGATACTCCCTAGTGAATAATCAGATGGACCTTCAAGCATTAGACTTAAAGAACTTCACTAAGACTGACGTGACATGATACTTGGCAGTAATATTTTTTAAAAATACTACTTTTCAAATATTTATTATTCTTAAGATTTTCCCTTTATGTTTCAATTGTTTGGCATAAAATATTTTTGTCTTATCTAGCAAGAGTCGGGAGATCAGAAAATCAACCGGAGATAGCAGGACGAGAAGTAGACAATTGAAGAAATTGACACAGATTAGTTCGTTTAAAAACTAACGATTTTTCTGTGGACGCACGTCCATAAGTTCTCTAAAATCAGCAAATTCCTCCAATGAATATGGAGAAGTCAAGGGGCGAAGAGCTCCCCAAAATTAACAATTTTTTGGTCGATACAAGATTTATTTTATATTGCTTATATCAAAACTTGGGAACGTGAACAACATTGTTTCATCCAACTTTCAACAACATGAAGTTTATAGCGAAGTTACAACTATGTTCAAAGATGAATCGAATGAAAACACCAAGAAAGACAATTTACGGTTTTTGTCAATGACGTCATCTGCATAACATTATCAGACATGATAGCATTACCACCCGGAGGTTCATTATATTTGTATTGTAGATTGAGATGGCACACTACCCGGAGGGTTATTTTATCGTATTGTCAATTGAGACAATATCATTATCCAAAAGGCACCCAAAAGATCACTATGTTGCTCGATTGAAAGCACTATCTTCATTTGGTACCAAGGATATCATCAAGAGAAAAAAATCATGCATCGCAAGTTAATATTCATGCATCGCGGAAAATCAGGCATTTCGGAAAGAAACATGCATCATGGGAAGGTATTCATACGTCACGAAATATGTCATGCACCGCAAGAAGATATTCATGCATCGATGAAGATCAGGCATTGCGGAAAAGTAGTCATACATTGCAAGAAGAAATCCATGCATTGCGGAGAAGAAGTCATGCATTGAAAGAGAAAATTCATGCATCGCAAAAAATCATGCATTGCGGAGAAGTCATGCATTGCAAGAATAGAATTCATGCATCGCGAGGAAATATCATGCATCACATAAAATCATGCATCACAAGAAGATATTCATGCATTGAGGAGAAGTCATGCATTGCAAGAGGAGAATTCATGCATCGCAGAAATAAGTCATGCATTGCAAGAGAAAAATTTATGCATCGCGGAAAGAAGTCATGCATTGCAAGAGAATTCATGCATTGCGGAAAAGTCACGCATCACAAGAGAGGAAATTCATGCATCGTAGAAATGTCATGCCTTGTGGAAAAGAAATCATGCACTACCAGAGAAGGAAATCGTACATCCCAAGAGAAATATTTACTCATCATAAGAAATGAGATCAGTCCCATCTTTTTTATTTTGACAAGGTTAAACATCAAGAAAACCATCAAAGACGACATCAAGAAAAAAGTAAACACTGCATTAGCTTTCATTTATTTTGACATAAAAAAATATTACATTGAAGATTATATTACAAATATAAGACATAAGCTTTACTCGCTTTACGTCGAACCGATCGAGTTGACGTCAAATGTTAAAGGAGAGAAACTAAGTGACAACACGGTAAAAGACACTATCTCCTATTTGAATTGCATTTTTATGATAATGAGTTTATCTCAGTATGTGTCAAGAGTATCCGGAAGGATGAATTCTCCAAAAATGAACCACAGGTTCGAACGACATCAACAAGGATGCAGCACAACATAGAATTTTTTCTTAGTAGTGAACTTATCATAGTCCAAAGATGAGTGTCAAACTCTTAGGACGCGAGCAGAGGAGTGACTTCCACCACAATCAAACCACACCCCTATCCGAAGGCATGTGTGTTTTCTTTAGGTTTCTTGGTTTCAGTTTTGCATCCAGAAATTTGGTATCTACCGGAAGCAAGTTTCCAATCTGAGAGACGATGCACCAAGAGCTTTGGAAATTATGTCCGTGTAAATTCTTACTTATGAGGTTTCAATCCTCCTTTTCATACTTGAATTAATGTGTCGCTCATCTATCCAAAGGATATCTAGCATAATATATTTCCTTTTCAACCTATTAAATCAAAATACAAGCAGTCTTACTCCTCAAAGGTCCAAGGATACGTAGGCGGACGCAGTGTCAAAAACTCGGCTGTATTTCAACATTTGCTCTTAAATATTACTCCCGAGTATTTTGGTCACTTCATAATTCGATATCGGGGTGGCTTTTGAATTTCTTCAAAATCGTGCATTAAATCAAGCGTATCAAACTACAAGTGGCCTGAATTCTCATATAGCCTGAGATATGTAGGAAACCCATTTTCTGGGGTTGGATCATAATACGTAAAGTCTGTACCGAATTCCTCTCCCGAAGATAAATATGTGGTTGATCAAAATTGGCTTGGTCAATTTGATTTTCCTCGAATTTCTTGCATCAACTGAATAAAGCGAGGGATAGTTGTTGACACATAATTTTGACCCTCCTAATAGAAATTAATTAACGAGCTTCTTAATTCTAGACGATTTAAAATAATTAGGTTTTTGTGAAGTTAAAATGTTTCAAGTTATTTAAAATTGACCTCATCACCTTTAAATTTTTTAGACAGTATCTATAATTTAAATAATTATGTATATAATTAGTATATTATTATGATTATTCAAAAAATGTCTCAAGGATTTTATTTATACTAGTTAGTTTACTCGTATAATAGTTTACATTTTGATTATTTATCTTATAACTAAATCTGCTATTTATTTTTCGTTAAGATCAAGGAGCTTATTTAATTAATCTATATTAATTCATTTCATCTAATTACCAAGTATTTAAACCCATTAGAAGACCATTTTTGGGCCTTTTTATCAATTTTTCGCACAGCCCAACATTAGAATAGCCCCTTAATCCTTTAGACCCAATTCCAAAAAAGGTTGAACTCCACTCAGCCACCCATCAAAAATGCCCATACTCAATACAAATACTTTTCCAAACCAGCCTACTTTCAAATTTCTCAAAGTCCCCATTCCTTTCTCTTCTTCTAGTCAACCTAGATTTTCCCACCTCTTGACCTGACCTCCACTGCCTCCTTCTTCTATTTCTTTACCCAGAACGCCAACGCAACAGCAAATCCAAACACGCGCTGCAGCAACAAAAGCCAGCAACCTCACCCCTGCATACTCATCTCCACCTGCACCAGTGATAAAGAAACCAACGCGTATTCGACACCACCCAGTTGATACGCGCCTCACCGTCCCTCACGCGAGCCCAAACAGTCAAAAAGGACGATGACAAACGGAAAAGCATTGAGGGGGAAAAATAATGGTTTTGTTTCTTCCTCCCATCGCTTTCAAATCGTACTTTCATAGCAGCAAAAGTATACACAGAATCGTCCTTGATAGCGCGAAATCGATCCACGTTGCTCACAAGGATCTCTGGATCATCTCACCCGTCCTTCTCCCCTTTCCGCTTCCAGAATTTGGCAGATTTTAAAGGAAAAGGTGTCTCCCTACTTGGTTAAAAGAATTTGGGTTTTTGAATTTTGGGAATGGAGCTTTGAAGGGGAATTTTTACTCCTTGCTATTGAGAAATCAAACCCTAGTATTTTGCCCATATATATAGTCTTTTCTTCTTCGAATGAAGAGGTTTTTTTTCGGATTGGAAAAAAATTCAGAATCAGAAGTTTAGATTGGGAATTATTCGCCAAGAAGAACAAAGAGTTTTCATTTGGGGGCTAGAAAAAGAAAAATAGATACAGAAATTCGAAAGCATTTTGTTTGCCAACAGTAAGAAAGATATTTTGGACCCAATTTTACTATCATTCTGTTGGTAGCTCTTTCGAGCTTGCAAAAGTACAAAGTTGGTAGTGAAAGTTGGCTGTGCTCATTCTTTCCTTGTTCGCTGCCCAAAAAAATTCTCTTTTGATCTCATTTAAATTCTGTTCCTTCTGTGTTGTCCTATACATGATATATTATGGGGTGCGTCTCTTTTCTCCGTTCATGGGTTAGCTTTGTTTCGATTGTCATGTGCTAGAATTTGATCAATTTTTTTAGCAAATGATATCTTTCGAATAATTTTCACATACATTTTCTGTTTGGAGTGGATTGGTGTTAGTTTTTTCTTTAGTCAAATGTGGAAAGGATTATTATTGGTAATCTACACTGTAGTACTTCATCTGCGAATTTACTTATGACTGAGTCTACATAAGACGATCATTTAAATGATTTAGTTTCTGCTCCTCTGAAAGGATATGATATTATTTTGATCCGCGTCATTATTCATTATATCCTGCGTCCCTTGAACCAGTGGTTTTCATTTTTTGTCCTTCTATAGCTTTCATTCCAAAATTTTCTATCTTGCTTACAAGCTACCATTTTGGGGAAGTTTTCAACTCATTTATTAGCTGCGATTTTTTAGTCTGTGTGGTTGTTGTGTTCGTTTTAATTGATGCTTGTCGTTGGTCCCGGGTATTCGCTTTCTTACTGTTAGAAAAGTCTGCTGCAAAAGTAGTGGTTCAGCTATAAATCTTTGAAATTTCTTCTATAGGCGATTTTGACTTCCATCGGCTGCATATATCCTGTTTTTTCACATTATGAATAGATAAAAAAATCAGTTAGTTCGAATTGATGGAGTGTCTGCTTATTGACTATGTTGTTTATTTTAATCTACTGTTTCGTTTTGTTTTAGTTGTCATTTTGATTTAGTGTCAAACTGTCCCATCCCTCTTGTTTCATTTTCTTGATCGCAGTGAGTCTGTAAGAAGGTGAAACATGATATATATTTTCTTTGTTGAGCTTTATTTATTTATTTATTTACTTTTCTTTTTTTCATTTGGTTTCCAATGAATGATTCGGCATGTGAATTTATCTCGAAGCTTAATATGGTTTTCTGTATGCCTACGCCTAGTTTCACCCTCTATTTGAAATTGTGAAAAAATGTTAAACCCCTCTCTTATCTATGTTTGAAGATTCTGCAAAATAGGAGCATTAAAAAAAACAATTAATTGATAATGAACTTTTATGTTGTTTCGTTTATGACTTGGTTGGTCTCTTGGTGTATCTCCTTCATTTTTGCAAGGCTTATGATTATTCTACCGAATAGTGAAGCATGCGTAAACCAAGTAGTGGTTTCTATATTTGTCTAATTTTAGTTAAAATATTTGCCATTTGCAGTCAAAATATAATCTCTCTTAGCATGCTTCTTTTATCTTTATCTTTTTCTGCTATTCTTCATGTAATTTGTTCTTGTTTCCCCTCAACATGTCTTATCTCGATCTAGAAATATTAAGTTCATAATTTGGCTTAGCTTATGAATGATGGTGTTTTTATTTTGATAATGACTCGGTGAATTTAGTTTTCCTCAAAATGAAAGCTTTTGCTATATCAAATAGTATAAGCAATTGAATGATAATTGTATCTTATCGATTTAGTTATTCTTTCACATGAATTATAAGTGATCTAATATAGTCTTACTTGGTTATTCCCTTATAATTGCTTGATAAATTAGTTGGCACTTTTTTTATTTAATGGTTGCTCATTTCATAAGACCTTATCATTTTCTTTTCATGTTGTCAGATATTATCTAACTAACTACCATGTCTGATCTCAGTAGCTTCAGATCATTGAATCTGCTTTTTTCTCTATTTTCTCACATTATTAAATTTTTGGAAAGTGTATTAGTTCCCTTTTGACTCTCTATCCCGTCACCATTTTTTTTCACAGATGTGAATATATTAAGTCTTTCATCATTTTGTCTGTTAACTTATTGTCTAAGTGTGAAATTGTTAGTGGCTTACTAGCGTATATAGGTATATTAATCTATTTGTTCTTATCTTGTCAGTTCATTTCCCACCATAGTACTAATTAGATAATTGGTTTATCATTTTGCATGTTAAAAAGTCGCCCGAGTTTGCCAAGCACTCTCATCTTTTCCTGCGTCTCGATAGAGTCGTGAAGGCTCAAACTCCTCTAACGAGTAATTAGTCCTAAAAAATCGATGGACATATTCTGAAGCCAAAACAACACAAAGAATTGAGAGAGTCAAAGAGTTTGGGATAAAAGGCTCAAATTTATTTTCAGAACTTGTATTTTGTTATTTTGGCTTAATCCCTTGTCGTCTTCTCATTTATTAATTATTGTATGATTAGTTTAGGACATGTACAAATAGAAATGGGTCAAAAACCCAAAACAAATGGGTATGAATACCGGTCCAGGCAGACATAAATCAGATTTGGACTCAACTCTCTCTCTCTCTCTCTCTCTCTCTCTCCTTTACTTTGCCGCGTGCTTATTTTGTTATTAATTTCTGTAGTCTTAGGGTTGAAAAAATCAAAATTCTCGCAAGACGCCGATTTATTTAAACTTTAATTAAATCAATCAAGTCTAAACATATTTTAAAATAGTAATAATAATATTAATAATTATAATGAACCTCGGTAAGCAAAAATTTCTCATAGATAGTTGATTAATTTTTCATTTTTAGCAAAAACCTAAATAATTATGAAATTTAGAATTAAGTTAGACATTTTAGCCAAGCAAGTTAGCTGCCGGATAATCGCGATTTAGCGAATATTTTAGGTGCCATAAAAACCTTAAAAATGTGAATCCCTGAATCCCCTTTAAGTTTAAATCGATTTTCTTTTTGAATCTTTGAAATATAAGTTTTCTTGATTTTTCTTAAAAAACTAAGTGGCGACTTTAAAAAGGCAAAAACTTTATAAAATTTTTTTTTCTTTAAATAAAACAGGGGTCCACAAGGTCTGCCACTCAAGGTATATAAGGATATCTCATTCTTAACCTTCTTATTATTTAGAAGGTTCCACGTAGTAGTCATACTCAGAGGGGCACCATCTTAGGTCTACCGATCCTAGATATTCATTCAACATTCGTTCATACACATACAAGACAAAGGTGCATAAGCCTACTAAGTAAAGATGTTCATTTTCATATTATTCATGTATCAAGTAACGAACATAGGTCTACCAAAACAAGACTCACTTCATTGTCATCTTATCACATATAGCATAACATTCAGAAGCACATAGTGACAACTAAGTATACTTTCTAGTCATCCTACTCACCTATATAGAATCATCAACATAAACCATCACAAGACTCACATAACCAAGTAGGAAGAATCATGCATCAACTCTAAGACTACACACATAAGGACATAGTCATAGTCTAACATGATCACCTAATATTAATAGAGGAACACATACTTTCACCTTAATCAAATGTAGATATATATGATCATACTTCAAATAAATAAACTACACAATTCATCATAATACATCAAGTAGTGCCGACAAGGCCATGATCATCATAATACATAAAGTAACGAAGACGAGGCCATATCATTCACAAGTAAATCACATAGAACCGCCACCATAAGTGGACCATACAAATAAGAATATAATTTGAGACCTCCATTACATAAAATAAATAGAATTAGGGCAGTGTACCACCAATCAATTCTCACCGCTTCAATCCATAGCTAAAGCATCCAATACAATACCAAGAGGCCCTTACCGATGGCCATAATCATCAGTTCAATATAAAAATCATAATACTTAATGAATCTAATTCAATTCAATATAGATTATAAATCTAAGATGTCCGATATATTAATCCAATAAAATTCTTATATCATTGAATAGCCCAAAGAAAACTACTCTAGAATTCATAAGCATCGAGACATGATCACTTCACCCATTAAATAGTCGAAACTAGAAGTGCATGGTTTTCATGGGTTCATAGATTTTATAAGTTAAATCATCAAATTAACATCAATTCAATCATAATACAATGTTTCAAAACCTTTAATGCAAGAACCCATGGAAAAATTACAAAATTAGACAATTCATGTTTTTGATCATCTTTGAAAACCATTGGAATTGACTCCTTGAAGAAAGAGATTTCAAGAATGAAGAACCATACCTTTATTGTTATGAAAATCCCACAAAATTGATGGAAAAAACATGGAAAATTTTTCTTCTTCCTTGGAGCTTCAAAGTTTCATCAATGGGGTTTTGAGGAGAAGAATGGAGAGGTTTTGTTTTGAGTTGAGGGTTTTTCTTTGATTGGTGAATTTAGGGGTATAAAAAGACTAAATAAAGTCCAAAATATCATCCTCAAATTACCCAAAATACACCTTCACTTATTAAACAATTTAACCCACTCAAATTTGACTTAAAAACGACGCAATCAAATCTGGGAGTTAACTGCACGACGCGGAGGCATTTCTAAATCTTGTTTCTGGAAAATTTCAAGACAAAATGGTTCATGACAGCCCCGTGTCGTAGGGAAAGATTTTTCCCACTCCGTGTTGGTTGTGCGTCACACAGCAACTTCCAAATATTGGTTGCTTGGCAGCTTCGATGGCCCATGTTTAAGTCCTCCTCGGGGACCCTTAGGCTGGTCTCCTGGGCATCATTCTCGAAATTTTCGAACCTATACATGTCAGGATACGCTAAGGAACTATCTATACTCCATTTCACCCTCATACCATCCCCCAAAACTTCAGTACAAAACACTAGACACACTAGTTCAACTCCGACTAGTTTTCAAACGTCTTGGACGTTTGACCTCAAAACTTCATCAAACTTTTTTATAATACCTATATACATTATTATTATACTTTTTAAGACTTCAAAAAATCATTGCACAAGAGTTAGACTCTAGTTCAACCTAGCTCATTTTTGAGGGTGTAACACAAACCCTAGCTTTTAGGGAATTTTTATCTTTGCAATTGGGTTTTGAAGGGAATCTATGGATGAAAAATATCCATGGATGAATTACTATCATACATTAGCTATGAATTCCAACTAAATTGAGTAGAAAAGCTTTCTCCTTCAACCCTAGCTTAATTTTCCTTCTTCTTCCTCCTTGGATTTCTATAGAGAATTTGGAGGAAAACTTGGTTTTGATTAGGGATTTTGAAATTATGAGGAAGATGACTTAATTTAGGGGTCATAAAACTATATATAGTTAGTCTTAATCAATACAAAAAAACGTCACTTAATATTATGAAAACCTAAAAACCCCATAATGTCCCTAAGTGTAATTATCATTTGGTAGTTCCAGGCGACGACCTGTCACAGAGGGACCGTGGTGGGGCCCACGTCCCGGTCTGGATTCATAGACCTATTTTTAAAGGATTGACCCACGCCCCTCACCCATGAGGCGCGTGTTTTCGGAAAAGGTATTGCCATAAGTTTTTGACTTTTTTAGAATCGCCTCTTAATTTTAAAGAGAAATAAGAACACTTGCTTTCAAAAGACTTTAAACAGAATAGATCTAATGAAAACATTTGAAGGGGTTCGGGGATTCATATTAATGTCTTAGGAAGGTTAAAAGCACCTAAGACATCCGGTATAATGCGGTTATCCGACAACTAACATTATTTGGCTATGACTTGTTTGAAAATTTTGAAAATTGTTTCAAAGTGAGTTTCTTAATTTTTATCTAAGCGGAACTTACAAATTTGAAACATTATCATTTTTAAGACGATAATTTTTAAGACTTGGTTCAATTTTAAGTTAATAAAATAGTATGATATTCGACGGGGATTTAGAGTTTTTCTAACCTTAAGCTAACTACAAACAAACGCAAACACATAGACGATAAGGTAAGAGAGAGAGGGAGAGAGATTTGGGTCCAAATCAGGGTTCTGTTCGCCTTGATCGAAATTTTGGGCACGCCTGTTTTGGGAATTTGTTCCATTTTGTCATCTTGAGTACCTATCCTAGACTAAACATATAATAATAATGAACACGGAAAAGGAATAAAACAAGGGCTTAGGCCCAAAGATAACAAAATACGACAAGAAATAAGATAAAATGCGGGCTTTAGCCCAAGTCCTTCAACTTCCAACTCGCTTTGATTTCTTTGTACTCTAAGACTTGAACGTCAATTTTTGTTGGTCGGCTGTCTCGACAAAAGAAGTTAAGCCTTTACGGCTCATCCGAAAGCCAAAGGTAAAGGAGTTCCAGATGAACTCGGATATATTTTACATGCAAGGGAAAAGGGTGATAAGGAGTTAATACTACAATCAACATAAGTCGCAGAAGGAATATTAATTCACTAAAATGTACATTAATTCAAGATTTAACAGGCAATTTGTATTTACAGTAAGGCATAAAAATAGTAAATAAAAGGGTTGATTTTACAGGAAGCAAAGAGGTAGTTGTCATTATTCAAAGTTAATTATCCCTTAGTTGTAGTAAAGGATGAATACGCACTATCTAAGGCACATAAAACCACGTGGGGGGGGGGGGGGGGCTTGAGAGAATTAAACATGAGGAGATATCACATAGAATGACTATGTTAATACTAAGATTTTCATAGTTTTACATAAATCAATGTACAAAACAGAACAAAAATTGATTGTGTTGAAAAAGAAGAGACATAAACATATTTATTTGGACAACAGTGATGACAAGGAAGATATGAATAACGAAAAAGAGAGAAGGCCAAGTCAAGTAACTTCAATCTTACCAAGGATATTCTTATCAAACCAACACAAAAGAGAATCTCAAAATTTGCAGAATTATCTAACATACAATAGTCTCTCTTTTACCAATATTCCGGAACTTCTACACATATCCATGCCACAAGGCAAACCAGCAGGTGAAGCGAAGAACAAAAGAGCCGAATAAGACCCAACCAAGCAATATCCGCAATCAAACAAAGAAGCCACATATTGGTTCACAATAAACGACGAGTCTACATATTCTCAAACATTCTCATGTAAAATGTATAAAGAAAATGAGATTTATTTCAGTAAAAGACGACGACGCAAAAGATATAGGCAAAATTAATAAAAAAAGAGTTCAAGAAGAATGAGACAAAAATAATAAAAAGACAGAGAAACATGCTATAATCAATCCCTATGATGGCTAAAAAATGCACCATCGAAATACTTATTTCTTGCTTTAATGGATCTATATTAAAAAGGAAACAAATGTTGTATGGGAATTTAGACAGACCCACAGCTGACTTCACATTATGACAAAGAGGAAGTAACGGATTTGTTGAACATGGGGATCAAAATACGGTTGGAGCATACATCATTCAACATTATGGCTTAAAAAATGAAACCTTTTTAAATTGAGACTCAAAATCAAGCAGTGATAGTGAGAGCCAAACTATGCAAATAGTCCTGCGACTTTATCATATATGCTAACCATTTTTAGTTGATTTGAGGACTGAAACTTTCATAAGTGACTATCATTAACATAATAATCATGTCAAACACAACCCACCTTATACGACCTATACGCTCTACACTCTCCACATGCATGGCAACAATCAAAACACACTAGTTTAGTCAAAATCAATAAGTAAATAAATAAAAAAAGTTCCACAGACAAGAAGTGAAATGAACGGGAGGGCGCCACTGATTTACAAACCTCAAAAAAACTTGAGAAGTAAGAAATTCAGTGTTCAACATGGAATTCAACATATCAAACAAGTTTGGAACATGGTAACAGAAATTGAAAAGTGGTATTTTAGAGAAGTTAACGACATTCTTCAACAATAGAGAAATCAAAGGAGATGAAGATGAGGTTATTACCTTCTTTATGGCAGCGAGTGGAGCGACATAAAAAAGAGGGAACAACGAAATCCACCGTTCGAAAGACTTGCGTACAAACGATCGACCAACACTCTAGAAAAAATATTGCTTTCAAAACAGGTTATTTATCCTTGGTTCTCCGAAGGTATTTTCAATACTAAAATTTCATCTATTTTGTTTGAGTTCCCCTTTTCGTTCTATCACTCAAGATAACTGCTGAAAATTTTGAACCGAATTTTCGTTTCTCAAAATTCCTCTCTGATTGTTCTTTTTCTTTTTCAAGAAAAAAAAATTATCCCACACTCTTCAACTGAAGAGACCTTATATAGCCAAAAATTAAGGTTTGGATAATGAGAGTAAAAACGGAATTCAAAATCTTATCTCCCATTCAAAAAATTTCCCCTAGAACAAAGGAGCAAGCTGTTCTATACTTGAAATCAGACCACCAAATCCCACAATATCTAAATTTGAGAGAGACGCGGAGGGCTCGGATCATCCCATCATCCTTCGGAGGTAACGTGTCCTCATTTTCAAGCAAGCAAGGACAAAAGATGGCAGGCACTGCAGTTTGTTGCGAGACAGAAAGGGAGAAAGAAAACGTTGGCACTATCCTCCATCTATCGCCATTGAGATTGACGTGTATCAGGATGGATTTCTGTCGACTCACCCGTGAATCGTTAGCGCGCTGTGAACACGCGCTCGCGTGGAGCGCATCGTTGGTATCACATTGGTGTTGGTTCGCAATTTCGTCTTATGCGGGCTTCACGTGCAATTGGCATTGGGATTGCCCGCTTCTCCTTCAGCGTGAAGGGGCGATCTAAGAGCTGGTTGGGCTAAGCGGGTTATTTGCTGAGAAAATGGCTTGGGTCGGGTGGAATAGTGGGCCGCAGTCGAAAATGGATGAAGGGCAAACATTTTGGGCCCAAAAATTTGGCCTGGGATTTCAGATGGGTGGTTGAGGGAAATGAAAGGCTTTGGGCTGCAGAATTGGGCTTGGGGAACGAGTTGGGGATTTGGGGGGAGGGAAATATAGTTTAGACTGCTGGAAAGAACGGAAAGGGCCCAAACTTGTGTCTCTCGAAGGATCAAGATCACTTTGACTAATAAAAGAATTAACGCAAAATGATTTGGTAAGCTTCTTAAAATCAACGAAATAAAAATAATTGACTTAATTAAAAATAACTAATCCAACACATAAACTACTATATAACTACTAATTAAAAAAATATTCAAGCAAGTATAAAATCTTTTTTTTGAGGATTTTCGAATAATAAAAAATATACTAGTTGTAATATAATTACGCGAAACATATATTATCTAAAAATAACACACACACACACACACACCCACGCACGCACGCATATATATATATATATATATATATATATATATATATATATATATATATATATATATATATATACATACATATGGAGGAATTTTCTACATAAGTCCAGATTTTATGATGAATTTAAATGAATTTGGAAACAAAATAAGAATAGGAATACAAACTAAAGGATATGAAGAGATGCACATTGAAAAGAATTTATTAATGTGTGTAGGATTTTTAGGAAAAATGACAGATAATAGTAACACTAGATTTAAATTACAAATAAAAGATGTAGTAGAGGTAATGGGAAATAAAGGGATAAAATTAATAAAACCAATAAAAATAAGTCCTGAAGAATATGCAGGATTAGAATGGAAATTAGGAGATTTTAAAGAAAAAGAAACATTAATACCAGATGCTCATTTAATATATACAAATTCTAAAGGAGAACCTTTAATTAGATTTACAGACTACAATTATGAAGCTCAAAAAGACTTTGAAGAAGAAAGTGTTGTAGAAGAAATGCCTTTAGAAGGAATGAATATAGAAATAATATCAGAAGAAGATTTCGCAGTAGATTTGGCTATAGAAAAAGCCAAAGAAATAAGTAAAAACAATAAGAATAGATTATTTACATGCAAAGGATGTAAATTAAAAGACTTAAATTTAGAACAAACAATATCTCATTTTAAAATATGTGAACAAAGAACTGATAATAAAGGATATAAATTAGAAAAGAGTTTACAAGATAAATTAGAAAAAAGTAATAATATAATGACACAAATACAAGATAATGATAGTGAAATATCTAAGTTAGAATCTATACTAAGTAAAAAAGAATTAATGGAAACAGCAAGTTCTAGTAGTCCATTTCAAAGAACAAATGAACAAGGATATACTGCAGATAATAGCACAGAAAATATACCACGTAGAAGAGTATATAGACAAGGAGATACCCCTATAACAAAAGTAAAACCTATGGGAAAAAGAATGCCTATAAAAGAACCAATAATACTCCAAGAAGGAGGAAGTAAAGGAAATTTTTTAAATATAGCGGCACATGATCCACAAAGATGGAATTCAGTAATAGACTTATGGAAAAGAATAGTAGTAGCAGATTATATAAAAAATTATACAGAGACTGATGCTGAAACCATGTATAAATACTTACAAACATTCCTAGGAGAATCAACTAAAGCTCTATGGGAAGCTTATAAAGTAGAATTCCCATCAGAATTTCAGTATTTAGTATCGTTAGGACCAAACACATATAATTTTACAAATAAAATACATACATTAATAACAGGAGAAGACCCAAACAGTGGATTAGTGGTCTTACAACGAAATGCAGTAATAAAGCTAGAACAATTAAGTATAAGTAATTGGTATTATATAAAGAAATTTTTAAATGATTATTTCTATTATTGTACAATTTTGAGGAAATGCCTTTGACCAAGACTTAGGTAAAAAAGTTATTTAACAAACTACCAGGAGCTTTAGGAAGAGAAATAGAAGAAAGATGGATTAAAAGAGAAGGAGTAGCACAAAACCATCAGGCAAAGTGGTCAATAGGACATAGAATACGACATATAATGGAAATATTACAAGAAAAATGTACTAATTTACAAATACAACAACAATTAAAGCAAAATAAAATGAATTTATGTAAAGATATAATATGTACAACCCAAAATTATGATAAAAATCAATATAAAAAGAAAAAGTATAAAAAATATAACCCACAAAACAATAAGAGCTATAATAAAAAAGGATATTTTCTTAGAAAATCTTCAGCTAGGAAACCATATTTGAATAGGGATAGACATGTTAGAAAATATAGAACAGATAGAAATTATAAAAATAAATTAGAATGTTTTACATGCGGAAGTATAGAACATCTAGCAAATACTTGTCATAAAAGATATAATGCTAAGACTAGAAATGCTCAATTAGTAGAAGAATTTAACGAAGCATTATTAAATGTAGATGAGTATATGTAAGATAATGAAAACATCTACTCTATAGTAAGTATTGATATAGATGAGAATAACAAAGAAGAAGATTCTTCTAATTCAGAAGGAGAAAAATTAATTAATGAAATAGGAATAGAAAATTTAAATATAGATGACCTAAAAATTAATTTTATGAATATAATAGAATGTGAACATAATTTTGAAAAAGATACAGGATTAGACAGTAATCCATGTAATTGGTGTAAATGGTATACAAGTAAATATAAAAGAGCTAAATGTAATAAATGCTTTATAGAAGGATGTATAAGTTGTATAGAAACAAAATTAGGAGTAATAACTCAGAAAATAAAAGAGGTACATACAAATGAACCTCTAATAAATTTAAAACTATTAGTATTAGAAGCAAAAGTTAAAGAATTAGAAGAAAGAATAGTAAGATTCAAAAAGGAAAAAATATTGAACAAGAACTACAACTAGATAATCAAGAATTAATGAATGAAGAATCAAATACTTTAATATGCAATGAAGATAAAAATATAAATACTGTTAAAATATTAGGAAAACTTCAAATTGGAAATAGAGACTTTAGCATTAATAGATTCAGGATGTACCAAAAGTATTTTAAATAAAAAAATTGTACCTCCAGAATTAATAAACACTTTTGAAAAATCACTTGCAGCTATGCAAATGGATGGAACACATAATATATATAGATATTATATAGATAAAGCTCAAATAAGTTTTTTAAATACTTGTTCAGAATTCTATAAACCTACCAATAAGATGGATAAAATATGGGTACGAGATTTAGATATAAGAGTAGATTTTGTGTTAGGACTAGATTTTATACTATACAATAGAGGAGGAACTTTAATAACGAAAGATGGGATACTTTTCATGAAAAATATTACTTATACTTCAGTCTTAACTAAGAAAATTGACACTAAAGTAAGACATAAAGAAAAATGTTGTGACAATTGTGAAAATAATATACAATGTACTAAAACGGAATGTAATACATTATATGAGAATATACTAGAGATAGAAAAAGAAGATGATATAGTTAATAAAAACTATGTTCTAATAATGGAAACATAATTATATAATTTTAAGACAGGAATTCAGCAAATAGGACAAATAAAGAACCAACGAGATCTTGATAATATAGTAAAAATTTTAGATCAAATAGAAATAATAGGAGAAAAACCTTTAAAACATTGAGAGAATAATCAAATAGTATGCAAGTTAGATATAATAAACCCAGAATATATAATAAAAACAGCCTCAATAGAAGCTACAAATCAAGATCAAGAAGATTTTAAAATACAAATTAAAGAACTATTAGAATTAGGAGTAATAAGAAGATCTACTTCAAAACATAGATCTGCAGCATTTATGGTAAGGATTCATAGTGAAATAGTTAGAGGAAAAGCTAGGATGGTTATAAATTACAAAAGACTAAATGATAATACTAGAAATGATGGTTATAAATTACCAGACAAAACTGAATTAATAAATAGAATCCAAGGAAAAACAATTTTTAGCAAATTTGATTGTAAGTCAGGATATTTGCAGATAAAAATGCACCCACATAGTATAGAATGGACAGCTTTTACCTGCCCTGAAGGACATTTTGAATGGTTAGTTATGTCATTCGGGTTAAAAACCGCACCTCCAATATTCCAAAGAAAAATGGATCAAATATTTGGAGAATATAAAAAATTTGTTTTAGTATATGTAGATGATATTCTAGTATTTAGTAAAAATATAAAAGAACACTTAGGACATTTACAAACTGTTTTTAGACTATTTGTTAATAATGGAATAATAATTAGCAAAAAGAAAATAGAATTATGTAAAAACTATATAAACTTTTTAGGGATTACTTTAGGAGAAGGAAAGGTTAAACTACAACCTCATATAGCTAAAAAAGCTCTAGATATGCCAAATAAATTAAATAATTTTAAAAGATTTACAAAAACTTCTAGGTATAATTAATTATGCAAGACCTTTTATTATAGATTTAGGAAAAATAGCAGGACCATTATACTCTAAGACAGGAACTAAGAGACAAAAAAAATTTTAATATTGAAGACATAAAATTAGTACAAAAATAAAAGAAAAAATAAAAAATATTCCCGACCTTAATATGCCATTGGAATCAGAATATTTAATAATAGAGACAGATGGAAGTTTTGACGGATGGGGTGCAGTATTAAAATCAAGACCACATAAATACAGTCCTAAACAAGAAGAAAAAATATGTGCTTATCAAAGTGGAAAATTCAAAGAAAATGGTAATAAAGCTAGTATAGATGTTGAAATTTTAGCTGTAATATATGGTTTAAATAGTTTTAGAATTTATATTCTAAAAAACCCAGAAATATTAATAAGAACAGATTGTGAAGCTATAGTAAAATTCCATCAAAAAATTAATGATAAAACTAGTAGTAGAAGAAGATGGCTAAATTTTTTAGATACTATATCAATTTATCATTCTATAATTTTTGAGCATATCAAAGGAAATGATAATAGTATTGCAGATCAACTAAGTAGATTACTAATCAAAGTTTAAATTTTACACAATGAGACCTCTACTATCAGACAAAGGTAAAAGGGTTCAACCTTCAACCTCAGGTTTGACAGATTCTTACAAACAAACAATGTTAGCTAATTTGCATTTTAAACCTCTAGATAAAATTGATGATGTTAGAATAGAAAGACTGCAGTTTGGACAACAAAATTTAATAGCATACGAGTCGTCCAACTGGACTTTCAGACATTTATCTAACTATAAATTAGACAAATAGCAAACATGCCTTATACACAATATATGGATGTCTCATAATAAAAAAGACACTAAATATGTAATTGCAGTTTTAAATGCTTTAGGATATTATTTTACTAGCAAAAATAAAGAAAATAGATTTAAATACTATGTAGTAATTCATGGTAAAACAAATGGTGTTTTTAAGACATGGATAGAAGTTTTAGACTCTATTAAAGGTTTTCAAAAACCTCTTTTTAAAGGTTTTAATGATTTTACAGAAGCTTTAGACTATGCTAGAGGAATATTAGGACCAAATTACTATATTTCTCCAGCCCTTAGACGAAACCCAGATAAAACTCCACAATACAACATCCAAAAAGACACAGATAAAGTAATATTTTGTGATCATTGCTCATACATGACCAAAGCATTCAAAAGGCTAAATTTGAGCAATGAAGCCCTAATGCAAGAAAATGACAAGATCAGAGAAAGACTCCAAAGAATGGAAAGCAAAGGTAAGACTAAACAAGATGTACAAACTCAAACAAATATACAGGGTTTTCCATCCCAAATAAGAATGGATGAGATGGATGTGCATTCTCCACTGAATGCTAAGAAATCCACTGTATTAGATGAAGATACAACTAGTCCGGTTCAAACGGTAGCCAGTAAAGACTTCTCAAATCCGTTAATGGCTGTCACTTTGCCAAAAAGTGAAAAAGATGAAGGTTCATTCTCTAGAAGAAGATTATCACTTTCATTTAACCAGAATATTAGACAAAAAATTAAAAAATCCGAAAAAATAAAGATCTAGAATCCCTTATAACCCAAACCTTAGAAAAATTACTGAAACAAAAACAAGAAAAAGATAAACATATAAACACAAGCCCACTACAAAGCCCAAGACAAGATTTTATTTCAAGCCCAAATAATTCATATAATATTTCAGACTCAATGCAATTTGCTCAAGACCCAAATGACGATGACTCTTGTATGAGTTTTGATTCAATTGCATTACATAAGTTAAGACACTTAAAAAAATCTATTATTATTATAGTTTTAAAGAGGAATGCCTCTTTTGTCAAAAAATGTCAGTCCCACTTTACTCACTACCACACATGTGGAAAAACTGTTGGGACGCGTCTTTACTTTAAAAACAAAAATAATCTATAGATAAGTATTAACAGACAGATATCAGACTAGAAGGACAATAATGCAAGAAAAGAAACATTATTTCACGTGACGATGGGGCCCAGATAAGTACCCGGCTGAGATGATAAGATTCCTTTTTTATTTGAAATATGAATTTTGAAGTCTGAAGATCTCTATAAAAGCAAGCATTATCAAGACAAGAAAAGACAGAAGGCGAAAAAGGCTAAGACAACCACAACAAAAACTCTCTCAAAATCCTCAAAAACAACCCCTTTTCTCTAAAAATTATCTTTTAACAGATTGTAGTAAAGATTTCAGTTCTTTATTCTAAAAGTTTGTTTTAAGTAAAAGTTTGGAAGCTTTTAGGGTTTCCCGAAAGGGAAACTTCACTCTGTTCTAAATAATGTGAGTTTTCGTATTTAAGTTTCTAGTAAACTTCCCATATATGTAAATTATATGTGTTTATAAAATGTTAATTATTTGATAAATTCATGTAAATTTATGAATATCATCATGAATCTATATTACTTAGTATATGGTTAGTCTCTTAGCTTCTTAAAAGTATCGATGGATTAACCTGTAAATTCCTAGGACATTGTCACATTGTCAGGTTAAATGTTCTGAGAAAAGAACTATGAATAACCAAATCCGGGGTGTGGTTAAAGAAGATTACTTTAAGAACAAAGGTTATGGGAAAGATATGAACAGTGATAATAGATTCATGAATGGACAGAGTCCATAAAATTTTTTTTTTTTTAAAAAACTAGAAACTAATATGAATTACATAATGGAACAAGAGAGTGAAGGAGTACTGAGTAGGATTGTACAAGATTATTGAAAAAGCCACTTTTATCGAAATATCTAATTTATCAAAACATCATATATATATATATATATATATATATATATATATATATATATATATGATGTTTTGATAAATTAGATATTTCGATAAAAGTGGCTTTTTCAATAATCTTGTACAATCCTATTCAGTACTCCTTCACTCTCTTGTTCCATTATGTAGTGTGTGTGTATATATATATATATATATATATATATATATATATATATATATATATACAAACACACACACACACACACACATTGTTTTAAGATTTATAAAATCAATTGTTTCAAATTGTTTAGAGTTGAGAAGCTCGTTAATTAATAATATATTGGGGAGGGTCAAAATTGGGTGTCAACAACTGTCCCTCATTTTAATTAGATCAATGCAAGAAATTCGAGAAAAATGAAATTGACAAAACCAATTTTGGCCGACCTCAACTTAATCTTTTAGGAAAGAATTTGGTATGGATTTAGGAATTATGGACGAATCCCGAAAAATGGGTCTCCTACATATCTCAGACCTTATGAGAATTCAGGTCACTTGTTGTTCGAGGCGCTAGATTTAACGCACGATTTTGGAAGTTATCAAAAGTCACCTCGATATCGAATTATAAAGGTGTCGAAATGCTTGAGAATAAGATTCGAGAGCAGATGTTGGAATGCAACCGTGTTTTTAACATTGAGCTCGCCTACATATCCTTAAACATTAGGAATCAGGCTGCTTGTAGTTTGACTCAATCAGTTGAAAAGGAAGTCCATTATGTTAGATAACCTTTGGTTCTGGACAAGTGACACATTAAGTCGAGTATGAAAAGGAGGCTTGTAACCTATTAGCCATGAATATGGTGCACTTCACACCCATAATTAAGAACTTACATGGACATAATTTTAAAAACCTTTGGCGCAATGCCACCTAGATTGTAAAGCTGTTCTTGGTAGACCAAAACTTCGAATGCGAAACCAAAACTGACAAAAAACAAGAAAAGACCCACATGACTTTTGATAGGGGTGTGTTTGATTTTGGTGGAAGTCGCTTCTCTGCTCGCGTCCTAAGAGTTTGACACTCCTTTGTGGACTATGTACCAGTTCGCTGTTAAGAAAAAGTTCCACGTTGTGCTGCACCCCTTTTGATGTCGTCCGCACCTGTAATTTTTTTTGGATAATTCATCCTTTCGGATGCTCTTGACAAAGACTGAGATAAAACTCGTTAGCTTAAAAGTGCAATTCAAATGGGAGATAGTGTATTTTACAGTGTTGACACTTAATTGGTCTCCTTCTTCATTTGATGTCAACTCGATCGGTTTGATGTACAAAGCATATGGCAGCATCTCATGCCAACCTTGTTGATTGTCAATCATCTTCCTCAGGATCTTCTTGATATTCTTATTGGCAGCCTCTACAGCTCTGTTCATTTGAGGACGATAAGTAGTTGAATTTCGGTGAGTGATCTTAAATTGCTCGCATATATCTCTGATCAAGTGACTGTTGATATTTTCACCATTATCAGTAATGATGGATTCTGGTATTCCAAATCTGCATATCATGTTGTTGTGAACAAAATCAGCCACAACTTTCTTGGTCACCAACTTGTAAGAAGTTGCTTCCACCTACTTGGTGAAATAATCAATGGCAACAAAAATAAATCTATGTCTATTAGAAGTGGTTGGCTCTATTAGAACGATAACATCCATAACCCAAGCTACAAATGGCCAAGGTGAACTCATAGCATTAAGTTCGTGAGGTGGCACTCGGATAAAATCAGCGTGCACTTGACATTTATGACATTTTTGCACAAACTTGCAACAATCATTCTCCATAGTCATCCAGAAATACCTGGATCGAAGGACCTTTCTTGCCAAAGTGAGCCTATTCATATGCGTGCCACAAACTCGGGCATGTATCTGTTCAATAAGTTTTGCAGCTTCAACAGCATCCACACATTTGTGAAGACTCAAATCAAAAGTCCTCATATACAGGATTTCTCCACTTAAAAAGAAATTGAGGGCCATACAACATATCGACTTCTTTTCATTGGACGTAGCATCTTCAGGATAAGTTCCAGACTCCAAATACTTCTTTATATCAAAATACCAAGGCAAACCGCCTGGTTCTGCTTCAAGATGTGAACAATGGACTAGATGTTCTTTCAACTCTATATCTAGAGGATCAATATAATCTATATCCGGATGTTTAATCATCAAAGTGATGGTGGAAAAATCATCGGCCAATTCATTCTGTATTCTGGGAGTATGTCTGAAATCGATCTTACAAAATATTTTGCACAACTTCTGCACATATTGTACATAAGGTATAATCTTTAGGTTCTTCACAGCCCATCCTCCTTGAACTTGGTGAATCAAAATATCTGAATCTCCAATAACCAATAAGTCATAGACATTCATGTCGATGGACATTTTCAAACCAAGAACACAAGCTTCGTATTCGGACATATTGCTCATGCAATTGAATCGTAGCTTAGCTGCCATGGGATAGCGCTGACCAGATTCTCACACTAAAATTTCTTAAACACCTTTACCTTGATGATTTTCCACTCTATCAAAGAATAGTCTCCAACCTGGATACGCTTCAAAAATATCCTCACCTACAAATGAAACTTCTTCATCGTGAAAATAAGTCTTAAGTGGTTCATACTCTTTATCAACGGGATTTTATGCAAGATGATCAGCCAAAGCCTGTGCCTTTATTACTTTCTGAGTCACGTACACAATGTCAAATTCACACAACAACATTTGCCACTTAGCTAACTTTCACGTCTGCATCGCCTTCTAGAAGATATACTTTGGTGGATCCATTATGGAAATGAGATATGCAGTATAAGAAGACAAATATTGTCTCAGCTTCTGGGCAAGCCACATCAAATCACAACATATTCTCTCCAACAAAGTGTAGGGCAAGCCACGTCAAAGCACAACACATTCTCTCCCACAAAGAGTAACGAGACTCGTATGGAGTAAAATTCTTGCTTATATAATAGATAGCCCATTTCTTCTTCCCTGTCTCGTCGTGTTGACCAAGCACGCTGAGACGAAAAATTACAACAACAAAGGACTCCCTTCTCGCGGAGTAACCAATACCGGTGGATTTGACAAATAGTTCTTGATAGCATCAAAAGCAGTCTGGCACTCTTCAGTCCTCTTTGTCGGAGCGTCCTTCTTCAATAGCTTAAATATATGCTCACACACCACGGTTGATTGAGATATGAATTGACTGATGTAGTTTAACCTTCCTAAGAAACTCATCACCTCTTTTCTCGTCTTCGGCGGAGGTAACTCTTGAATTGCCTTAATCTTGGAAGGGTCGAGTTCAATACCTCTTCTACTGACTATAAATCCCAAAAACTTGCTGGATGACACTCTAAAAGCACATTTAGCGGGATTCAACTTCAAATTATACCGATGTAGATGATTAAAGGACTTCTTTAAATGTGTCAGGTGGTATGAACTCTCATGGGACTTGATTATGACGTAATCTACATACACTTCAATCTCTTTATGAATCATGTCATGAAATATGGTTGTCATAGCCCTAATATAGGTAGCACAAGTATTCTTGAGGCCAAATTGCATCACTCTGTAATGATATAAACCCCAAGGTGTAATATAAGCAGTCTTTTCTGCATCTTCCTCATCCATCAGAATCTGGTGGTAACCTGCGTAACAATCCACAAATGACTCTTTTCATACTTAGCACAATTATCAATCAAAATATGAACATTTTGCAACAAAAAAGTATCCTTCGGGCTAGCTTTGTTGAGGTCTCTGTAATCGATAAAAATGATGATTTTCCATCTTTTTTGGAAACCGAAACAACATTGGCTAAGCAAGTTGGGTATTGTGTCACTTCCACCAATCGAGATTCTATTTGCTTGGTCATATCTTCTTTGATGTTTAAATTTAGTTCATGCTTGAACTTTCGAGCCTTTTGCTTCATTGGATCGAACCCCAGGTTAATCGATAGTTAATGAGATACAACATCAGTACTCAACCCTTGCATGGCGCCGACTTCCCAGATGAACACATCAATATATATTCAGAAAGAAAATGAATTAACCTTTTGTTTGAGTTTCATTTAAGTGAATGTTGAACTTAACCTCTTTAACGCATTCGGGGTGTCCCAGATTTACCGTTTTCGTTTCCTCTAGATTCAGCTTATGCTGGTTTTCAAACTGCCGAAATTCTTTAGCGACATACTCCGGTTCCTCACTTTTTTCTTTCTAATCATCAACCTCGTCATCACCTACCTCATTTTTTTCATTCAGCTCGTGACATGACATGACGTTGGCTGGTCTAAAACTTACATTACTGAAACCATAAACAAACAAAGCTAGGAAAGTAAAGTATAACAAATGAATAAATAAATAAAGTTTAAAAATAGAAGAGGCTTTCATTCAAATTGGAAAATGATGCAAACTTTGTCCATGGGATAGGGAGATGTTTCCTTCTTTGAACATCACACAAAAATTTGAAAATTCAAAACAGTTAAAAAATATGTAGAATGGTGGGTCCCGGGCCTCTTCGGACTACCACCGATTTAAAATATGTATGAAAGGATGCCCTTCTACCGAGGAGTTTGGGGGATCAGGATGGGCGTGGAGGTCCAGTTCTGTAGCATCTCTCCTGGCTCAGCATTGCAGATACCAGCTAGCTCGACCTCTTCCTCAATAACAACATAGATCTCCTCAAAGAGGTCATAGATTCCTTCCCCAAGCTGTTCATGCTCGGCATACTCCCGGACTGGGAAGGATTTATACAGATGTGGGATCGTCTTAGCCAACACTTGATCATTTTACTTCTTCGTCTTCAAGTCATCATTTGTGGGGATGTACCCTAAACCATATCTGGCTCCCTTGACGAGGACCGAAATAGGCTCAATAATCCCTTGCGAATTTCTTCCCAATCCAAAATCTGGTTCAAAACCATTCTGTAGCATCACAATGGCTATCATCTTGTACATAGAAGGCATGGGAGTTTGTGGGGCCAAGTCTTCACCGGTGGCATTTACCAGCACCACCATGTAAAAATTTGTACCTTGCAATACTTCATCAATGATTGGCACCTGTCTACAAGAGTGACTCCCTTCGCTATGAATAATCAGCTTTTCGTTCTTCCAAACGAGCTTGATCATCTGATGTTGAGTAGAAGGCACAAATTCAGCCATACAGATGAAAGGCCTTCCAAGAGGAGGTTATAAATGCTAACGATATCCAATACTTGAAACTGTGCACTGAATTCTACAGGTCCCATTTGGATAATTAGATTCACTACTCCCAACATATCTCTCTGAACTCCATCAAAGACTCTTACGGTGACTTGGTTTTGTTCAATCTTCCCAAGGTCAAACCTTAGCTGCATCAACGTCGACAACGGGTAGATATTCAGACTAGATCAATCATTTACTAAGATGCGGTTGACAACCTTTTTGTAGCATACCACAATGATGTGCAATGCCTTGTTGTGTGACCTCCCTTTGAAAGGTAGCTCATCGTCACAAAAGCTGATTTGGTGACCTCGAATAACCTGGTAAATCATAGAGGCCATGTTATCGCTGCTTGTTCCGTGGGTATATGCTTATCATCTATAGCCTTCATCAAAGCCTGCATGTGCAATTGAGAACTCATTAGCAGGACCCATACGGAGATCTGGGTTGGAGTCTTCTCCAAATGCTTGACGATAGAATAGTCTTTTGGCTGCATTCTTCTCCAGAATTCCTCCGCTTCTCCTTCACTTATTGGCCTTTTAGTTTGATCCTTCTTTTGACCTCCGAGAGCATGCTCGTCAAGAGTGTAACATCTTCCGGATCTGGTCATACCTTGAGCAACAACAATTACAATAACGAACTTAGGCTTGATGAGAGTTTTTGATGGCACCAAAGAAACAGCCTTTGCGGGTGTCAAAATAAAAAACTTTTTCTTCTCTTTGATGCTCAAAGAAGATACAACCTTTTCCAAATCATCGTGAACGATTTGAGTAATCTTTTTCATTCCACACCAATTATTTTCTGTCTCAATCATATTGACATTGCCGCCCCCATGATTTAGCAATGGGTTAGTGATGACATTTGGTGCTGCTGGTTGGAGAGAGACTACCTCTTGTTCAATCAAATCCTGAATTTTTTGCTTGAGGTTGATACAATCCTCAATATCATGCCCAAAACTGTTGGAATGATAAGAACATCTCTGATTGGGTCTGTAGAATTTTTAATTGACATCCACGGGTTTGGGTCCCACAGGGTGGATGTATCCGGCCGCAGCCAGTCGCTCGTACAACTTTATTCAACTTTCAGCGAGCGCAGTGAAGCTCCTTGAAGGATTCTTCTCGAATATAGGTCGGGGAGGGTCATAATTGTCTTTTCGATGATGAGGCACCTGTTGATAACTTCTGCTATATGGACGGGGAACTTAGCTTCTGGGATATGGATTTTTTTTGTAGTTTAGTGATGGAGCTTGGTAATTCGAAGGGGAATTTCCGTATAGTGGATCTTGGACTTGATAAACAGAAGGGGGTGATCGCTAGCTCGACTGCACGTTAGCACAGTTGGGAGCAACACCCTGGTAGGAAGATGGAATTTGGTAGGGTGGAGGATGATTTGGGTAAATGGGAGATGGATTTTGGTAATTTGGGGGTGGACTTTCGTATAGTGGAGCTTGGACGTTTTGATAAATGGAGGTCGCATTCTGATAAATTAAAGGATATTTGGGATGACTAGCTTGTGTGTAGCAAGCTTGGTAGGTATTTTGAGAAGGTCGAGAGCGACCTTGGGAAATGACGAGCTTCTGGGGGTTTTCCCCTCCCCGTATGAAACGGAAGAGATTTCCTCTCTTTTCTTTTTCAACAACCCTGAAGATCCAGGCGATGTGGCTAAATGGTCTATCTTTCCTGATTTTAAACCGTCCTCGATAGTCTTACTAATCTTGATTATCTCAACAAATTTTAATCTAACGAGCAACATACTTCTGTCATAATATTCAGGACTTTGCACACGCACGACTACTTCAACAATTTCTTTCTCAGACATGGGTGGTCTCACCATTGCCGCTTCTTTTCTCCACCTATAGGCGAACTCCCTAGAGCTCTCAGTTGATCTTTGCTTCATCTTATCCAAAGAGTATTGGTCTCAAACAATTTCAACGTTGTAATCAAATTGATTGATAAAATCATTGGCCAATGCATTCCAGCTGGGCCATTGCCTGGTTTCATGTGAGGTGAACCATTCAAGAGCTTCTCCACACAGGCTTCGGCTGAAGAGCCGCATTAATAGAGCTTCATCCCTACCAACTACAACGAGCTGGTAGTAGTATGTTCTCGAATGAGCCATAGGGTCGCCCACTCCTCCGAAGGTGTCAAACTTTGGGATCTTGAACCCTTCTGGAAGGTCCAAATTTTGATGAATACATAAGTCTTCATAACTAAAATCGGCGATATAAGGGATACATTGGAGATCCTTCATTTCCTTCTTGATCTCTTCATTTATGTCGATCTCTACCTCTTCCTTTGCCCTCCATTCCTTTTCTTGTTCCTCATAATGGTGCAGCTCAAAACCATGTACATCGTGCTCGGCATACTGTAGGTAAGGGTGGAGATACAGAGGGACTCTGAGCATTTTGAGCGATTTGATAATTCTGTAGGTATATCTGAGGATTGGTATTCTGATATAAGTGGTGGTGGATATTTGTAGATTAAAAGTATTTTGATTTGGATTTTGGTTTTGATTTGCGGTGGAGGAGCAATTTGATTGTGGGTGTTTTGAGGATGTGTGGCATTTGGGGATTGTTGTTTTGAGAAGGAGGTGGAATTTTGTAGGATGCAGAAGCATATTGGGGATTTTGGGTAGTCAGATCTATGACCGACGGATTCTGAGCAGGTGTAGATGGTATATTCTGAGCTGGATCCATATTTGAGGAAGGGAAGTAGATTTGAGGCCTCCCATCAGCAACTTTAGCAGCAAATCCTGGTGGAGGCAGATCCTGTCTCCTTTGCATTTCTACTCTCATCTCTGCAATCTATTGCATCAGCTGTAAAATCAACTCATTCTGGTCCGCTACGGTAATTTGATCCACCATAACATTAGTAAGACTCACTTATTCATTATTACCCCCATAATAGTCTTTCCTTTGTCTGAGCTTTTTCTAGGGAAGGAAATTGCGGGACCTTTTGATCTGCTGAAATAGGGATGATCTGCCAGCATTTGATCGATATAGATCAGTTTCAAAGTACCTGGGAAAATAACTCGAAGGGATATTTCTCAGTGAAGATTTATGGTAAAAAATGTGTAATATCACACTGAGAGCAGATAAACACAAAAATTTCTTTGTTTGAGGATATCTTCAACCCATGAGTGAGGAAGAAACACATTTTTAATAAGCAGGAGTTTGCTTGTTTTAGTTTGACACTGTCTCAAAAAGGCTAAATCATGTTGAGCTAAGGTCTTCTTGCAGCTGCCCTTTGACGTCCGTTGATCTGATCTTCGTATCTTCTCGTAACATGAAGGGGTGAATGAAAAATTTTAAAGATAGGTTTAGGCCTGGGAAGGCTGCCTACGTATCTCACAAGGAGAATCCAGGCCCAACGTAGTTCGAGTACAAGATAAAACATTTTAATTCATTCATTCATTATGATTAAAAGGGAATTGAAAGGCAACAATAGAGCTTTTAAAAGATGAAATGATGACGACATATTAATCATTTCCCTTCTTATTGTAGCATTAGTCTCCTCCTTTCAAACGACCTAGGAATGGAGGCTTGTAGATGATTTCCTCGTCGTCTTTTTCCTCAGTCGCTTCAGGGTTAGCGTTGTTGGGACCACTATTGGCTCCTTGCTCATACACGGGGTATTTTTCGCCCATTTTCCGAATTTTATCAATCTCGTTGCTATGGAATGTTTTGTTCTTCTTCCTCAGTGCAGCCATCCTTTCTATCATGGAGGCGAATTCTTCAATTTCCACTGTCAGCTCCTCATCAAGTGATATGCTTTTAGCTAACAGAGTGGATGTCTCTGATTCTATCCTCACCTCTCTCGCTTCTCATTCTTGCACTTTCAACCGAAGCATGTCCAACTTCTCTCGCAAGTCCTTTGTCTCCATCTAAACATCTTTCTTTCTCTTCATCTGTGATGCAGATCTTTATCCAGCGTCACGGTTGCAGCTTTGTAGATTGCGGTGGCCATGTCGACTCTGAGCCCTTCCTTCTTGGCTTTTTTAATTTCTCGAGTGATTTGTTCTATATTCCTTTGTAGTTCTTCTCCCCTGAGTTCCATATGGATGTTCTTATCTTTGTCCATAGCAGTGATTTTTGCCTTTCCTGAGACGGTAGAATTAGTGTTTTAGGATTTGTGGTATAGGAGATGTCTTTTGAGTGAGAAACTTAAGACTTGGAAATTTTGGTCGGACATTTAATAATACTGACTTCTGTATATTCTTTGGAAATTTTTGGATAGAAGTGGGTTTACCGTATCCTTATTCATAGCATTATAACACATAAGCAGTTAAACACACATATATTGCGTCCTAACAGATACAGAGGAACCTTTTTGTGCCAAGGGTAGGCCTAGCGTATTTGAATGATGTACGTGTGAATATAAACCAAATAAAAAATTCCCCAAATATATTTTACTAGTGAATAAAAATGTTCACAAAGGGGAAATGGAGGATAAAATATTAAAGACAAACCCACGCAGGAGCCATTTGAAAGTGTAATAAAGTCAGTCCCACGCAAGGGATAAAGACAACATAAATACATATAAAAACCCACACAGTGGCAAAGTCCACTATGCCGCTCCAGATGATCCTGCTTCATCCGCATCCCCCTGAGTCTTGTATTGCTGAAACATATATCTTAACATCACGCAAGAATCCTTCACTCAGGCGTCTTTTGTCTTTCAAGCTTTCATATCGCATCCTCTCTATTTTCTCCTTGATATAGGTATCAAAATCATCATAACCATGCCTCAATCTTTACACCTTTGAGTCACCCTCTCAAGAGTATCTTGGTTCTCGACAAACTTAGCGTACACCTGTTGGGACTCTTTCTTTACCTCTTGTATCTCGGCCACTGCTTTGTCTTCTCTGTACGTTATGTTGCGAAAGCTATGCGGGGTTTGAGAGGAGATGCTTTGTATGTCCTTCTTCAACCATTCTTTGTAACCCTTGTCATATGCAACATTTAATCGGTCTGGGGCAATGGTATCCGTATCCATACGCTTTGGACTTTTCCATTCTCTGAACATTTCAGTCACGTCGTACACTCTATCATCTCCAATATCGTATACATAAGTGCTATAGTACACTTTTTTGGGTACAGTTTGTCTCCTCCTGAACTGTCACAATACTTCAAAGGGTTCATAAGGGCGAATTCCCCGAATACCTAGTAGAGGAAGCACAACCTATCTGCGGCTCTCCACGATGACTTCTTTGGAGATGAAACGGTCGAGCATCCATTGGAGATCTTTTTCTCTCAATTCGGAGAATATTTGAGCCCATCTCCCCCTTGTTCTTTTATTGTCCATATTTTCCCAATACAACATGTAATTCAAATCTTTAAGGGTGTTTTTGTTATCAAGAGTATGTAGCTTCTGAGTCCTAGCACCCTTTTCTAAATGGCTGAGAATCCACCACTGAAGGAGGAAGCTGCATCCTTGGAAGTATCGATGCTCCTCTCTGCATTTTCCCAGGGCTCAATACATATCGAACAGGATGACCAGAGATATAGGACAATACTTTATTGTCCCTTGGCTCTCATACCCTTTGAACAAAGTATGAGCGAGTGTTATAACCGCGGTAAAGTATGCGCGAGTGTTATAACTTAGGTATTGATGTTCAGACTTGGGCCATGAGGGAAGACAATTGTTCCCAACAACGCCACAGCAAATGCTTGAGGACGAATCTCGTTCCATTCTCGGTAGGAGATCTTGAAATCTCAATTCTAAGTGGCGTAGAAACTTTCATGTCCAATTCGGATATAAAGATCTCTGAATGCTACATGGGATTCTTGGCACCAGTAGGCAAAGTCTTTCCCCAACCCGAACCAGTCAGCAATATTTTCTACAGAAGGCTTTGTAGGGATAAAGATGTCTTCTTGTTTTCTTGCTTTCCTTTCTATCCAGTACCTACTATGTCTATACAGTCTCTGATCTTCTCCAAAGTGGGGATGATTTTTGCGGTTCCGAATCGGAACACCATTCTTTGGCTATACCAATATCCCATAAGGACCTCAACCAGTTCCGTCCAACCGTTCATGTTGATCAATTCTGTTAATGCACCAAACTATTTGTTGAGGGTTCTTCTATGATCCCCATCCAGATTATTATACCTCATCGTGAATTGAGGTGCCGCTGATACGACCATGTTGGACTTTGGAAAACGGTCCATATTTACAAAACAAAAGCCAGTTAGGTTTATCCACCACAAATTTGTTTTCACACGTACATCATTCAAGTGTCAAATAATATGATGTGTCGTGAGGTTGAAGACCTTAGACATGATTTTGGTAGTTTTCTACTAAATGGACTTAATACACCCTGGGTATTAAGTCGTCTTAGGCTAATGTTTAATTTTGGGGTTTTGGTTTCGCACTAGCTTAGGCCTACTAGAATAGTTTTCAAGTTGACGGTTACACGAGTCGGACAAACATCAAGATGAAGCTACCAAACAACGTCGGATGACCGCATTCCAACTATTTATTTGAGACTTCCAAATGAATTTTTGTGTATTTCTGGAGAAAGCCCTGCAAAGCCACGTAACTTTCATTTTCCTAATGCATACTAACTGCCATTTGGCAGAAGAATGCCGTGGAAATGCAACAATTCCAAAATTACTGTAAAGTAAACAAGTTAGCAATTATTACAAATAGCCAAATAAAGTTAGTTTTAAGGTTAGAATCCTCCAAACATTCCCACCAGAGTCGTCATTTTTGTTTTTGAAAAAGGTATTTCCATAAGTTTTTGACCTTTTTAGAATCGCCACTTAATTTTAATGAAAATTAAGAAAAATTGCTTTCAAGAGACTTTAAAGATAATAGATCTAATGAAAACATTTGAAGGGGGTTCGGGGATTAATATTAATGTCTTAGGAAGGTTAAAATCACCTAAGACATCCGCTAACATGCGGTTATCTGACAACTAACTTTATTTGGCTAAGACTTGTTTTAAATAATTGAAAATCGTTTGAAAGTAAGTTTCTTAATTTTTATCTAAGCGGAACTTACAAATTTAAAACATTATCATTTTTAATACTTGGTTCAATTTTATGTAAATAAAGCAGTATGGCATTCTACAGGGATTTAGAGTTTTTTTAACCTTAAGCTAATTACAAACAAACACAAACACATAGACGATAAGGTAAGAGAGAGAGGGAGAGAGATTTGGGTCCAAATCAGGGTTCTGTTCTCCTTGACCGGAATTTTGGGCACGCCTATTTTGGGTTTTTGATTCATTTTGTCATCTTGAGTACCAATCCTAGACTAAAGATATAATAATAATGAATACCGAAAAGGAATAAAACAAGGTCTTAGGCCCAAAGATAACAAAATATGACAAAAATAAGATAAAATGCGGGCTTTAGCCCAAGTCCTTCAACTTCCAACTCGCTTTGATTTCTTTGTACTCTGAGACTTGTACGTCGAATTTCGTTGGCCGACAGACTCGACAAAAGAAGTTAAGACTTTAAGGCTCATCCGAAAGTCATAGGTAGAGTAGTTCATGATGAACTCGGATAAATTTTACATGCAAGGGGAAACTGTGATAAGGAGTTAGTACTACAATCAACATAAGTTGCAAAAGGAATATTATTTCACTGAAAATGCACATTAATTCAAGATTTAACAGGCAATTAGTATTTACAGTAAGGCATAAAAATAGTAAATAAAAGGGTTGATTTTACACGAAGCAAAGAGGTAGTTGTCATTATTCAAAGTTAATTATCCCTTAGTTATGGTAGAGGATGAATACGCACTATTTGAGGTACATAAAACCATGTAGGGGGGGGTTGAGAGAATTAAACATGAGGAGATATCACATTGAATGACTATGTTAATACAAAGATTTTCATATTTTTACATATATCAACATAAAAAATGGAACAAAAATTGATTGTTTTGAAACAGAAGAGACATAGACATATTTATTTGGACAACAGTGATGACAAGGAACATATGAACAACGAAGAAGAGAGAAGTCCAAGTCAAGTAACTTCAATCTTAACAAGGAAATTCTTCTCAAACCAACACAAAAGAGAATCTCAAAATTTGCAGAACTATCTATCATACAGTAGTCTCTCTTATACCAATATTACGGAACTTCTACACATATCCATGCCATAAGGCAAACAAGCAGGTGAAGTGATGAACAAAATAGCCGAATAAGACCCAACCAAGCAATATCTGCAATCAAATAAAGCAGCCATATATTGGTTCACAATAAATGATGAGTCTCAAACATTATCATGTAAAATGTATAAACAAAATGAGCTTTATTTCAGTAAAAGACGACGCAAAAGATAAAAGAAAAATTAATAAAAACGAGTTCAAGAAGAATGAGACAAAAAATAAAAAAAAAAGACAGAGAAACATGCTATAATCAATCCCTACGACAGCTAAAAATTGCACCAATGAAATACTTATTTTCCTCTTTAATGAATCTATATTAAAGAGGAAACAAAGGTTGTATGGGAATTTAGACAGACCCACAGCTGACTTCACATTATGACAAAGAGGAAGTAATGGATTTTTTGAACATGTAGATCAAAATACGATTGGAGCATACATCATTCAACATTATAACTTAAAAAATGAAACCTCATTAAATTGAGACTCAAAATCAAGCAGTGACAGTGAGAGACAAACTATGCAAACAGTCCTACGACATTATCATGTATGCTAACCGTTTTTAGTTGATTTGAGGACTGAAACTTTCATAAGTGACTATCATTAACATTGTAAACATGTCAAACACAACCCACCTTATACGACCTATACGCTCTACACTCTCCATATGCATGGAAGCAAACAAAACACACTGGTTCAATCAAAATCAATAAGTAAATAAATAAACAAAGTTCCACACACAAAAGGTTAAATGAACGGGAGGGCGCCACTGATTTAAGAACCTCAGAAAAACTCGAGAAGCAAGAACATTCAGTGTTCAACATGGAATTCAACATATCAAACAAGTTTGGAACATGGTAACAAAAATTGAAATTTGGTATTTTAGAGAAGTTAACGACATTGTTCAACAATAGAGCAACCAAAGGAGATGAAGATAAGGTTATTACCTTCTTTATGGCAGCAATTGGAGTGACATAAAATAGAGGGAACAACGAAATCCACCGTTTGAAAGAGTTGCGTACAAACGATCAACCAACACTCTTCGAAAAATATTTCTTTCAAAATAGTAGCGTTATTTATCCTTGGTTTTCCGAAGGTATTTTCAATACTAAAATTTCATCTATTTTGTTTGAGTTCCCCTTTTCGTTCTATCATTCAAGATAACTGCTGAAAAATTTGTACCAAATTTTCGTTCCTCAAAATTCCTCTCTGATTGTTCTTTTTCTTTTTCAAGAAAAAAAAATTATCCCACACTCTTCAACAGAAGAGACCTTATATAGCCAAAAATTAGGGTTTGGAGAATGAGGGTAAAAACGAAATTCAAAATCTTATCTCCCATTCAAAAAAAATTCCCCGAGAACAAAGGAGCAAGTTGTTTTGTACTCAAAATCAGACCACCAAATCCCACAACATTCGAATTTGAGAGACACGCAGGGCTCGGATCATCTCATCGTCCTTCGGAGGCAATGTGTCCTCATTTTCAAGCAAGCAAGGAAGAAAGATGGCAGTCGATGCAGTCTACTTCAAGACAGAAAGGGAAAAAGGAGACGTTGGTACTATCCTCCATCTATCGCCGTTGAGATCGACGTCTATTTGGACGGCTTTCCGTCGACTCTCCCTAGCACCGTTAGTGCGCTGTGAAATCGCGCTCGCGTGGAGGGCATCATTGGCTTGCATTACTGTTGGGTCGCAATTTCATCTTCTGCAGACTTCACGCGCGATTGACACTGGGATTTCCCGCTTCTCCTTCAGCGTGAAGGGGCGGTCTAAGAGCTGTTGGGGCTGGGCAGGTTATTTGCTGAGAAAAGTCTTGGGTCGGCTGAAGTAGTGGGCCGCAGTGGAAAAGGATGAGGAGCACACATTTTGGGCCCAAAATTTTGGCCTGGGATTTCAGATGGGTGACTGAGGGAAATTAAAGGCTTTTGGCTGCAGAATTGGACTTGGGGAACGAGTTGGGGATTTGGGGGGGAGGGAAATATAGTTTGGACTGCTGGAAAGAACGAGAAGGGCCCAAACTTGGGTCTCTTGAAGGATCAAGATCACTTTGACTAATAAAAGAATTAACGCAAAATGATTTGGTAAGCTTCTTAAAATCAACGAAAAAATATAATCGACTTAATTAAAAATAACTAATCCAAAACATACACTTCTATATAACTACTAATTATCGCGCCCTATTTTCTAGATTTTTTCTCTCTTTAGATTTTCTCTCTCTTTGCAGACACTCTCTCTCACACAATGGCTGGAATTCCAGACTCGCCCAGCGCCGCAACGGCGCGTGGGCTGCCGGTAGCCATCAAATGGCCGCCGGACCTAAACCAAAAGGAGTGCCTTGGAGAAGGCTACCTACCCTGCAGAACACACTCCATGAACAATAGCAGAACTCCACGAATTCGCAGGTCAAAGATGTGATGGAACCTGCGAGTGTTGAAGGGAAGTTCAATGAAGATCAAAAAAATATTTCCCCAGGAATTTCTAGGTTGAATCGAGAAGAACAGATAAGGGAAATGAATTCCCCACATCAGGATCCATCACTGATCCAAAAATCAGCGATTTCCATTGTCCCAATCACTCAGAATCAAGAGGCGACTTTCGAACTAATCGCGACAGAATCGCCGGAATTGCGTACTCAAATTCAATCAACTTCTTTTCAAATTCGAAGGGATTTGACCGCTGGGGTTTCTTCCCCCAATGACTTAGTCCCTCTCAGCCAAATTTTGAAGCAAACAAACGGTGGAATTGCCGATGGTGAGAACTCCGATGATGTTGTAGCTTCAAATGCCGGAATCAATGGAAGTTTGTTAAAAGAGTTGGACTCTCAGGAAAAAAACATACACTTAACAGATATCTCTACCCAATCAAATAGAGAAATCATTAACAACAACAATTCAACCCCCATCCGTAGTCCATTTCTCAATATGAACTTCATGAGAGTGAAGGAGAAACACCAGACAATGTCCGAAGAGTTGAAGAAGGCATCAATGCTGTTCTTCCTCAAGCAATTGAACCAATAACAATGAACAAAGAAAATAAAACACAGCAGGGTAAGAATTCGACTACTAAGCAGGGCAATTTGAGGACATACATAGCAGACTCAACAAATGCAGCCTCAACAAATGAAACTTCAAACTTCTCCTTTGCCATGACAGGTAATTCATCTTAACTAAATCCTAATTTTAATGCAGGAAAGTCACAAAATTTACATAATAAGGAGGAAGGGGAAAGGAATGCAAAGGAACAAAGTCAAGAACAAACAAGGAAGCAGCTGATCAACCAGACAAGCAGGAGCACCAAACTGTGAAAAAATAAGGGAACTTGGGAATAGGCAAACATAGTTCAAAACAGGGGAAAAGGAGTAATGGAAAACGACCTGATCAAGTTTAGCACACCTACAAGCAGGGGGGAAGCAATTCAAGAGATCAGAACAATCGAGAAAGAGAGGAGTATCATCGCAATTTTCCCAAAATCTCCAATAGCTACTCAAGGTACGAATCTAATCCCCAAGCTGATAGAAATAACAAGCATGGTGATCAGGGTGTTCAGGTTACTACTAGGCAGCCTACTAACCAACATCAAGGTCAACTTCCTAATATTAATAATAAAAATGATCAAAGCTCGGAACCTGCTCCTTATAGTGTTGTTCAGTCCTTTGCTGCTAGACTGAGGTATAACCAGGCTAAAAATGAAACTCCTATAGTGTTGAATGAGCCAGTCCATACAACTAGACAAGGACTCCCTGATGTTTTAATAGATGAGGAAGATTATTATGTTAAACTGGCTGAGATTTGCAAATATACTCTTGTAGGAAAGTTTACTAACACAGTTAAGAAAAAGTTTCATTTTGCAAACTCAACTGATGTGGGGTGTTAAGATCACTCATTTCAACTCTAGGCATGTATACATTGACCTGGACAATGAACTAGACTATCAAACTGTTTGGACAAAGCTGAAAATGAACATTGAAGGGCAAGCTATGAGAATTCGAGCTTGGACCCTGATTTTACACCTGAAGAGGAAACACTTATTGTTCCTATATGGGTGTCTATTCCAGGACTTCCTTGGCATTTTTACAACAAAGTTTTTTTGTCAACTATCTTGGAGAGTATTGGTAAGGTGATGTTCTTAGACTCACCAACTTCACAATGAACCAGGGGTAGTACCACTAGAGTGAAGGTGCAAGCGGATCTTACTAAGGAAAGACCTTCCCATGTTTGGATGGGGTTCAAACATTCAAACCCCAACAAAGGAAAATGGTTAAAAGTTGAATATGAGGGGATTCCTAGTTATTGTTTCTATTGCAAATATCAAGGCCACATGGATGAAGATTGTACAATTAAAAAAAGGGATGAAACTTCAAGAAAAGAAAGGAAATTAAGGTTGGAAACAAGAGTAAAGAGCATCCTTGAAATAAAACTTCTCAAGAACAGGAAAAAAAATGACAAATGAGACTGCTAGAAGGACACAAAATCAGCAAAGCAGGGAGGTAAACGAAACCCAGCCAAAGAAACAGCTTACAAGACATCAACAAGAGAAAGACACCTACAGCCAGAAGGAAACAGATTAGCAAGCTGAATTACAGGAAGAACAGTGGCAGACTCAAAGGAAAAAGCAGCACAAAAACCAGGAAACTAACAACTCCAAGTAAGTGTGGAGACCAGTTTCACCACAAACACAAAAAAGCAGAAATAGCCAACAGCAGGAACAAGAAACAGCAAGTATAACTTCTATCCCAACTCAGAATACTTTTTCTAAACTTTAAGTGCAGGAACAACAGGAAATAGGAAATACAGAGACAGAACACAACAACGGACTTCAACAAAAACAAGGAGGTAACAGCACCTCAACTGTAACAAAAAGGAACAACATAAACAATGAACAAAAACAGCAGGTTGCTGCAGATCATAAACACAAGATCCCAGGTATTGACTCAATGCTCCCAAACCCCAGAACCCCCAATTTTATTAATGTTGTTGCTGGTTTTTCTAAAGAAGTTCTGGAGGTATGGTGGGGGGTGTCTAGAGATAGCCTAACTTGCAAGATGGGGCTACCAAAGGGGGGAAATTGCCTCATGTTATGCATGAGGGGTTGGAATCTGACCTTAGTACAGACTATAGAGCCTCTAATAGTACTGAAAATAGACTACAACAAGGAAAACAACAACTTCTGCAATAGGTACAAAACAGAGACAACAACAGACAAATTGCCAAGGAAAATGATGAGAAACAGCAAACTGAAAAAAGGAATGAAAAAGATCAAGGGAAACAAAGTGATACAATTGCTACTGACAACACTCCTAAGAGTAAGAATAATCCAAGTAAACAAAAAAGAGATGCTGCAAAAAGGAGCCAAAACAGACTGCAAGAAATGGAGAGTGAATAGGAGCAGGATGGAAGGGAAGAATCTTGTAAAAAATTTGTCATGGTTGATGATAACCATGGATTAGATATTCTTCCCCTACAAGCTCAGTATATGACCCCTCCTACAGCTGACCCCCCTGATTTAAGACAACAAAATGGTATACTTAATGCTGTGTCTATTTTAGATGAATATGTTGTGGATAATTCAGAGGATAAAATGGATGGGGATAATCATTTCATAGAAGAGGTTGAGGAAAATGATGAGTCTAGTGAGGATCTCATTAGGGCCTTTAGTCAACATAATGATCAGACCTTGGAGGAAGAAATCCAATAGGTAACACAAAGCCAATGTTTATCTCCAAGGGGTTTCCATCATGAAAAATTTCACTTCAAGAAGCAAGATGCAAATAATGTCACTACAGGCAAACCAAACACTAGGATCTTCTCATCTAGATCATCCCAATGATTAGTAAAATCATATAGAATGTAAGAGGGATCAACACTCAAGGGGTGTTGGAGAGACTCAAAATGCTCAGGAAACTTTACCATTTCTCTGTTATTGCCATTTTGGAACCCTTCTAAGATAGTGTTCATATTAAAAGCTTCAAAGTGCAACTAAGCATGGATAATGCTATTAGCAATTGTAATGGTAAGATTTGGGTTTTCTGGAGCACTGATATTGACTATAATATTCTTGATGAAGATGAACAGCAAATCACTTGCAACATGAAACACAATGAATTACCGTATCAATTTGCTAATACCTTTGTCTATGCTAAATGCAAAGATCATCTCAGAAGACCTCTATCAGACAAAATGATACATCACTCTACCTTAAATGATAATCCTTGTTGTGCTATTGGTGATTTCAACGTTATAACTTCTATCGAGGAAAAATTGGGAGGGTTACCTTAAACCATGAGAAAAAGTATTGAGTTTATCAATGTCATTGAAGCCTGTGGACTCTTGGACATAGGTTTTAGTGGTCAGAAATTTACTTGGTGCAACAAGAGGGGTATTAACCACAGAATCTGGAAGAGACTTGATCGGGCGATGGTTGATGATTCTTGGTTGGAAAAGATGCCTCAAACCACCATAACTCACTTGTCATCTACGGGATCGGATCATTGCCTCCTTCTTATGGAAATGACTTCCTCAATTACTGAACAAATCAAATATTTTAGGTTCCTCAATTGTTGGGTAGACAACCCTCACTTCATGGAAATTGTCAAAACCTATTGGGAAAAGGATGTGGAAGGTAATGGTATGTGGGGATTTCACCAAAAAAATGAAAAAATTGTCAATTACTCATAGTGGTTGGTCAAAGAAAGAATTTGGTGATATTTTCCAAAATGTTAGGATGTAAGAGGGACAAGTGCAAAAGGCTGAAGAAAACTACGTCTCTAACCAAAGTGACTCAAATAGAAGTTTCCTCCATGAAATTAATGCCAAGTACATCAAGTTCTTCAAGTTGGAAAACAATATTTGAAACAAAAAACTCAGCTTCAATGGGTTAAGGAGGGTGATAATAACTCTAAATACTTCCATTCTGTGATAAGGGGAAGAAGAAGGAAATTATTTATATCATAAAGTGGTCAATGAAAATGGAATCAGGGTACAAGATGATGACAACATTGCTCAAGTAGCTTGTGAACATTTCAAAGAAATTTTTAGTGGAGAAGAAAAGCGTATTAATGAGAATACTTTGGAATGTATTACAAGGATGATTAGTCAAGACAAAAATACTCAACTTACAAATATGCCAAGTATGGATGAACTTAAAACGGTGTTTTTTTCTATGAATCCTAATTCGGCAGCTGGGCCAGATGGTATGAATGGGTATTTTTATCAAAAGTGTTGGCATATCATCAAGAATGATCTAATGGGGTTTGTACAAGCTTTTTTCAATGGACAGATGATTCCCAAGTTCTTCTCCCATTCTTGTATTGTGTTGCTCCCTAAAGTCAATAATCCAAACAAAATTACTGAGTTTAGGCCTATAAGTCTGAGCAACTTCACTAGAAAAATCATACCTAAGCTAGTGAGTAACAGATTTAGTCCTATCCTCCCTACTCTAATTTCTCCTAACCAATCCGGGTTTGTTAAAGGCAAAAGTATCTCAGAAAACATTATGCTTACTCAAGAAATCATTCATCACATCAAAAAAAACTCAATATTGGTAGCAATATCATCATTAAACTAGACATGGCTAAAGCCTATGACAGGGTGTCATGGTCTTATATTTGTAGATATAGCGTGGTTTCCCGGTATTATTGATACTTTTTCCTTAAGTTTAGTGTGTCCAAAAGCCTTTTTGTCCTAATTTTTATATAAGTTTTGACTTATTTGCAGGAAATCTGTCCAAAGATGAATGCGTAGGTTTTTGAGCAAAGAAATGCAGAAGAGACCACCACGGAGCTTGTGATGGTCCATCATGCTCGTGACGGTTCGTAGGTGGCATCGTAGTGCAGAAGCTAAAAGAAGATGGAGAAGTCTGACCAAGTGTGGGGTTACGGAAATCGTGACGGACCGTTGTAGCCATGACGGTCCGTCCTGCTGGTTCGTCATGAAGATCAGAGAAGTAGTCGTAGTACCCAAATTCCAAGAGTTCAAGTGTTTTGGAATGGAGACCCTCGACGGACCGTTGTTCCTGTGATGATCCGTCATATCTGTCGTCGAGGGTAATGATGGAGCAGCAGAAGAAATTGCACCACGTATGGGATGACAGAGTCCATGATGGCCCGTCGTGACCACGGCGATCCGTCGCGAGGTCCATCGACCCAGCCGCATTTTGACAGATTTTCAGCTAATAGAGTCCTTATTTAATTAGGTTTTTATTTTTTATAAATAGTTCAAAAAACCTCATTTTTGAGGTTAGATTCTTGATTATTTTTTAGACCCTTTGTGAGACTCTTGAATATTTTGAGACTCTTGTAATTGATTGTTGGTGATTTTTGTTGATTAATCAAGCAAACTTTTGGATTTTTCTCTTTCTCATTGAAGTAAGTACATGAATTCTTATATCATATATTTGAATATTGTAATTATGACTATGGATAACTAAAATCCATAACTAGGGTTGTGGGAACCATAAGCGAATAATGAGGTAAAAACTAACTAAAATAACAATTCTAGAATAGTGTCTTGCATGTATTGATAATTCTTTCGCTTAGAAGTCTTTTTAACGGATGGCCAACGTTAGAACTCACTTTAATGCTACTTGTCGGACCAAGGAGGTAGATAATAGGAAAAGAATTATCAACATAGAGTTAGTGTATACTATCTAATAAGCTAGTATTGATTTGTACGAGGTAATAACTAAGTCAAATATCGAATAGGATGCTTAATATGAGGTAAAGATAAGGGTTAGTATAGAAACACACATAGTCAGACCAAGGTGCGGAGTGAAATTTTCTAGATGTCGGACCAAGGATTTAGAAATACATAACTTATCACTTTTCATGCAAGATACTAAGAAAGAATAGTTATAGTTAGAATTATTAAGTTAAAAACCTGTGGGGAACATCTAAACCCTAGTTACTTTTATTAATTGATTAAACTCCAACATTCGAAGCTGTTACTTGTCTCCTTTAATTTTGCTAGTTATTTTCATTTATTTAGAAATAGAAAACCCACCTTTTATCATTTTTGCTTTCCAATGAAGTAATTGGTTGAACGATATTAATAGTAGATTGAAGTTAAGTCTAAACTATTTTCCTTGTGGGAACGATCCCAACCTCATTAGTTGGGTTATTTACTTGGCACAACCGCTTTACTTCTTATTTGAGAAGTAAGTTTGAGCGTATCAAATTTTGGCGTCGTTGCCGAGGAAAGTAGCTTTTAGATTAACTTAAACTTATTACTTTAGTTTAGTTGATATTTTCTTGATTTTACTTTGTTTTATTGTTTTTGATTCTTGCAAAATCATCTTCCTTGTATGCAAAATACACGGAGAGGAAGAGAACCCTTGTTTCCCTATGATCACGAATTAGAGCGTACACTACGCAACATGAATCGAAACTTGGGAATTAATGATGATGATCCAAACCAGAACATCCCAGCGCCGGTTGATGTTCATGGTCAGTTGTTACTAGATGCTCCGGGTGAACACCAACAGAGGGGACAAAATCCCGCTCCACGGCCCCAAGAATACTACAGAGGCTATGACAATATAGCAGACTCCGATGGGCCACTTGTCTTGCCCCCTCTACCACCAGGCCACACTTTTGTGGTAATAGTATCTTGATGCAAATGCTCACAGCCATAGGTTTGTTTTCAGGTCTACCTTCTGAGGATCCACATGCCCATATAGCTAAGGTAAGGGCTATGTGTAAAAGTTGTGTAGGGAGGCCTGACTTGGACTTGGATGTAATAGGGCTAAGAGTGTTTTCTCTCTCACTGACGGGAGAGGCTGCTATATGGTTCACTGACGGGAGAGGCTGATATATGGTTCACTGAGCTCTCTTACAACTCAATTTTCACTTGGAACCAACTAAGTGACGTTTTCTTAGCACGCTACTACCTGGTCTCCAAGAAACTAAACCACAAATACAGAGTGAACAACATTGTGGCACTACCAGGAGAGTCAGTTAGTAGTTCTTGGGATAGATTCACCTCATTTTTTGGAAGCGTCCCAAATCACCATATAGATGATGAGTCACTGAAAGAATACTTCTATCGGGGACAGGATGATAATAAAAAAGCGGTGTTGGACACTATAGTAGGTGGATCTTATGGGGAGTGTCCTTATGCTGAGATTGCTGAAATATTAGAGAAAATCTCTTTGAATAATAAAGCTTGGAGCACTAGGAAATAAGATACCGGTAGAAATACCTTTGTAGTGCAGTCCACTCACAACCCAGCCACATATGAGATTTGTGAAGAAATGGCTCAGGTGAGAATTGAGCTTGGGTTGGTACTAAAACATGTTACTGGGGTGCAGAAAAGATAAATGTAGTTAACTACTTGTCTAAACCACCACCACGTAATGATGAATGCTATTATGCGAAGGATTCCTATGCAGTAAATGAAAAATGGGGGGGGGGGTTCCGACCGAGTGCCCAAGGCTCAAATCAGGATAATTGGCGCCAAGGTCAAGGGAACCAAGGTCAGATCTATGGTAACTATAATCGTGAGGGTCATTATGTCCGAGATGGAAACTACAACCATGAAACAACTTCAACAGGGGTAACTACGGTAACAGAAATGATAGGAATGGGCCCTATGTCCCTCCTCAAAATCGTGAAGTTACTCCTAGGGATGGTGGAGATACTATGGCGCGAGTTGAGGATATGTTGCATAAAATGATGAGAAGGTTCAATGATAGTGATGACCATATTAAAGAGTTAAGGAGTGATTTAGCGGGTATTGGGCAAAAATTCGATACACATGCAATATCAACTAAGCAGATCGGGTTGCAAATGGCTCGATTATTTGCAACTGTAAACACACGGCAACCGGGCACTCTTCCTAGCAACACTGTCCAAAATCCAAAAAATGATGCACACAGTATGGCAATCACTACTCGGGGTGGGAAGCAAACCATTGCTATACAGTGTGCATCATTTTTGGATTTTGGACACTATTGCTAGGAAGAGTGCCCGGTTGCCGTGTGTTTACAGTTGCAGATAATTGAGCCATTTGCAACTCAATCTGCTTAGTTCATATTGCATGTGTATCGACTTTTTGCCCAATACCCACTAAATCATTCCTTAACTCTCTAATGTGCTCATCACTAGCATCGAACCTCCTCATCATTTTGTGCAAAATATCCTCAACTCGCGCCATATTATCTCCACCATCCCTAGGAGTAACTTCACGATTTTGAGGAGAGACATAGGGCCCATTCCTATCATTTCTGTTACCATAGTTACCCTTGTTGAAGTTGTTGTCACGGTTGTATTTTCCATCTTGGACATAATGACCCTCACGGTTATAGTTACCATAGATCCGACCTTGGTTCCCTTGACCTTGGCGCCAATTATCCTGATTTGAGCCTTGGGCACTCGGTCGGAAATCCCCCGTCTGCTCATTTACTGCATAGGAATCCTCCGCATGATAGCATTCATCATTAGGTGATGGTGGTTTAGACAAGTATTTAAATGTATTTATCTTTTTTGCACCCCAGTGATATGTTTTAGTACCAACCCAAGCTCAGTTCTCATCTGATCCATTTCTTCACGAATCTCATCTGTGGCTGGGTTGTGAATGGACTGCACTGTGAAGGTGTTTCTCCCACTGTCTGACTTCCTAGTACTCCAAGCTTTATTATTCTGGAAGATTTTCTCTGATTTTTTAGCAATCTCAGCATAAGGACACTCCCCATAAGATCCACCTACTATAGTGTCCAACACCGCTTTATTATTATCATCCTGTCCCCGATAGAAGTATTCCTTCAGTGATTCATCATGTATACGGTGATTTGGAACGCTTTTCAAAAACGAGGTGAATCTATCCCAAGAACTACTAACTGACTCTCCTAGTAGTGCCACAAAGTCGTTCACTCTTTCTTTGTGGTTTAGTTTCTCGGAGACCGGGTAGTAGCGTGCTAAGAAAACATCCCTTAGTTGGTTCCAAGTGAAAATTGAGTTGTAAGGGAGCTCAGTGAACCATATAGCAGCCTCTCCCGTCAGTGAGAGAGGAAACACTCTAAGCCCTATTACATCCAAGTCCAAGTCAGGCCTCCCTGCACATCTTTTACACACTTTCCTTACCTTAGCGATATGGGCATGTGGATCCTCAGAAGGTAGCCCTGAAAACAAACCTCTGGCTGTGAGCATTTGCATCAGGATACTAGTTACCACAAAGGTGTGGCGTGGTGGTAGAAGAGGCAAGACAAGTGGCCCATCGGAGTCTGCTATGTTGTCATAGCCTTTACAGTATTCTTGGGGTCGTGGAGAGGGATTTTGTCCCCTCTATTGGTGTTCACCTAGAGCATCGGGTAACAACTGACCATGAACATCAACCGGAGCTGCGATGTTCTGGTTTGGATCATCATCTTTAATTCCCAAGTTTCGATTCATGTTGCGTAGTACACGCTCTAATTCGTGATCATAGGGAAACAAGGGTTCTTCTCCTCTCCGTGTATTTGGCATACAAAGAGGGTGGTTCTGCACGAATCAAAAACAATAAAACAAAGTAAAATCAAGAAAATATCAACTAAACTATAGTAATAAGTTTAAGTTAATCTAAAAGCTACTTTCCCCGGCAGCGGCGCCAAAATTTGATACGCTCAAACTTACTTCTCAAATAAGAAGTAAAGCGGTCGAGTCAAGTAAATAACCCAACTAATGAGGTTGGGATCGTTCCCACGAGGAAAATAGTTTAGACTTAAATTCAATCTATTATTTCTATTGTTCAATCAATTACTTCCTTGGAAAGCAAAAATGATAAAAGGGGGGTTTTCTATTTCTAAATAAATGAAAATAATAAGCGAAATTAAAGGAGACAACTAACAGCTTCGAATGGTGGAGTTTAATCAATTAATAAAAGTAACTAGGGTTTACGTGTTCTCCACAGGTTCATAACTTCATAATTCTAACTATGACAATTCTTTCCTAGTATCTTGCATGCAAAGTGATAAGTTATGTATTTCTAAATCCTTGGTCCGGCATCTAGAAAATTTTTCTCGCACCTTGGTCCGGCTACGTGTGTTGCTATACTAACCCTTATCTTTACCTCATATTAAGCATCGTATTCGATATTTGACTAAGTTATTACCTCGTACCAATCAATACTATCCTATTAGCTAGTATACACTAAATCTATGTTGATAATTCTTTTCCTATTATCTACCTCCTTGGTCCAGCAAGTAGCATTAAGGTGAGCTCTAACGTTGGCCATCCATTAAAAAGACTTCTAAGCGAAAGAATTATCAATACATGCAAGACACTATTCTAGAATTGTTATATTAGTTAGGTTTTACCTCATTATTCACCTATGGTTCCCACAACCCTAGTTATGGAGTTTAGTTACCCATAGTCATAATCACAATATTCAAATATATGGTATAAGAATTCATTTACTTACTTCAATGAGAAAGAGTAAATATCTGAAAGTTCGCTTGATTAATCAACAAAAATCACAAACAATCAATTACAAGAGTCTCAAAATATTCAAGAGTCTCACAAAAGGTTTAAAAAATAATCAAGAGTCTACCAAATAGTCTAAAAATAATCCAGGGTATAACCTCAAAAATGAGGTTTTTCGAACTATTTATAAAAAAAATAAAAACCTAATTAAATAAGGACTCTATTTGCTGGAAATCAGTCAAAACGCGGCTGGATCGACGGACCTCGTGACGGATATCCGTGGTCACGACGGACCTTCATGGACTCCGTCGTCCCATACTTGTGCAATTTATTCTGTTGCTCTCTTCATTACCCTTGATGGCAGATATGACGAATCCTCACAGGAACAACGGTCCATCGAGGGTCTCCGTTCCAAAACACTTAATCTCTTGGAATTTGGGTACTGGGACTACTTCTCTGAACTTCATGACGAACCAGCAGGACGGACCGTCATGGCTACAACGGTCCGTCACGCTTTTCGTAACCCCACACTTGGTCAGACTTCCCCATCTTCCTTCAGCAGCTGCACTACGATGCCACCTACGGACCGTCACGGGCACGATGAACCATCACAAGCTCCGTAGGTGGTACTTTTCTGTATTTCTCGCTCAAAAACCTCCGCATTCTTCTTTTAGACAGATTTCCTGCAAATAAAGAGAAACTTACATAAAAATTAGCACAAAAAGGCTTTTGGACACACTAAACTTAGGGAAAAAGTATTCATAATACCGTGAAACCACGTTATATCACTTAACGTTGTCTTCCCTCAAGTTAATTGGCCAGCAAAATGGACAGATTTACTACAGATGAGTGAGAGGTGTGTGATCAAGGTGAATATTGTGGCTTGGATAAAACTGATAGATTAGTGGATTAAGGTGAACACTGATGGCAGTGCACTCTCCAATCCAGGGAGGCTGGGGGATGGTGGCATTTTGAGAGATAATCATGGCAGGTTGGTGATGGCTTTCACAACACCAATGGGAGAAGGAACAAACAATATAGCTGAAATTGGGGCACTTGAACTTGGATATAGAAACATCATCTTGGAGCTTGATTCTCAACTAGTAAAGCATTAGATTTTAAAGAAGGCTACCCCTCAATGGAACATCATCACACGGCTGGAAAGGATACAGAATCTCATCTCTCAAACTCAAAACTTCAAATGTGGGCATGTGTTTAGAGAAGCCAATTGTGTGGCTGATGCACTTTCCAAATTCAGCCACAAGAACACCACTCCTCAAATATACTTCAATAGACAAGAAATTCCCAATGAAGCAAAGTCATATCATCATCTTGATCTATTGCAAATGCGTAACTTCAGAAGGAAGAAGACCAAAAGGATTAAGGAACCCCCTTGAATTTTTTTATATCTTTTCAACTTAACTATAATTAAAATTATAGCTACTTTGAATAAAATAGTTTAGTCATAGGCTTTCTTGTAAAGGGAGAGTCTCCCTAGTTTATGTTTTCTAGATACGGTGTATTGAGAGGAGTCCTCTCATTAGTGCTCAGTATTTTGATTACATCTTTTTGTAAGGGGAAGAGTTGACTTCCTTTGAGAAGTTGATTTCAAACCATCTTAGGTAGGAGGTAAGGTTTATGCCCCCCTCCTTGTATTTTGTTTTTGTTATTAATAATAAATCCTGGGGGTGTTGCTCAGCCCCTGACCCACCACAAGGGTCGTTTAACTGGAAAAAAAATATAACTACTAATTAGAAAAATATTCAAGCAAGAATAAAATCTTTCTTTTTACGAATTTCAAATAATCATAAATATACTAGTCGTAACATAATTTTTTTACGATTTTCAAATAATCAAAAATATACTAGTCGTACAATAATTACGCGAAACATTTATATATATATATATATATATATATATATATATGGTGGGTGACCTCGTGGGTCACTGACCAGCAAGCCTCTAAGGGTCTTCCTCAAGGACCCATCTAACACAAAACCTATATTTTTAGGTATGTGGAGGTACAATTACTACTCTAACAACCCTCATATTAATCTCTAGTTTAGCCTACTATTTCCGGAGTTTACATTCATCATAAACTTACTACTCCCTAAAATATATAATAAAATGAAGTGAGAAAAGGAAATAATACATTATGTAGATGACCAGATGCATGTTGCATGAGAAGATATTACTAAAGAAATTTTAGGTAGATAAAGGAAATACATCAGTTTTTCTTTAAAACAAGATTCCCACAAAGACAGTTAAAGACTAAAATCCTTTTGGAGCTTGGTATGGATTTAAACTATCATTAAATTTCCTTAATGTGTTTGGTTGACTATTTTTTACCTACCTTCCTCAAGTTAAATGAGATAAGCTAGATAAAAAAAAATTGTCCCAAGCATTTTTATTGAATATAGTTCAATTTCAAAGGCATATAAAGTCATCCAACCACAAGTTGATGATATAAACTTTTCGTCGGCAATAACAATGTCATCACCGAAAATGGCTTTTTGAAAACCTTTGACTTTTAGTTTAATTGTATATTTTATGGAGTATGAAGAGTGGTGTTGGGAAGTCTCAAAGAAAACTTTCCTTTAAATCTTTTGAAAAATAAGAAAAGTCTCCTACAAGCTTTTGGAAAATAAAATATCACTCTCTATCATGCCACGAGAACATCCCCTAGACGTGACACAGCGTACTAGACCCCAAAGGAGACTCATAAAAGTCCTTAGCATAACGAGAACATGCGATAGTAAGAAAAAACGAAGGAATTTAAAAGTTTTAAAACATACAATCTAAGTTATTTTCATAAATTGCAAATGGGAGTCTTTTCTAGCACTTTATCTCAAAACCATCTAACTTGACTTGAATAATAAACTTTGGGACACAGCCCATAAAAGGTCTTACACAAAAAGGTAAATGACATGATTAATGATAATAGATTCGTCCTCGAAACTATGAGGACTCACCAAGTCTTCAAGAAACCTATCTCAAAGCAACTCAAGCCTCCAACCCTACATTTAGTTAGAATGTAGGCAATATGTGTTAGTAAAAACTGTACCAAGTATGAAATCTACCACAACATCAAAAGAGCATCTCAAAATAGTTGGTCAACATAAGACATAAGAATAAGAGATAATATCATAATCATAAACATAGTCATCATAGTCATAACATCATATAACATAAGGCAATCATAAGGCATTGTAATTGAGCATAAGAGATACAACATAATCACAATTAGTCAATTATTCATCATAATCATCATATAAGTCATTTTTACTCTTATTCATCTATACCATAATAGCACCATTCTCAAGTAACCTCAAAAGCATACAAGTGGAAAGCAAGAATAGCATCTCATAATACTACCCAACTCATGTATCTCTTCTTGGTCATCTTTGTCATAGTCTATATACATGGTCTAATTTATTAGGCTTCTCTACCATGAGGGAACCATACTTATAGGTAACTTCAATGTACAGCTACACAATGCATGAAAGGCATCCCATACTACCCTTCATCCTAAGCGTGAATTTGATGTCATCCTAGTCATAGTCACCCTAATTTGGTCTCATTATTGAATTAAGTTTCTCATAACTAAGGGAATCTCTCACCTTTAGTCAATTATAGCAAGGAAGGCAACAATCGCACAATCCTATTTCAACTTATTCTTTTTAGTAACCCTAAGTCAGTCTAGTGCAATGCAATCATAGCATCCCATAATACTAATCATGCTAAGTGTTACTTTTAGGTTCTCTTACTAATACTTCTTGGTTTGTAACCAAGTTCCTCTCTTTATCTTTAGAACACTATGAGGTACTCTCTTAAACACATCTTAGTTCATTTTTAACTTGAACCTATGAGATAAAACTTTTAGCATGTCTAAGTTCATTAATAGAATGGATATTATGAGATACTTACTTTAGTATGTCTAACTCCATTATACTTTGAACTCTATGAGATACTATATCTATGTTCCTTCTTCACATGAACCCTATGAGATGCTATCTTAAGAAAGTTTAAGTCCATCTACACTATAGAACACTATGAGTTACTCCATTGAGTAAGTCTTAGTACATTATGCTTTTAACACTACGAGATGCTTCTAAAGCATGTTTTAGTTCAAAAGATATGGGGAAAAAAGAAGAGATTAAGAAAGTAACCTCAAGAGTGAGTATAGGCCTTTCACCATATTAGACTTGTAATCTCTTTTATACTTTACACTCAAAGTCTTTACATCAATAGTTAATCATATTAGCGTCTCCCTAAAGTCGTACTATCATGGTCACAACCTCACTCTCGAGGTTACTTTCTTAATCTCTTCTTTTTAACACTACGAGATGCTTCAATTTCCCTCATCTAAAGACACAAACCAACAAATTTCAAAAATTAGGATAAATCAATGAATTCACATAAATTCTTCATAAAATCATGAATCAACACTAAAATAACCATATATGAGTAGTATCCAACCATTTGGAATCATACGCACCTAAAACCCATAAATTGGAAGTAACCCTAACTTAATTGGGTTTCTTCACAAATTAGGGGAAATTCTAGAGGACTCTATGGGTGGAAGAACCCATAGATAAAGATCTAAACATATCTTAAAAAATTCCCTAGCACAAGCCTTTAGCAATGGAATCTTTTTTCATGACACGGTGTTCAAGCTCTATTTTCTTCTTCAATAGGGTTTTCTAGAGAGAGAATCATTTGAGAGAGGAAAGAATTTTGGGGTTTTGATTTTTGTCTTGCATAAAGTGACTTGAAATTGGGGTTTTACGACTTAAAATAGTCTAAATAGGTAAATAAAGCTCATATAAAACGACCCCATTTATTAACTAATCGATTGGGAATTTACCCAAAACCCCTCGACTAGGCAACATGGTGTCTGGCACCCTCTTCACGGCCCATCAAGGGCACCACGGCCATCGTGGTGCCCGTGGTCCCTTGACCAGTGGCCCTCCTAGCTTTGGCAACCTCTGTTGAGGCTAAGAGAAGTCCACAAGACCTCCCTCAGTATGTGGTCAAGCCAACAGCCCGTGGTGATGGTCATGGCCCCTTAGGCAGTAGCCTTGCCTTCAGCCATGACCTCCCATAAGAGTAAGTGACCTTCACAGGACACTTCATAGTCCGTGATCAAGACCACTAGCCATGATAGTGGTCGTGGTCATGAGGCAGTCTTGGCGAAGGCTTGGGCAGTCTTAGCCCTTGGATAATGCTTTGCCCCCGTGGCCTTAACCTTTGCCCTTGAGACCCCATACAAAACCATTGATGACCTCCTAAACTATGATGCCTAACACGTGTCTTGACATTCAACCATTACACCCCTAATTCTAAACACAAAAAGTTTCATCTACGACTCAAATTCTCAACATCACACTCTAGAACCATAGCTCTTGGTTCTAGTTTAGTCTACTAAATTCCGGAGTGTTACACTCTCACGACAGGATGAAATGGTGGATAATTTACAAGTTAAAGTACTCGACAACTAACTGATATGTATCACAGATGCAATGTAGCGATATGTGAACCTATTAGGTATGATGAAGTCAAGAATGATGAAAAATTGGTGAATGCAATGAAGGGAGTTGTTTATGATTGAGAAAAACATGACTAGGGTGCTTGTTGATCAACCTGAAGACAGAAAGATAATTGGGTTGAAATGGGTTTTTAGAATCAAGCTTAATGTAGATGGTTTAGTTAACAAGAATAAAGCAAGTCTTGTAATCAAGGGATATGCTTAATTTTTTTGTGTGGATTATTTTGATACATTTACACCAGTAGTCAGGCTTGACACAATCAAGGAACCCAAGGTTTTGTGGAAAAAGTAAAAGGAAGACAAAGTTCAGGATAAGAAAGGAACTTCATGGACTTAAAAGAGGCAACTAGGGCAGTATGGTCCAATAGATGGACATTTATTGGGCTTAGGCTTTGAAAATAGTTAATCACAATCTACTCGTTATGTTAAACATCATGGGAATGATATTTTTATTGTGTCTATATATGTGGATAATGTGTTAGTTATAGGAAGCAATACAAAGCATATCAAGAATTTCAAGCAAGACATGATGCAAGCCTTCAAAATAACTGACCTTGGTCTAATGTCCTATTTTCTTAATATGGAAATCAACCAGGATGAAGTTTTCATTTGCCAAAAGAAATGCTACGGAAATTCTTAAGAAGTTCAACATAAGATTGCAAGGAGATGAGTACTCCTATGGACAAAAAAGAGAAACTAAGCAAGAATTGCGGAGCATAGAACGTGAAGGAAAAATACTTCATAGACTTAGTCGGTAAGTTGTTAGATACATCAAAGGTAACAATAATTATAGTGTCAAGTTTTTTTTAGATAAAAACTAGATTTGAAACTTCTTGGGTATTCTAGTAGTGATTGAACAAATAACATGAAGAGCACATCTAGACATTGTTTCAATCTTGGCTCAGGAATGTTTCCGTGGTGCTCAATGCAGCAAGACATTATGGCTCAATCCACTGCAGGGATAGAATTAATGGCTGCAACAACAACAGTGAATCAAGCGTTGTGGTTAAGGAAAATATTTGTTGATCTGCAAATGAATCAAACAGAGGGAAGTGAAGTATTTGTGGACATTGTTCGATTATTCAAATTTATAAACTAACAAATCGAACTGTGTTCTATTGTCCTAGTAAACACTGAGAAATTGTTTGATTATTCAAATTTATTTTCTTGCCAATAAATTTATTAGACAACAACTCTTCTAATAAAAAACAAGAATCCATTTTTTCAAGAGTAAACTTATCAGTAGATCCTCCAGCAACACATCAGTTGAAAAATGGTAGCAACAGACGGCATGACAAGATCTCAAGCGGCTTTGATGGTGAGATTAAAAAACTAATTTTAGCCTTTGCAAAGGGATACCATAAAAACAAATTATTCACATTGAAAATAAAGAAATTGGCTGGAAAAAACAAATTTTGTGCTTATCAAGTTTGTCCAACTAAAATTTCTCAATGAAACAATGGTAGATCCTGAATATGCAAATGCATTAGCATGATCTCGTCAATAATGATGATTACAAAGAAAACTATCTGATAAATAAAACGTTGATGTCACACCACATATATCTTTTGGTGAGACCACCATAAAAATCTGAAACATCTACCTAACTGGAAAGTATCATACACGAGTAACTGAGGGCAGGAGAGACGTGTTACCATCCTGCAAACACAAACAAAGTGCATCATGTCATTCGAGATAGTAATGCAGATATATGTAAATAGACAATAACAGATAGGTTGAGTTTTTTGAGTGATGATCAAGTAATATAAGTCGAAATTAGCACTCTAATTAGAAATAAGGATATATCGATAGCAGTATCATCTAAGGTATGGGCAGCAGATAAGTAGTGTGCTTTGTTATCTAATAGGGGAACTGAATGTCTAAAAAGGGGGTGCTTTTTGCCTAAGAAATGAAATTTGCACATTATGGTTGTTGATAAACGTTCTGAAGAAGAAAATTTCTGGACCAAAACAGATAATACAACTACTTATCGGTTTAACTTAATATACAGACTCTAGTTTTCCATTTCATGGCAAGGAGTATTTCAAACACTTGAAAGATTGAAATTAGCACTTTCAACATTTCTTGAACTTCCAATTTTCCCCTAGTAACCCCATTGTCCCAAAAAGGAAAAAGAAACTAAATTAGGTACACCTCCAACATTCCCAGGTTCACTGGTGCATCCTAGAAAAACACATCAATATCAACAATATACCACGAAGTGCAGTCTGAGGAAGGTAGACTGTACACAGACACTACTACCTCATGGAGGTTGAAAGTTTGTTTCCGAAAGACTTTCGGCTCAGATGCAGCAATTCCAAATACAAAGAAGAAAATATAGCAAGAAATACCAGAAGGGAGCAACAACAACACAAGAATAATGCAAAAATCAAAACACAATAAACAATAGACTAGGATAAGAGTACTGAAAACAATAGTAAATAATAATGGACATCAAAACAAGAACTACGGTAATACAACTAGTATGCTGGCAAACATCAATCACCCTAAGCAAAAAAACATTACACTACCAACTAACCTTCTACCCGAAAACCCTAGAAAAACACATCAAAAAGAATATTCCCTGCTTTTCAAGATCAATGGAACTGACATCTAAACAAAAAAGTTATTTTAGAAGAACTAATTGACAATTAGAGCATCTGATCACCTCCGCTAATAAATGCAAGACAAGTAGCCAACTGTATTAGTAGAATCTATAGATATATGATAGTAGGGGAAAAAAATGGTTGCAGGACAATTGAAAATCTCTGATTCGAAGTGTTGAAGACTGATATCTATCTATCTAACACTATTATAAAAGCATGAATCCCCTATGTGAATTGCTGATAAGACTTTTTTACCCTTTAAAAGTAGATTTTACAGAAAGCAAACTTGTGAACTTTTTTCCTAATATTTAGCACTTCCCTTATTTGAACCATTTAAGAAGTCCTAATATTTAATATTTTAAAATCATCTAGACTTTTATTATGTAAATACTAAATCCTCTCATTATTTGAACTATGTATAACATAACAATAATTCCTTTCATTTTACTTTTTTCAATATTGAAAATTTTGAAATTAACCAAATTTATTTGTTCTTGTAGGAAATTAGATATGGGTCACCCGTGTGTCTCTTCCCCTAATTATTTATAAAGATAATAACATACATACATATATACATACATACATATACATACATATATATATATATATATATATATATATATATATATACACACACATATGTATAGACACACACATGTTATTATCTTTAATATAAATAAAAGGGGGATGAGACAACATCCAACACTGTTAAAAATTATATAAGAGATTTCTATCAGAAGACACCAGCTCTTTTTCCCTTCTCCACAAATAATTCTAAACAAAAACACTTCTCTATCATCATTGGCAATTCAAAAAAACTCTCAGCACTTGTGAGAAGATCCTAATTGTTGATGGAGCAATCTTTCTCTGTAACTCATTTATGATTTAAAGTGAATCTTTATAGTGTAGCTTGTATTTATAGCATGCGATTACATTATTGACTAGTGAAACAAATACTGATGGATCTTGGGAAACTGTGTTCTTTATTGATTGTTTTTCCTTCAATTCCATTTTTCATTTGCTACTAAAATTAGTAGTACAACAACAGCCCAATAACCAATTGTGGACATTCAATTCCCTTCTCCAACAGTGTTTTTTTTTTCTTTTTAAATTCAAGAAGTACTCTCTGCTAGAAGACTACAATAAGGCCCTTTAAATAAAATGATGTGTATATACTACATTTATGAAACTCAATAATGTTGATTAAAGAGGTAGATTGTCTCAGCACAATATTATTACGAGGCAAAACCTTTGAGACAATGAGACAAGATTTCATTTAGAAAATGAATCAAAAATTAACTTAGTTCTTTAGTTAGTTGCTAGTACTAACAAAAAAAGAGTAAGAATGTATTATTTTCATTTGATATAATAAGCAACATATATATCCCGATTGCTAGTACTAACAAAAAGAGTAAGAATGTATTATTTTCACGGAAAAGGGCCTAAAATGTCCTCAAAGTATTGGAAATGGTACAAAATTACCCTCCATCCACCTATTGGCTCCAAAATACCCTTCCCACCCACCTATTGGGTCCAAAATATCATTGTCATCCACCTTTTGGTTCAAAATTGACCACTTATTTAACGGTTTATATTTAAACTATCTAAATATTATTTTAAATACGTGGCGCTCAACTATTTGTTATAATTTAACTTATTAATATAATTTATAAATCAATCCAATACTCACCCATTACTAATTAAACCCCTCCAAATTAATAAACCCATTACATTATTAATGCAACAACAGAAAAGCTACTGCCAATTGAGTGTTTTTAAAAATTTGAGACTAAAAATATCTAGAGTAAATTATCATACATTCAAGTGTCTAAATAAAAATTACCGATAAACTTAAAAGTCTGACTATGTTCATCTTAATTAACCTTACGTCTCAATTATGTGATGTTACTTCATAGGTAACTTCTTTTCAAAATAATATATTAAAGGTTTTTAAAACAAATCATAAATATTTATAAAATTATATTTTAAAAAGTTGCATGAATTAATTCGGGATGTACAACTTCTTTACCTTTAATCATAAATTTCTAATTCAATCTTGAAAGAGAATCCTATTGAAAGTGTCCTCCTAAATAAGCGGCTCAACCTAAATTTAATTGGGGCTTCGATTCGAACTCGAATAATTTGGACGTCATTTTTAGGAATCTATAATTTCATCGTGTTTTAATAGTGTTTATGACGATTTTCATATCATAATGGGATTATTAATTGGGTGGGGTTTAGTTAGTAATGAATGGTTAGTGGGTTGGTTTATAAATTATATTAATATATTAAATTATAACCAATAGTTGAACGTCAAGTATTTTAAAAAATATTTAAAGAGTTTAATTTTAAAACAATTGAAGAAGTGGTCAATTTTGAACCCAAAGGTGAATGACATGGGTATTTTGGAGCCAATAGGTAGATGAAAAGGGCATTTTTGAGCCAAATAGGTGGATGAAGGGTAATTTTGTACCATTTTCAATACTTCAAGGGTATTTTAGGCCCTTTTTCATTTGATATAATAAGCAACATATATATCCCAAGAACTTGCACTTGTGTACAAATTTTTATTTTGAAGCTCAAGCACATTGTATAATGTATTATTTTCATTTGATATAATGATAAGCGACACATATATCCCCAGAACTTGCACTTGTTTACAATTTTTTATTTTGTAGCTCCAACACATTGTATGTTGTTTTTTTAAGTTTTACATTCATTAATACAGGTATACACGCAAAGAGTGTACCAAAAGACTAGTTTGAATATATAAGATTGTGGTCACTCTTAACACCTTAAACTTTTAATGAGACGATCACACAATTCAATATTAGTATCATAGCAAACATAGGTGAATTCAAATCTCACAACCAGACACTATAAAAAGGATTTTTCATGGGCTTCACTCATAAAGAAAGAATCAAGCCTACACGTGAGATATAGCATGTCAAGGAAATAATTTAAATAAATAAGGAGACGTTTAGTAGAGTGCATTCCAAAAAAAAAAAATACATTAGTTTTGTGTATTACTAGTATCTTATTTATTACACTTTTTCAACCTATGCATACACTAGTTATACATTATATAAGGTGTGTATAACTAATACATGAAAATTCATGGTATTAGTAAGGCATTAGTAAAACAAAGGGTTGAATGCATGCATTTGCATGGTTAAAGACACAATTGCCCCTCAAAACTTTTTCCACATCCTTTCCACCATATATGTGGAGGATATTTTTGTAGGCAAATAACTTTTTGAAGAAAATTATGCAATACATATTATTTTTAATACATCAAACCAAAAACTGCACAAGAAATAATCTCAAGGATAACTAATGCAGCATAATAAACACTAGCATTAATAATGTTAGCATTACTAATACACCATATTCAACTCTCTTTTTATCCACCCTACTAAGGGTGGGCATTCGGTAATTCGGTTTGATTTCGTTTTTTTTCGATTTTTTTGGTTTTCGGTTCTTGTACAATGTGTACCGAACACCGAACCAAAATAATTCGGTTCGGTTCGGTTTTTATTATTTCGGTTTGGTTTTGTTATTTCGATTTTTTTAATGGGCCCTGCTTAGTTGGGCTTTTAAAAATTTATAAATTTTTTTGTTTGATTTTTCAGCTTAATGGGCTAAAAATAGTTACATCAAAAAGTGTCTTTTACTTTTTAATTTTTTATTTTAAATTATAATATTTACTATTTAACATTAATAATTAATATAATATAAATACATATTATAATATAATATATTTCGGTAAACCGAAATATCGAATAACACAAAATTACATACCGAAAACCGAATCGAAATACCGAAAAATACAAAAACATATACCAAATACCGAACCGAAAAACCGAAACCGAAATACCAAAAAAATTCGGTTCGGTACGGTGTTTCGATTTTCCGGTGTTTATGCCCAGCCCTACACCCTACCAAACGACCCCTAAAAGTGTACCCTGTTCAACAACTTTTACATGAGATGGTTGGTTGTTACGACAATGTACTCTAATTCAAGTCATTGTACAGCAATCAAGGTTCTCACTCAACTCAGCCCTTAGTCGTTTTCTTTTTTATTAGGGACTCGAAATATTTTTCGACAAGTAATTCTGAACACAAGGCACAGTTACAGGAAACCTCACTATCGACTTTGTATTAATCACGAATACAAATAACACCTAATGCTGACTTGTGTCAAAGCTGCATGTACATCATTAAAATACAGTTAAAAGACAAAGCCACATGGCCACATTCGAATAAGAAAATCACTTGCAAACAGATGGACAAACAAAAGAATTTATCACTTAGAGAAATACCCGCGGCACTACGAGGGGGAAAAAATGGGTGGATCTTTTGAACAGTGGACAGTTTTGCTATAACTTGCAAAAATCCTCAGCAACTGAAATTTGAGTTGTTGTTGGGATATCAGTCCCTACCCAGTTAAAGTTGCCAACTGGTTCAAGATGAACCCAATTTAACATGGAGCGTCTTTAAGGAATATTGTACTCCTCATTTTGGCCCACCAATGAAAAGCAATCCATTAGTTTTCGTTCGGTTCAGTATTTCCATTTTTCAGTATTTATGCCCAGCCCTTGTGGTTGTCAAATCTGCTCTAGGTGTAATTATGCCCAGCCCTAGTGGTCGTCAAATTTGCTCTAGGTGCTCTTTTTCTGAATGTGGGATTGAGACAATAAATCATCTCTTTCTACATTGTAGAGAGACTGCGAAATTATGACTGATTTTCATCAATTTAAGAGGCATAAGCTGGACTATGCCAAGGAGCATCAAAGAGGCTCTAGCTTGCTGGAATAGAGATAGGAATCAGTCGGGACACTGGGAGAGATGGAAGATTGTCCCCGCCTACATTTGGTGGACTATATGGATGGAAAGGAACCAGAGATGTTTCGAAAACAAGAGTTGCTCTCTGCAGAAATTGAAGATGAACTGTCTAGTCCTTTTCGTTTTTTGGTGTAAACACAAATATCCTCAAGAAAAGAGGATATTCCTAGTATTTAGATTATATATGAATTAGTAGGGACACCTCTGCCTCTGTAATTTTGTTGCAAGTATTACTGGAATACTTTTTTGAGTATTCCTTTTGTTCATAATAGAGGTTACCTTCTTCAGAAAAAAAATTGAGACTGCAGAGACAGACAGTAATTTGTTCCTGCATTGTAAAGTGACAGCCCAATTGTGGTCACTCTTCTTTAGCCTCACAGGTAACAAGTGGACTATGCCAGAACACAAAGCAAACCTTTTAAGTTGTTGGATTAGGAGAGCGGCTAGCAAGTCGCTGAAGAGATGATGGAGAGCAGTTCCATCGTGAATTTAGTGGACAATATGGAAGGAAAGAAATAGCAGAAGATGGAGTGGACTTTCATCTTAAAATTTCACTTTGGTGTAAACCAGCAAATGTGGAAAATGAAGTTCAATTTGTTTAGGCTGTAGTTTCTCTGTTGATAATCTTTTTGGAGGTCTTTAATATATACTTAATGCGGATGAATACAATTACCAGTTCTCAAAAAAGTAGAGTATGAAACCGTCCTTGTCTAGATCTTATGAAATGAACTCGTATGAAACAAATAGCTCATAAATTGGGAGCGAACTAGGGAGTCCAAGGAAAGAAAGGGCAGTCATTGAAAAAGTAGCAAAAGAATAAAGGGATAGATCCTACATACCTTGAACTAACGGAACTCATCATGGTCTTCATAGTCTTCATCATCCTCATTGAATATTGCACTATAGAAAACATACGGGCTATCAATCATCTCTTTCAGAGTAAGCCTTCCGTCTTTATCTGCATCAGCCTGAGAAAAAACATGGTAGAATTACTGAACACACTATTTCCCACTCAGTATCCAAGAACAATCGGCGAACAAGAATGAGGTGCATTATGAATCTATTATGTTTTGAAATAGTTCAGTTTTACACACGATAGTTCGATCCACCGATATTAAACTTCTTAAATTTGCTAAAGATTCAATCACATTAAATGGTTTCAGATTCACTAGTTTGCAAAGGGGAACAACATTGGGAACTTTTTGTGCAATTCCTTTCTTATTTTTTTTTTTTGAAATATCTCGATTAATAGATGCATAAAATTAAAACAAAAAAAGCAGACACTCACCCCACTACATTGTAATGTTCACCAATAACAAGAGACAAGTACTTCCCACGAGATTTATTAATGTATACTAAATTGTTTGAATAGTTACTACAATGTAGCTTCTCTGTTGACAAGACCTATATGTGAACAGTGTACCTTCCAAGTCATCCAGAAATATATTCTAAAGAAGATAATTTAGACCTAAGAGCAAATAGCTCCTGAAGGCCTGATTAGGCAGAAATAGTTTTTGATGACAGTAATCCTTTCTTGAGAAAAACAAACTTAACATTATTCAACAATGGACTTGTTGAGTGGACCAGGCCAGGACCAACCCGACCCATTAAGGGTAAGCCCATCAATTTCAGCATGGGGACGGCCAGGGCTGTCCTTAATGGGCCTGGTTTGGGCTGAGCTAATTTTTCAAGGGAGGCAAGCGGGCACATCCCACAACCTTTTAAAAAGGCGGTTCGGCGCAATCCGAGATAGGGCCAGTTTGGTTTAATTGTTTTTATTTAGTTGCAATTTTGAAACTATATTGAGTTTTTTAAGTTTGTATTTCATACTTCGAAGATAAATATTAAAATATTTGAACAACCAAATAAGTTAATAACCAAATAAATACTGGAATTTATATCTGGATATAAATTTGAAAAAAAAAACTCATAGGCTCAACGTGTCTTAAATTTTATCAAGTATAAATTCGATTTTCAATATATCAAATATAATTTGCAAGTTCGTGTTGCACTTGAAATTAGAACAAGTGTATTCTACCAGAATTTTAAGAAAGAGAGAAAGAAAGAGAGAGAGAGAGAGAGAGAGAGAGAGAGAGAGAGTTGAAAGTACAAAAGATGAATGGAAAATGATCAAAGTTTTTTTAAAACAATAAGTATTAACCTCCACATTAATTTGAAGAGAAACCAAAAAGAAACCATTTTTATAATAAAAATGGCACAAACCGGGCTAGTTCCCTTCAAAATAGCAGTATAGTAAGCAATTTCCCTCCAAAATACAAGCTATACCACCTACAGCTCCTAAGCAGGCAAAAAGCAAATCAAGGGCAGTAGTTTGGTTATAGCTTAAGAAATAAAGATAATGCAAACATGCAAGTACTAGTTGGTAATAGCAAGGAGTAATACGTCAATTCGGCAATCTATTAAATCAGGCATTTCAGTTAAGTAAAAATTACCTGTTGTATGATGTAATCTGCTTGTTGCTTTGCATAGTAACGCTCTGATGGATGAAGCTTTCCAATTATAGGTAGCAATTCAGCTTCTGACAAATATCTGCATAAAATCAAATTTAAAGGTTTGTTGATGAATTTACTCAAAACAATTACTGAAACGGATATCTAGTTTCTTACCCATCCCCATCTTTATCAAGCTCTGCAAACAACTTTCTGGCTGGAGACTCTTGTGAATCCTCAGAATGATGAGAAGTATCATGACTCTCCTCGTCATAGTTTCTTACCAAGTCAAACAGCCCGTGAAAGAACTCGTTGAAATTAACCTTGCCATCTTTGTCACTATCTCTCTCCCTGAAATTAAAAGGAGAGCAAGAAAAGAAATAAAATTATTATAAACAGTGTTCACCTAGGAATGACTGCTTCTCGACAGTAAATTATCTCTAAAGCATGTTCACTAACAAAACCAAAGATTAGCAAATAAAAAATTGTAAGCATAAAACAGTTTAAAACTCAAAACTAGTAGAATCTCCAGTAATTTACCAGACCTACATTTTAATGCACACATACCAATGGAACATTTATCTTATAAGCTATATTTATGCTTGATACTGTACAAGTTCTTAAGAAGCATCACGAGCTTGTTCATGGAGAATGTTAAAAGCTTTAGATTATTTGTATAGGATTGTAATTTCTTTAAGCTGGAGCTGCTGAAGTCATTGTTTACAATTCTTTTTGTTTCTTTTTTTTCCTGCAGTATCTTCCAATGCTGAAAGCCGTATTTGCCTTTAGCATCCTTTTATTTTGCTCAAAATGTTGAAGAATCTACTTCAATGATACATGATTAGGTTCACACACCACTAAACTGATCAAAGTTTTCGGGCATATGGATGAGTTATATAATTCTATGACCTAATTCTATTTCCTTTTCACTCCCTACACTTGGAAGGAAAGAAAGAAGAGAACAAAAAAGTAAGGAAAAATGGAATTGTGTTGTGTCTTTTTATTTTTGGTGTGTTACTTATGGTATAATTAGATAGGCCGGATATGAAAATATTCTCTAATCCCTTTAATTAAGCCTTTAGGATATTGTGGTATTCCTATAATCCTTTAATTAAGCTTTTAGGAGATTGTGTGTGATATTTTATTATTATCTTTCTTTATTTACATAATCTGTAACAAGTATTTAACTCACATCTACTTGAGAGAATAATCAACAATTTTATTCCCAATATCTCTTCTTCTTTTAATTTCTCATGGTGTGGTGTCAAAGCAGGGCAATCTCACCCAATATTGGGCCCCAAATATAAAAAATTGTCCACGCACCATATGCTAAGCACTGGGCGAGAGGTGGAGTGTTAAAGAATGACAAAAGTCGCACATTCATGGTTAATGAAATGAGTGAACTCCTTATAAGGCTTGGGCAATCCTCCTCCCTTAGATTTAACTTTTGGGGTGTGAGTAAGACCCCCGCCTCGGAATTCTAACGATAATGGAAGCCTCTATCTTGAAGGGCCACATGACTTTATCTCTTTGAAGAAGGACGAACTCTTCTTTATAAACACAATTTTATGTACAAAATTGGAAGAAGAATAGTTGCTTTCAAGTGTGAACCAGGTCCAGGATGCGGACTAGAGAACTGCTATTTTTTCCAATATAGTTTCCCTGACCTGAGGGCGTCTACTAGGACCTAATTTAACGTAAATAATAATGTATATATAGAGGATAGAGATGATCGTATAGATCTATTAGGAGCCTTGTAATCTATTATTTTTTTCTTAACTTAATACTTCATGATACACAAATGGTCACTCAACTCGGGGAAGTTCATTTAGAAAGTCACTCAACTCTATTTAATAATCCAACAGTCACTTAACTCAGGGTAGCTAATTTAGAAAGTCACTCAACTTTGTTTTATAACCCAAAAGTCACTTAATTATTTGTATTTCACCTAGAATGTTACCCAGCCAATTTTAATGATTTTTTCATATTTTAAGCTAAATTATTAAGAAACGATAAGATACTCATTATAACCATTTTATTGACCCGCCCCACTGAATTATTTTAGGTGGGTTGGATTCAGTGGGGTAATATTCTAGGTGAAATATCAATTAGTTGAATGACTTTTGGGTTATAAAAAAGGTTAAGTAACCTTCTAAGTGAACTACCTTATGTTGAGTGACTTATAGGTTATAAAACAAAGTTGAGTAACTTTCTAAGTGAGCTACCATAAGTTAACTACCCTAAGTTGAGTGACTACCTCAAATTTATCTCTTTTATTTTCCTCAAAATGTTGAAGAATCCACTTCGATGATACACGATTAGGTTCACAAACAATTTAAAAGATCTAAATTTTCTGGCATGCGGATGAGTTTATATATTCTATGGCTTAATTAGCCCTTTGACTTTGGGAAAAGGAAAGGAAAGAAAGACAGTGAAAAGGACAGAGAACAAAAAGGAGAAACAAAAAGTTAAAAGGAAAATGGAATTGTATTTTATCTTTTTATTTTTTGGGTAAAGAACAGTGTAGAGGATTCATAACATCTTGTAGATCTATAAGGAGCCTTGTAATATGTTATTTTTTCTTAGTTTAATACTTACTGAGTTTTTTATGAGAAAATGGATCTTGGGCCTAACTCAACCCCAAAAGCTAGTTCGAGAGGTGAGGATTACCCCATCTCTTAGCTCATGTGGCAGACTCAACACCCACCACCCTTGTAAAGATCTAAAAGGTCATTTTTGAAATTTCCCATAAAATTATTGTTTTAGCACTCCCAATGTTGGCCCCGAGACATTTTTGATTGGTTTGTGAAATCGGTTTCGAGTTTTGAGTAAAACGTGGTGAATTATGAAAAAAATTGAATTTGAAAAGTTAAAGTTGGTAAAAGCAAAGTTGGTTTTGGTGTCTTTTGAAGTTTTGAGTATCAAAATAGAATTTCTTTGATTGCTTCAATTCCGGAATGTGAAAATTGGTCTAAGAGAGTAGTTGGTTTTGGAGACATTTTGTGGATTTGAGGTTCTAAGTTGGAAATTGTTGAGATTTAGCCATTGGGTTGACTTTTTGGTCAATATTTGGGGTTTAGATGCTCGAATCGAATTTCGGACAGTTCCTTTGATTGATGGTGATGATTTTAGGCCTAAGAGGTCTTGGCTGAATTTTCAGAGGTCATCAACTTAATTTAGCCTTTTTAGGCGTTAGTTGGTTCTTTGTGACTTTCACGAGTTTTGGGTCTAGGAAACCTTGGTCTCATATTTTGATGGTTTCATCGAGTCTGAAACATTGAGTTTACCGGATTTCAAACAAACCCCGAGGGTCTTTTCGAAGAGTTGAGAGTTGGTTGATTTTATGATGTCTTGTGTGCTTTGTTTTAGCAAGGGACACCTCGCTCTAGCGAGCATCACTTCAACAAAGCTAGTGTCACGTTCCCAAGTGATTGTCGCATTCGTAACCTTCGCTATTCGTAACCTTCGCATCAGCGAAGGTTAGCTCGCGAAAGTGAAGGCCCACCAACTTTTCGGGGTTTGCTTTTCCGAACCAAGGTCGCGATTGTGATAATCGCATGGCGACCCTGAGTTCACAAGAGCGCAACTTCAGAGATGATTTTTTTTGGAATTTCAAGGTTTACCTCATTTTGAGTTTTGGAGAACCCTTAGAAGAGATTTTAAAGAGATCTTTCGTAGCAAATCATTTGGGTAAGTCTTTGTGACCCTAAAACTTTGATTCTCTATGATCATTTGCGGATTTTAACATCAAAAAAATGAAAATATTGAATGGCAAAGTGAAGGTTTTCATGAACTTGAGTTCTCAAGTAAAAATGGAGAGATTTTAAAGTAGATTCTAATCCGTTTTTGAAATGATTTTCACCAATGAGTTCCAAATATCTTGGGTAATGTATTCAAGTAATGATTTTCGAATTCAAACATCTTTTTCAAAATTGGGTTTTTGAGTTGTTTTGACCCATTTTTCAAAGTGTATGATATGAGTGTTGTGATTATTGAAATTTATTGTGATTACTTGTTGGATTAGATTATATGGCTTTGGATATCGTTCGAAAAGGAAAAGCTCAAGTCACGGATTGACTTCTGATTGAATTAAGGCTAGTGAAGTTCTGAACCTTATTAAAACTTGCGAAATCTTGAACTCTCTTTCTTGTATCTGTTGGGGAGTAATGGGAATGAGGTGATGGCTTAATTTCTCAAATTGGTTCACCTTAATGATAAAGTCGGAGTTAATTAAAAAGGCAATGTGTTGCTAATGGCTGATTGTGCATTGTGAATTCCTTGAGTGTTGATATTGATTCGGTGATTGATGTGATACTTTGATAGTATTGTTGTGGAATAGAATTGTTTGTGATTGTTACCTTTTCATTATATTGTGAACAATCCTATTTGCATTGGTTCTAAAACACAAAGAGGAGATATATTGCATTAATGCAAATGTCATTGTCGGTGAGTGTGATTGATGTCCAGGTCATTGTCGGCGAGTGTTATTAATGTCAAGGTCATTGCCAACAAGTGCTATTGATATCGAGGTCTTTGCTAGAAAGTGCTATTGATGTTGAGATCTTTGCCAGCGAGTGTTATTGATGTTGAGTTCATTGTCAATGCATGTTATTGATGTTGAGGTCTTTGTTGGCAAGTGTTATTGTTGTGGAGGTCTTTATCAGCGAATATTGTAATGTCGAGGTCATTGTCGACAAGTACCTGGACTGTGGGTGTTCTGCATGAGTCTCGATTGATATTTGACGATCGAGATACTTGTGATTGATGAACTATATTGTTGAACTATGCTATGAAACCTTGAGAATTGTACTTTGTGAATTGTTAGGTTTGGGTGATTTATATGCAGGTTGTAGTCTTGGCGTTTCGATTGGGATGAAAAGAGTTCTCATTTTCTAGCTAGTTGTACCTTGTTTTAGTAGGCTACTTGTTAAGTATCGTGTCCTTCGTACTCAATACTTGCTTCTACACTTCTTTAGGTTCCGAGCCTAGACCATTGTGATCATACTTCTTCATCTTTATCCGAGGCTTTCAGAGAAAACATTGAGAGGTAGCTTTTTGTCATCCTAGAGGCCCTCTTGTTCCTTATTTTAAGCTTTCTTCTATTCAAGAAACAAAGACATTGAACTTGTATTTATCTTTCAATTCTATATTTATACATTAGTGGCTTGCACACATGACAACAAGATTTAAAAGGTGTTAATGAAATTGGCTAAGTTTTCCGCACTTGTGCTGTTGTTGACTTGCTTTTCTGCATTTTCTTTCGTATTAGTGAGTTTTTAAGTTGACTTGTCTTGGTGGGATTAGACGAGTGTTATCACGTCCATCTATTAGTCATGACAACCCCCCGCACCCATTCGTGTCAACTGGAAGCGTGAACAATATAAATACGGGCCCATATCGGTGAAACAAGGAATTGAGAAATGCCTAGCTCTGATAGATGTGAAGTGGAAGAGAAAATAAGAGAGAACTGTATTGATAATCCCTCAGCTATTGGGGCTTAAATAACTATGCTTGCATGTCCTAAAAAGTAAAGGAAATGAATACCTAATCAAAAAAGGAGTAAATTAAAGTACCTATTTAATTACACATATTACAATACCAGTTCTCAAAAAGAAAGTATAAGGAGAAACATAATGAGGGCAGCTATCAAGCATTTCGTGGTGCAGGAACAGGATTCTCTTTATAACATGTGAACTGTATGATAGATTTAAATATAATGACATTTGGAGGTTATCCTGATTGAGGCACAAAGTTGTTTGCTTAGGTTATCACCTCACTAGACTCATAACAATCAAAAGTGGAATGAGGAGAAAAATTCAATTTCCATGCAGATTTGCTGAAGCACGATAATAACCATTGGTGCCATGTTACCAAAAGGTTATGGGTTTAAGCCGTGGGAAAAGAACTTCTACAAAAATGCAAGCTAAGGTTGTGTACAATAAACAAACTGTGGTTTAGCCCTTCTCTAGACCACATGCAGGTTAGAGCACTGGACTGCCCTCTTCTTTTCCCAGATTCAATGAGCTGCAAAAAAGTGAATACTAGAGAGGTAACACAGCGAAGATTAAATAATTATCGGAGGTAACAAGGATCCAACTTCTAGACCTCCAAAAAGGACAATAAAAGTTAGTAAAATAAGCTTAAAGGTAGTAGAATCAGGTTTAGGTAGAGATTATATCAACCCAAAAGTATGATGAAGGAGCTTAGACCACCATAGCAACAAAGAGAAATCGGATATGCTGGAGGGAAAAACAAAGAAGTTATTCAAAGGAAACTCAAACATAAGAAATGTATTGCAGACAGACCCTAGCAGCGATGCAGTTAAAGAGGGGGATAAGTAGGCAAACTTCTTGCGGGTGACAAAAAATGTTCCACAAGAAGGTCTATTGTCAAAATAGTGGAAGGGGGCAGAGCCCCAGAAACTTATCTCTGAAAGAGCTTGAGTGCCTCTTTTATTGCTCTGAATCAGGAAGGAAGAATCTGCTGATCTCAAGGGTTTGACCAAGGCTTATATAATATGACCAACTCCTGGTACAGAAGGAATTCACCGTGGCTTTTTTTCTAGCAGTGTCATACATGCGATTCTTTTCCCAAGACATGGGATCCTAGAGAAGAGCTTTGAATAAAATAATTGAACATAAAATATTTTCTGGAGAAAAACATTTTCCTGGAAAGACAGATTAGCTATCCCGTCATACCAGCATTCTGATACCACCAGGAGCAGGATACAGAAAATTAGGTCACTTGTGATCTAAAGACGACTATTCCTAATATCAAACTGGTCAGATCAGTTGAAAAGAATCATATAAAATGCCTTGTTTCACGTATTTCTTTTCTTTTACAAGGTCAAGTTTTATTAATGAAGTACCAAGATGGTACCGAAAAGTAAAAACCAATAGCACAAGAAACACCAGCACATCAAGTAATTCCTCCTAGCAAGATTAAGAGATACATGTACTGATCCAGCTATCTAACCTACTGCTAGAGTTCTGAATTCTAGAAACCTGCATCCTTTTTCCTTCAAAGCAAGCCTTATTTCTTTCCAGCCATATAGTCCAAAAAATGCATCTGGGAATGGTTCTCCAAATCTGTTTCAGGTTTCTAGACATGCTTTGACTTTTCCAGCAATCCGTTATGTTCTTAATCTTCAAGGGCATAAGAAACACCAGTTACATTAAAAGCAAATCCCAGCAGTCTCAGGAAACTTTGCAATGTAAAAACAGATATTCCGCTGTTTCCTGGTCTTCTTCACATAAATAGCATCTATTACTTCAAGTGAAACTCCTCTTCTATAAATTATTTTATGTCAAACAGGCCTCCCAAGTGACAATCCATCAAAGGGAGAGAGCTTTACCGGGAACTTTAGACTTCCAGATGATCTTCCAAGTCAAGTAGATGTTCCCTGACCATTCCGCTGTAACAACAGTTTGTTGTCACTAACAGAGAACATTTTATCCTTGCTATTTACCCAAATCAGTGCATCCTTCTTGTTTTGATCAATTTAAATAGGATCCAATTGTTGAGTAAGTTGACAGAAAGTTTCCAGTTCTCAATCATTTAGTCTGAATTCTAGTTCCAGCCAGAGATGGAATGAAACTCGGAAACATATCCATCCTTAAGCACAGAACATCTGATCAAGTCTGGATACCTGCTTCTGAAATCTGCATTCCCATATTAGAAATCTGTCCAAGATTTGATCATGCATCCTTTACCCACCTCTAATCTAATATACTGTAAAAACTCATCACACATCCCATCAATGTCTTCCCAAATATGCCTGTTGTTCTCGATTGTGGAGGGTATTGTTTCCAACAATAATTCTTACCATAAATAGCATTTATTAGCATAGCTTTTCCCAGATTTCATCACCTCGCCTATTATATCTTCCCAGCCACTCAAGTAATAAACTTTTGTTATGTAATTTCAAATTTCTTACTCCCGAACCTCCCTCTTTCTTTTCATTTGTAACCCTTGTTTCACTTGATATGACTTCTTCTAAAGGTTCCTTCATATTGTTCTGATTAAACTTCCGAGCCAGCAAGAAAAATCATGACACCCAAAAAATAGAGCAAATGAAAAGAAGATTTGATAGCAGGTACAACAAATAGCAATTGGCACATTAACAACATGTAAAAGAAGACCTTTATAGTGCAGAAAAAGAAATCAAAAAAATGAATAAAGCTCTTATTTTAAAAAAAGCTACTGAACCTTATTTCCTCCTTGCAGAGCCAGTGAAGTAGTTTTGGGTTGGTCGTATCGGCGGGATGTAGAAAGCTAAGAAATGACAATAAAGAAAGAAGTTATTGGAATGATCAAATGAGGCTCACGGAAGTATTAAGCAAAGGAGGTTAGGTTTTCCTAGCCTAGCAATAACTTACTCATTAAACTCAGTAATGTTTAGAAGCCCATCTCCATCTATATCTGACGCATTAAAGTGATCTTCTTTCCACCAGCCCATATCATATCCAAAAGAAGAATTATCTGTTGCAGCATAACCACATAAAAATTTGATACTGTGATTGCGGTGAGTTACTAAATCACTGGGAAGAGACAAGACCTGAATTCCGAACCCAACTAGGAGGCTCATACTCATGGAAAGAGACAAAACCATCATGATTTTTGTCATGAACTTCCATATCTCTTTGAGTCCTATGCAACACTTCCTTCCGGGTCTGCTCCAGATTCCAATGAGTCAACTCATGGTCAGTGACAAAACCATCAGATGGGTTGACATCAATCTTGGGAAACAATGATACAAGTCTATCAGTTACATTGAACTTGTGTTCATCATTGAGATAATCTTCAGCATCCATAAAGTCTTCCCATTCAGGCTGAGATTCTTGACCAGGAGCAGGTTCATGTATTAATTGATGATGATGGGTGTCAATATACTGCTTCTCCCATTCCTTATCCTCACGTTGGCGCTCAATTTGAGCAACTAAAGGGTCAAAGGGAATATGTTCATAGTGGGTAGAATGCGAGTCAAAAGTGAAGTTGGAGCGCAATTTAAGTCGGCGATGACGCTTAGGTTTGTTGGAAGGAGAAGGAGAGTGAGAGATGAGGAATATAAGGAGCACAGCAGCTGTGATGTAGATAATCACTAAAGCTTTCCCCATTTCCTCATCTAAATATCAACCAGCAAAGGGGAACCAGATCGATCTTCTTCGCCTACAAATAGTTGACAAATTGGACTCAGATTGGGACGATTGTATTAGGTATGATACAAGATCTAAAATAGGGAGGAGGTGGCACATTCTTCACACCAATCAACTCCTGCCATGTCAAAACACTCTCCCCTCTTCCTCTTATATTACAAAAAATGAGTATGACGTCTATTAAGGCTTCAAAGTTTTCTTTAAAAAAAGGAAAAGTCTTGCATACCCAAAAAATTTATCATTTAAAATCGAAAATGACATATAAATAAATGGCTTAATGGAAATGGAAAAAAAAAATTAATCAATATTTTTTAATTTTTTCTAAAAAAATATAATCCCATAAGAGTAAATTTAATTCTCGTCAAACATATTTTTTGGACTTTTTTTTTGTTTCAATGACTAATTTAGAATTATTATTTTGATAATCAAATTTATTTATGTTTTACTAATATTCTTGTAAAACTTATTGTAGATAACCAAATCTTTCTTCGAGTACAAAAATAAAATTACACTATAGACAAAAAAAGATAGTTTGAATTTTTTTCTTTAAACTAAGGAATAATAGAAAAAATAAGAATAAGAAACTCTAATAATTATAATAAAAGAAGTCAAAAAATAATTTATGTATGAAAAAAATTAAAATATATCTTGAACATTGATAGAAGAATCATATATACCCCTAAATAATTTTAACAAAAATTAAAAGTAAAAAATATAAATTTAAGGCTAACTTTTTAACTTCCGTTAAATGAAGGGTATATGTAAGCTCATTTTGTAACGGTACGGATATATGTGAATCGTTTGTATAAGGGTAAGGGCATATATGAGTTACTTTCATAAAGAAGGGTATATTAGCTCCAAATAGCAAAGTTGAGGGATATAATAGACCCTTTTCCCTTTAAAAAGATATACATCATTACCCCTATTTAATTATAATAAACACTTTTTAAAAAGAAATAATTACTTGGGTGGATTTATTTCGAATATACTCTCTATTTATTAGCATTTATAACAATATTATATATTACGTTATCCATGATCAATTGTGAAAGTCGCTATCTTAAGCAAGTTAGATGTGGACCTACTCGCTAAATTTTTTTGTTAGTTGCTTCTTTATATTTTGCACACCGTATATGAAATGTCTGGCTCCGCCACTAGATTAGGCACATCACATTCAACAAGTCATAATACCTTCATTAACATCATATAAGACCAACATGCTTCATTAACATCATACAAGACCAACATGCTTCATTAATATCACAAGGACACACCAAGACTCCCTTCAAATGTGTACTTGTGCAATATATAGTTCGTGTCACATTCCACCACCTGCCCTGAGTAGTACTTTCTTAGGAAGACCTAGTTCATTACATTCTTTTGTGGGGGTAAGCTTAACCGACATAGACCATGAGAGGTTAACATGAAATCCAGATAGTAACCCTTATCGGATGATAGATCTCCACTTGCCTAAGGTAGGGCAATTTTTTTAGCCTTTACATGGTAAACCACTAGCTAGTCCTATGTGGGCGCATAACTAAGAGATAGGGAGATTGTTATTAAGTACCATTATCTACTAACGTTAGGGTACCCATCTCAACAGATTGTTACCAAGTACCCGGCCTCTACTCACAAGAGAGTACTCATTTCAATCATATTCGCTCGGTGCTTAGCATTAATCCCTACGGAGTATTAGACTTTCACTACATTCATTCACTATAGGTTAAGGGATTGCTACTAAATACCAGCCTCTACTAACGTAAGGGTATCCATCCCAAGCTGTCATTCTTTCATTGAAAAACTCTTAGGAATATTGATATTGCTACTAAACACTCCCCCTCTACTAATGTGAGAGTATTCATCTCAAAATCCCTCATTCATTCATTAGAGTACCATTGGTAAAAATTTTCAATAAACTCACATTCATTACTTCATTTGTTTCATTCATTCATTCATGTGTATGTGTGCATATGTGAGACAGATTCACATAACCACCATTATTCATAACATTATCTTCTAAACATGATCCTATTACATTCATCATTGCCTACACACAGATATACTTTACATTCACATTATACTCTAGTACCCATTCTATCTTCATGAACCACATTCAGAACTTCATAAGACACCTCCATACTCACTAAATCATCTTACGCCTTCAAGGCCATAATCACAACACATATAGCAAATAAGCACCTGCACCATAAATGGATCAAACCATACAAGAATAATTCCAATATTTACAAGAAGTTAGGTTAACTTACCAATGTCTAAAGTCATAGTCATCATAACTCAATTCTCCAACAATCCACCTTCAAAGATATAGATAACAATAGGAACCAATAATACAATTCAATCTAGGCATAATTTCTTCAACATGTAATCCTAATCACAAAAACCAACTTCATGAGCCAATTTAAGAGTTTAGGGAAATCATGGGTTCTTCAAGGAATTTCATAAAAAATCATCTTAAAAATTAATTCATTACTATAATGACTTTGAAAACACTTTATCAATGAATACGTGCATAGAATAGAAATTGGGATTGAAATATCTCATAACTCGTAGTAGCCTAGAATAAGCTAAGAAACTAAAAATTTTCACTTTTGGAAAGAAAGGGGAAAATTTGAAAAAAAAAATTCTAAGTTAAAAAGGTGATTTTTGGTCATTTTCAAACGGACATAAATTCTAGTTCAGGATAAGTTAGAGTCAGTTTTTTATATGGTTTGAAAGACGTTGGATAGATCTTGTCAACGGCGCCAAGTTTGCTCGATTTCGATATCGTATGAGGGAGATATGCCTTTCGAAAGTTGGGTTGTTGAGGTAAGTAAAGTCCAATCCGGATTTAAGAAAGGCCAAACTAGTCTTTTTACCTAATTAGCTTTTTTAGGGTTTTATAGGGGTAAAAATAAGTTTTAGTATAGATTAGAAAATTTCATCCATGCTTAGGGTTTGGGAGAAAAGAGAAGAGAAAAAGGAGAAGGGAGAATGATCAAGATTTTTCCAAGAACGCCAAAGATTTTGAGTGGAATTAGTCGAGGTTGATCCCTATCAAGGTATGTGATCTCTTTTGTGTTGGTTTAATTTATCCGTGCACCAATTTTGTTTCAGTTCAGGAGTTTTACAATTGATTGCATGATTAGGAGTGAATTCTTGATAATATCGTCGAATCCCTTTTTAGTTAAATTGATTGAATACCCCGTTGATGTTGATTAGTAGTTTTCGATGATGTTATGGGTTTATATCTAATGGGTATTAAAGGTATTGATGATCCTAGGGGTTTGGAGATGAAACCATGGAGGTTTAGGGATTTAGGGCCAGAGAACGAGTTGAAAATTTCGCCAGACGCACCTGGGCAAGGCAAGACGCGTCGCGCCAAAAAGGATCTTCAATCAATTAGGGCCTGGCGTGACGTGCCACCAGTGCGCCAGAACCAAGCCTTAGTCAATAAGGCTAGCACGGCGTGCCACCAGTGCGTTTGGATAGACGTTTTCATCCAGTTTTCGTAGTTTAGCCTTTCTTAGTCCTTTTATGGTACATTGACACCTTCCGATGATTCTGATCACTTCAAATGATTTCTAAACACCTATAAATCACTAAAGAACATAAATCATAACCTTGAATCCATAATTCAATTCAAGGAAAGTTAAAACCAAAGTCAAAGAAGATAAGATTCAAGTCAAGAAGTTTAAGAAGCAAGTTAAAGTAAAGTTTCTTTAAGTTTTCAAGAGTCTCTATTAAATGTTTTAACTTCGTTTTAAAGCTCAAGTTTCAAGTCAGAGTAAAGAGTAAAATGTTGAAGTCCTTCCTTCAAGAAATATAAGGGAACTAAGTATTCCTTAAGAATTGAGTTAAGATCAAGAGTTTCAAGTGAAGCAAAGAGTAAAGAGTTTGAGTTCAATTTTCAAAAGTTATAAGGGAATAAGTATTCCCTAAAAGTTTATAAATGTTTTCACATTTAAGTTAAGAACATAAAGATTTCCAATGAGTTTTCGAACTAGTTTTCAGAAAAGAGTGATCGCTTTCTAAATAAAACAAGAGAGAAAACTAAGATTTCCAAGATAGCATTTGAGCTATGTTTTGAGCACTAATCTTAAATCACAGAAGTCGGTATGTTTTAAAAACATAAGATCTAATATATTACTCCAACCGTTTAAAAAATAATGACCCTATTTCCTTTTTAGTTTGTTTGAAAAAGAATGACTCATTTCCTTTTTGGCAACACTTTAATTTTAACTTTTCACGTGACATGTTTAAGATCACAAGGTTAAAGGGTATTTTGGTAAATTTGACATAACCTTAAATTAGAACCACAAGATTAAAAAATCTTCTTTCTTTTCTTAAATTCGATTCCAAGTCAAACTAGGCCAATCTTTTTGAAACGAAGGGAGTAATACCTTTGGGAGTAGTATTGAGCATCGATATAGGGGAGAGTTTAGATAACTCCACCCCACATAAACTATGTAGCCGCCATTGGTATAAAAGGGTCATACTTTTTAGATGATTCCTTTAATGCTTTTTAGCATAGACTAATGGATCCATTAGGCAGTTCAGGTTCTACATCGATGGCAAGGTGTATGACGGCCCTGACAGCGTGAGCAAAAGGTTGTATCATCACTCTAGCTCTTGAGTGGTGGTTATGGATTAGAGAAACTCCTACAAAAGTTAAATGTATTTATATATATACATCAGTTTAATTGTATTTTACATATATTTTAGAGTTATTTGTTTCTTTGTATACATTCGGAATTTTCAGCATGTTTTCAAACTGTTTTTCTTTATATTGCACTTGGTTTAAGTTGCTTTATATTGAAATGAGTCTGTCATGTTGATTTGAGTTGAGCCAGGTAAGTTCTCCAGTTTCTTTCATACTCTTTCTAGCCTATGTTGTTTAGCATTCCAACTCGCATACTCGTACATTCAACATTCTAATGCCAATTGGTCTACATCGTCTTATGATGCAGACGCAAGTAACCAGAATCAACATCCAGCGCCTTGTTAATCTAACTTGACCACTTAGAGTCAATGGTGAGCCTCCTTATATTCCAGAAGACACTTTTATTGCTTTCTAGTCTTTTGATTTATAAATTGTTGTGGAGTTTGTCCCAACATTTCATCTTAGTATTATAGAGGCTTCATAGACAGATAGTCAGTCGAACAATTTAGATTTGATTCTCCATTTATTTACATTTTAGATGTTTTGTCATGAGACTTAAGTGTCATCTTTGTCAAGATAATTATTTTAAGTAATTCTTATGGGAATGTTTTCTCGTTTATGTAGAGTTAAGATTTCCGCTGAGTTAAGCAAGCCAAGCCAAGGGTTCGCTCAAGACCAGTTGTATATAACCAACACCAACAATGGTCATTGAGTGTTGGCCACGTTCAGGATGTTGATTCCGGGCATGACATAGATTTTCGATCATAGAATCACTTTGGAAAAAAAAATCTTGGATTGGACTCTTGAATGAGATGTTATTCAAGAATGAAGGATCACCATACCTCACTAGTAGAAAGCCCACGATAATTGGAGAATAAAACACTTGATATTTTCTTTTCTAGCTTGAATTTGACCTTGATCTTCAATGGTGTTCTAGAAAGAATTTATTTGGGAGGGAAGGGTTTGATTTTGATGTTTTAGTCTAAGTGAGGGTTTAATTGTTTTAACATACTTAAAATACCCTAAAATAAATAAAATAATCGTCTATCACTTAAGTGGGATGTTGGGTAAATTTATAAATTCACCCTCACTTGGCCGACTCCTTAACAAAATGCACAGGCGCGACTCACGACCCATCACCTATGGACCGTAGGTGGGTTAACGGATCATGTTGTGAACTCATAAAATATTTTAGAGAGGTATCTTGGGGAGTCTTTGGTGAGTAGAGTAAGTATCAACTCACAAAGCCAACCCACGTCCCTTCAATCCATTGACGGCACGCCAATAGGGGTCGTGGATGGCTGCTATTTTTGATAGCTTTCTGACCAATGTTTGGGTCCTCCTCAAGGACCTTTAGAGTTGTCTTTGGGTATTCGTACCTTAAGGTTTTACCCCTAAACATGATCATCTAGACACTGGATCACTTTCACTGATTTTAGACTCCAAACAACACACCAAAATAAGGACAACACACTAGAATACACTAGCACACAAACGACTAGTTTTCAAACGTCTTGATCGTCCCTTGACGATTGATCTCAAAACTATTTAAACCTGACTTCTATATCTATTTCTCATTATTTTGACAAGTCACTAACTCAAGAAACTCATGTGAGCCTCCAGATCTTCTTACTTTATTTTGAGGGTCATTACTAATTAGAAGAGAGAATTAAGCATGGTTAAAAAAAGCAACTAATGAAATATGAGAAAATGATATATAAAGTGAATTAAACTTATATCCATAATGAATCAAACAAGTTATCTAATAGTAATATATAATAAACTACAAAAATGAATTAAATTTGCATCACAAGTGTATCACACAATAATAAAGTTGTAGAAGCGTGAATTGAGAATAAATATAGAATGTAACTAACAAAAGACGGGACAATAATCTATAAACTAAATTAAAATTGTGTTACTCGTGAATAAAATATATATTTAATGTTTCTTATAAATTATTTTAGTTTGTACCATTAAGAACGTGAGTGATGTTTGCAATATGTATTAAAAATATAGTGTGCATGTGTTATAAATGTATAATAAATGTTACCTAAATCATTTGGTTGGTATCACTAAGAATAGAATAAAGTTTGCAGTATGTATTATAAATGTACTATTCACGAATAAAACTTATATTATATGTGTCTTATATATTATTTTGATTTGTATCACTAAGAAAATGAGTGACAGTTGCAATATGTATTGTTAATGTATTTTTCATGAATAAAACTTATATTATATGTGTCTTATAAAATATTTTGATCACTAAGAAATGAATGAGGATAGAAATATGCATTTAAAATGTATTGTGCGTGTTTTATAAATGTATTATTAGTGTGTTACCTAAATTATTCTTGTTGGTATCACAAAGAAAGAAGTGAAGTGTGCAATATGTTTTATTTATAAATGTACTATTCATGTATATATCTTATAAATTATTTTGATTTGTGTCACTAAGAAAAAAACGATGTTTGCAATATGTATTACAAATGTATCGTGCCTATGTTATATTATAAATATAGTACAAGTGTATTACATTAACTATTTTGGTTGATATCACTAAAAAATGTGTTAAGTTTTTGCAATATGTATTATAAACGTATTGTTCATGATTTTAATACAACTTTAATACGATTATAAAACATATCTAATCCAACTTTAATACAATTATGATACAATTCTTTACACTTTACCTTTTCGAGATTAATATTTCTCCTAAAGTCAATGATAAATCAAACCTTTCTTAAAATTGAGTTATAAACTCCAATAATCATTTTCAATTATTTGTAGGAATACTCTATTAAAATTAATTACTAATACGTAAAACTCAAATATTTAATTCAAAATTTGAAGCTTTATAATAACCATCAATGGTAAACTCTTGTTGCAATAATTTTAGAATTTTGAAATTTATGTTGGAAAACATGATTTTCTACAAATTTTTGATATTTCTAATCCTCTTCTCGTCGTTTTTAGGTATAAATCGTGAAATATTAGCAAAAACTTATTTGAAGATATTTCTTTAAATGAAAAATTCAAAAAAAAAAATAAAAGAAGAAGAAGAAAAGAGGAGAAAGAATGGCAATGAGAAACACGAGAAGAAGAAGAATAAAAAGAAGAAAAGAGAAGGAGGAAAAAAAACAGAGAAGGAGGAAAAAAAAGCAGAGAAAGAGGCGAACACAAGTGGTACAACTTTTTAATTCATTTTTTTTATATTTAGTTAGAAAAAGTATATTGCCACAGATATTTTCTTAATGTAGAATATTTATGTTATTTATCCTTTTTTTTTAAAAAAATAGAACTTTATATATATCCTTAAATAATTTAAAAATGATAAAAATATTTCATTTTTCCATCGACTCCAAGTATAAGAAAGGAAGTGCATACACGCATCAAATTAATACTCACCACGTGTCAATCAGATTAATTTCAATTTTTATCTTCATATATATTAATTCTTATTCATTTTTCTAAAGAAAAATAAGTAAATTCTCTTTTTTTTCTTCAACAACAAGTAAACGTTCTCTTCGCCGTTGACGACAATTCTCTTAATAGCCACCACTGTTATAACATCAACAACACATCTCAACAATGTCTAAGCAAATCGGTAGGAACAAAATTTCTTCTATTTTCTCCAATGGATAATCTCATTTTTGTGTATTTTGCCTTTGAATTTTCCTCGAAACCAAGATGTTTTGTATCGACAAAGATTGGAAGTCTCTCTCTAATTTTAGATAAGGTATTTTTTACTTCATTTGAACATGGACTCTGGTGATTCTCCCTCCGCCGTACGCCGGCACCTTCAATACCTCTGGCGATTCGTTCAGATCTTCCCCTACCACCTCACTCCGCTTTCATCTTTTTCTGTTTCAATAATCTCATCAAATTTCTTCAAAACTTTGGAGTGAAAATTTTCTATGGCCTCTAATTTATTTTTCAGTGCATGAATTGCAGCTTGTTCATCAGAGTGCTGATACGCTTCAATTGTAAAAATAGAAAAAAAATCATCAAAAGTACAATAAAACAAATATAGTAAAAAGAAAAATCATAATTCTGATTAAATAAATAAAATAGTATTTTTTTTTTTGCTTATTTCACTCGTCACTGTCGAGTGAAATACACTTAGTGTGCCATATAGGATCATAAGGCGGTAATTAATCAACTATGAAAAAATTAAGGGAATACTAGGATCCTTTCAAAGTTCAAATGTCTTTTTTGAAAAGTGTTATAGTGAATGGGATAATGATGTATTTTCTCAAATGAAAAAAAGTGACAACTTTGATTAGCTAGAACTCGTTTGGATTGAATAGTTGTAAAATGTTCCAATTATAAAACAAATTGAAAAAATACTTAGAAAATAATAGACACTTAATTATTTGAAAATATTCAGCAAACTTAATTAAAAAATATTTTAATAGATTAAATCTTTATAAATTTAGAGAAAATTATTAAGAGGTTCTTGTTTACGCTTTAATAAGGTTTTTAAGGCATTTGAAGTGCCCGCTCACACGCGATTATCTTACGACTTGACTAAAATATATTTTTTACTATTTTTAGGCTAATGAACATAAAAATAATTTACAATATTAACTTATAAAATAATTAAGCAAAGAACAATTTTATTTTTTTAAAAAAAGGGGACCTCAATTAATTTAATTAATTAAAATATGAAAAAATATTTTAAATCAATTGTAGAAAAAAGTTTTGACTAAATATATTAAATAACTTATAAGAGTTGAAAAAATGAATTTTATTAAAATAAACTAACATAAAGAATATAGTTCATCTTTTTGGGATTTATTAAGTTAAAACCAAAGTAAGATTAGGCAAATCATATAGTCTAAGATAAAAATTACTTTCTATCCCTACTCTTTCACTAATTATCAAAATCCTTTTTTAAAATATTATTTCGGATACATAATATTACAGACTGATACTTTAATTAAAACGGACATATACTTAAATTTTTAAATTGTTGTTCTTAGTTTACTGCTTAAGAAAAAGGATTTATAAAGGAAATTATAATTAACCCCATGAATCACGCAGGCGTTTAACAATTCTACCAATCAGTCTTCATAAATCTCTAACTGAATTAGGCATTTTTGAATTTCAAATTGTGAATCCTTCTCATTTTTCTTCAAAAAAACAGTAAAAGTTTGAATCTTTTTTGTGGTTGTTTTTTCTTTTTATTTTCTTCTGGTTTGGGAAGTTGTTTTGACTTCTTGAACCTTTGGTTTCTGTAACGACCTGTTTAGTCGTTTTGAGCAGCAGATTTTATTTCTGGGAAAACAGGCTGAGACGACGGAACCCACGACGGACCGTCATGAGCACGACGGACCGTCGAAGGGTCTCGTTTCAAAATACTTAGAAATTCTGAAAAATGGGTACTGAAATCGACTCTCTGAACTTCGTAACGGAATAGCAGGACGGACCGTCAGACTCTTCAGAGAATTGAGTCTCTGAACTCTGTGACGGAGCAGCAGGACGGACCGTCGCAGGCACGACGGCCCGTCACAGGCTGCGTAATCCCAGGCGGAGTCGGATTTCTTTAATGTTTTAAGGGACGTTTTGGACTATTCCGGCTTATAATTATAAAGTTAGTGGTCTAATATCAATAACTCAATTACTTGGGGGCTAAAAGAGGTAACCTTGAGTAAATTAGTGGGTTATTATTGACATCTTTTATTCTTAATTATATGCTAATTAGGGTAAAAGAAAGAGGGTTTGAATAAAGAAAAAATAGAAAGAACAAGAAGAGAGAGAGAGGATCGATCGAGACAAGAGGAAAACGAAGAGAAAACAAAGCCTTGAGAAAAATTGCTTGCTTGATCACGAATCTTCGATGGAGGTAGCTTATGGTTTTTACACTATTCGTAGTAAACTCTTAATAGCGAATGATATGTATTGGGTAGTGTCGTAAACCCTTCTATATGCTTAATTGTGTGTTTGCATGTTGTGATTATATAATTGTGATGAAATAAGCATGATGAAGCTATTGAATCTTAAATCTTGAAAAAGAAACCCTAATCTACTTTGTTAATGATGATGCCTTAGTGTAAAAGAAGGCTTGATGAACGAAAGTAGTGAGATTAGGGGATCGGGTGCCACGTTCCGGTACCAGGATAGTATATGAGGATCGGAGTGTCACGTTCCGACACCAGGATAGAATATGGATCGGGTGCCACGTTCCGGTACCAGGATAGTATATGAGGATCGGAGTGTCACGTTCCGACACCAGGATAGAATATGGATCGGGTGCCACATTCCGGTACCAGGATAGAATGAGGATCAGAGTGTCACGTTCCGACACCAGGATAGTATATGGATCGGGTGCCATGTTTCGGTACCAGGATAGTATATGAGGATCGGAGTGTCACGTTCCAACACCAGGATAGTATATGAGGAGCGGAGTGTCACGTACCGACACGAGAGGAATAAAGATAATGAATCTTGAAAGATGTTAATATACTCAATCTAATAAACCTAATTCCCAAATGAGTATGATGAGGAGGCGTGAGTCCTCGTTGATGAGCTTGGTGTTATGACCAAGGGTTATGGTAATTGTAAATGCCGCATGTTGAGTATAGTAATTGATTTTATAATGTTATCTGATATATACTGTTTTCTATTTTGAGTTGGCCGATGATACCTACTCAGTACCTGTGTTTGTACTGACCCCCTACTTTTATGTTTTCTTCTTTGTTATTTGTGGAGTGCAGCAAACGTGCCATCGTTTTCAACTCAACCGCAACTCTAGCCAGTCTTCATTACTCCGGATTTCAGGGTGAGCTAATGCTTCTAGCTTGGACTGGATCTTCCTCTTCATGTCTTGATGCCTTGAAGTTCCGGCATGGACTAGCTTTTTATGTATTTTAGCTTCTAGATACTCTTAGCTTTAGTAATTTGAAGTAGATGTTCTTGTGATGATGACTTCCAGATTTTGGGGATAATAATAGTTGTTGAGTTTTTAGAAGTTATTGAATTGGTTTTTATTAATGAGTTTAAGTCTTTCGCATTACTTTCTGTTGATATTATATTGAAATGTTAAGGTTTAGATTGGTTGGTTCGCTCACATAGGAGGGTAAGTGTGGGTGCCAATCGCGGCCCGATTTGGGTCGTGACAAACTTGGTATCAGAGCATTAGGTTCGTTGGTCTCATCACACCAGAACGAGTCTAGTAGAGTCATAAGGAACGGTAGGGGGACGCCTTTACTTTTCTTTGAGAGGCTATAAGACTTTAGGAAAATTCCATTCTTTCTTTCTTTCGTGCTATTACTTGGGTCCAATTGGTATCTAGGTGATACAAATTGGTATCTGACCATCTTCACTCTATTTCGCAGATGGTTAGAACTAGAGCAACAACCGCGCCAACATCAACATCGGCAAGACAAGAAGCGTCTGAGCTAGCCACTGGGGCTGTAGCTCGAGGAAGAGTAGCGGCAAGAGGCCGTGGTAGAGGTCGTAGGGGACGTCCTCTAGAGGAAGAGGACGAGCACCTAGCCCATCTGATACTAGGGCGGTGACTCCTCCACCGACTGAAGAAGTAGTAAGAGAGGGTGAGGAAGGGGAAACTGAGCAAGTGCAGAATGAGGGATTGCCACCCCAACCTACCCCAGAGATGATAAATCAGGTGCTTGCTTATCTTAGTGGGTTATCTGATCAAGGTCAAACACCTTTAGTGTTTTCTGCACCAGCACCTCAGGGTCCGGAAGTACAACAGGCAACTGCTGTGGCTCCCCGCATGGATGTTCCATTAGAAATAGGCACGTTTCCTCGTCTGACTACCGGGCCTATAATGACAAATGATCAGCATGAACTTTTCAGTAAGTTCTTAAAATTGAAACCTCCAGTCTTCAAGGGTGCTGAATCTGAGGATGCTTATGATTTTCTGGTTGACTGACATGAGCTACTACACAAGATGGGTATAGTGGAATGGTTTGGTGTTGAGTTTGTGACTTATCAGTTTCAAGGGAACGCCAAAATGTGGTGGCGGTCACATATTAAGTGTCAACCAACAGAGGCACCACCTATGACTTGGGCATCATTCTCTAGCTTGTTTATGGATAAGTATATCCCCCGGACTTTGAAGGATAGGAAAAGAGATGAATTTTTGAGCCTAGAGCAAGGTAGGATGTCGGTTACTGCATATGAGGCTAAGTTTCGTGCATTATCCCAGTATGCCACCCAACTATATTTCAGTCCACAAGAGCGGATTCGCCGTTTTGTGAAGGGGTTGAGATCAGAGTTGTGGATTTCAACCTTACAGGTAAAGGCTACAGCGAAATCTTTTCAAGAAGTGGTAGACTTCATGATAGAGGTAGACGGAGTGAAGCCAGATGACTTCACCATGGCAACTACATCAAAAAGGTTTCGAAAGGGAGGTGAGTTTAATGGTTCTTACTCTAGAGGACAGGGTTCAGGAGGTTACTCAGTCCGACCAATTCAGTCTTCACTACAGACTGTAGTTGGGGGTCCACCTCAGACCGGTCAACACTTCTTTGAGAGACCTATGCTTGAATCCAGAGAGTGTTATGGATGTGGGGAGACTGGACACATTAAGAGGTACTGTCCAAAACAGAGTTACAGACCTCCAAATGTTAGAGGTAGAGGTGGTTATGGAAGAGGTCGTCATTCTGGAGGACGCGGTGGTCGAGGTAATGGTGGTAACCAAAACGGTCGGGGTGATGGGCAAACTGGAGCCACTACATCACAACATGGTAGGGTAAACAGACAGACAGGTGAGAGGGCCCATTGTTACGCCTTCCCTGGGCGGTCTGAAGCGGAGACATCGGATGCTGTTATCACAGGTAATCTTTTGATTTGTGATTGCATGGCTTCTGTATTATTTGATCCTGGCTCCACATTTTCATATGTATCTTCCTCATTTGCTAATGGTCTTAATTTACATTGTGAATTGCTTGACATACCTATTCGTGTGTCTTCTCCGGTGGGTAAGTCTGTAATAGTTGAAAGGATATATAGGTCTTGTTTGGTGAATTTTGTGGGAAACAATACTTATGTAGACTTGGTTATCTTAGAAATGGTTGATTTTGATGTAATTCTGGGTATGACTTGGCTTTCTCCGAATTTTGCGATCTTGGATTGTAATGCTAAAACAGTGATGTTAGCCAAGCCTAGGACAGATCCGTTAGTGTGGGAGGGTGACTACACTTCCAATCCGGTTCGTATCATCTCCTTTCTTCGTGCTAAGAAAATGGTTAGTAAGGGTTGTTTAGCGTTCTTGGCACATCTCAGGGATGATACTACCCAAGTACCTCCAATTGAGTCGGTTTCGATAGTTCGTGAGTTTTTAGATGTGTTTCCCGCAGACCTTCCGGGTATGCCACCGGATAGAGATATTGACTTCTGCATCGATCTTGAACCGGGTACTCGCCCCATTTCTATACCCCCTTATAGAATGGCCCCCGCGAAGTTACGAGAGTTAAAGGCCCAAATTCAAGAGTTGTTGAGCAAAGGCTTCATCAGACCAAGTGCATCTCCTTGGGGTGCTCCGGTATTATTTGTGAAGAAAAAGGATGGGAGTTTTCGGATGTGCATAGACTACAGACAGTTGAACAAGGTAACTATTAAGAACAAGTATCCCATTCCTCGCATTGATGACTTGTTCAATCAGTTACAAGGTGCTTGTGTCTTCTCTAAGATTGACTTGAGATACGGTTATCATCAATTGAAAATACGAGAAACGGATGTGCCAAAGACTGCTTTTCGGACCAGGTATGGGCATTACGAATTTGTAGTGATGTCTTTTGGTCTTACGAATGCCCCTGCTGCTTTCATGAGCTTGATGAACGGGATTTTTAAGCCATATTTGGATCTCTTTGTGATCGTATTTATTGATGATATACTGATATACTCAAAGAGCAAGAAAGAACATGAGGAGCATTTGAGAATGGTATTGGAAATGTTGAGGGAGAAAAAGCTTTATGCCAAATTCTCCAAGTGTGAGTTTTGGCTAGATGCAGTGTCCTTCTTGGGGCATGTGGTTTCTAAGGATAGGGTCATGGTGGATCCTTCTAAGATTGAGACAGTGAAGAATTGGGCAAGACCTACTAATGTGTCAGAAATAAGGAGCTTTGTCGGTTTAGCCAGTTACTACCGTCGATTTGTCAAGGGATTCTCTTCCATTGCTTCCTAATTGACGAACTTGACTAAACAGAATGTTCCATTTGTATGGTCGGGCGAGTGTGAAGAAAGCTTTCAGAAGCTCAAGACTTTGTAACTACCGCACCAATCCTTACCTTGCCAGTGGAAGGTAAGAATTTTACTGTCTATTGTGATGCATCCTATTCGGGGTTGGGTGCAGTGCTAATGCAAGAGAAGAACGTAATTGCTTATGCTTCAAGGCAATTAAAGGGCACGAACATAACTATCTGACCCATGATTTGGAATTGGTTGCGGTAGTGTTTGCCTTAAAGCAATGGAGACACTATCTATATGGGGTTAAGTGTGAAGTATACACGAATCATCGTAGCCTACAGTATGTCTTTACTCAAAAAGATTTGAATTTGAGATAGAGGAGAGGGATGGAGATACTGAAGGACTACGACATCACTATCTTGTATCATCCGGGAAAGGCTAATGTTGTGGCAGACGCCTTAAGTAGAAAGGTAGGGAGCATGGGAAGTCTAGCTCACTTGCAAGTTTCTAGACGTCCATTGGCTAGAGAGGTTCATACTCTGGCTAACGACTTGATGAGGTTAGAAGTGAATGAGAAGGGAGGATTGTTGGCTTGTGTGGAGGCAAGATCTTCTTTTCTTGACAAGATTAAGTGAAAACAGTTTGAGGATGAGAAACTAAGCAGAATCCAAGATAAAGTATTGCGAGGAAAGGCTAAGGAAGCACAAATCGATGAGGAAGGTGTTTTGAGAATCAAGGGAAGGGTATGTGTGCCCCGTGTTGATGATTTAATCCACACTATTCTTACAGAGGCTCATAGTTCCGGATATTCTATACATCTTGGTGCAACCAAGATGTACCGTGACCTAAAGCAACACTTTTGGTGGAGTAGAATGAAGCGTGATATTGTTGATTTTATTGCCAAATGTCCAAACTATCAGCAAGTAAAGTATGAACACCAGAGGCCCGGAGGAACACTTCAAAGAATGCCCATTCCTGAATGGAAGTGGGAAAGGATTGCAATGGATTTCGTGGTTGGTCTTCCAAAGACAATGGGTAAGTATGACTCTATTTGGGTGATTGTTGATAGGTTAACTATGTCTGCTCATTTCATTCCGGTCAAAGTGACTTACAATGCAGAGAAGTTAGCCAAAATCTATGTCTCTGAAATTGTTCGGTTGCATGGGGTTCCACTCTCCATCATATCAGATAGAGGTACGCAGTTTACTTCTAAGTTTTGGAAAACATTGCATGCGGAATTGGGTACTAGGTTGGACCTTAGTACTGCGTTCCATCCTCAGACTGATGGTCAGTCTGAGCGAACGATTCAAGTGTTGGAGGATATGCTTCGTGCATGTGTGATGGAATTTGGTCGTCATTGGGATAACTTCTTACCCTTAGCATAGTTCTCCTACAACAATAGCTATCACTCGAGCATTGATATGGCCCCATTTGAGGCACTATATGGGAGAAGATGTTGGTCTCCCATTGGGTGGTTTGATGCATTTGAAGTTAGTCCTTGGGGTACTAACCTTCTGAGGGAATCATTAGATAAAGTGAAATCTATTCAAGAAAAGCTTCTAGCGGCGCAAAGTAGGCAAAAGGAATATGCGGATCGCAAGGTTAGAGACTTGGAGTTTATGGAGGGTGAACAGGTCTTGCTGAAGGTTTCACCCATGAAAGGGGTGATGCGTTTGGGTAAAAGGGGAAAATTAAGCCCAAGGTATATTGGTCCCTTTGAAATACTTAAGCGAGTAGGGGAGGTGGCTTATGAGTTAGCCTTGCCTCCAGGGCTGTCCAGAATGCATCCGGTATTTCATGTGTCTATGTTGAAAAGATACCATGGGGATGGAAACTACATCATTCGTTGGGATTCAGTTTTGCTTGATGAGAATTTGACTTATGAGGAGGAGCCTGTTGCCATTCTAGATAGAGAAATTCGCAAGTTGAGATCAAGGGAGATTGCATCCATCAAAGTTCAATGGAAGAATCGACCAGTCGAAGAAGCCACTTGGGATAAAGAGGCTGATATGCGAGAAAGATACCCACACCTGTTTACAGATTCAGATACTCCTTTTCGCCCTTGCTTTCCTTATTGTGATCGTTCGGGGACGAACGATGGGTAAATTGGTATCTATTGTAACGACCTGTTTAGTCATTTTGAGCAGCAGATTTTATTTCTGGGAAAACAGGCTGAGACGACGGAACCCACGACGGACCGTCATGAGCACGACGGACCGTCGAAGGTTTTCGTTTCAAAACACTTAGAAATTCTGAAAAATGGGTACTAAAATCGACTCTCTGAACTTCGTAACAGAATAGCAGGACGGACCGTCACAGGCGTGACGGACCGTCATAGACTCTTCAGAGAATTGAGTCTCTGAACTCTGTGACGGAGCAGCAGGACAAATCGACGCAGGCACAACGGCCCGTCACAGGCTGCGTAATCCCAGGCGGAGTCGGATTTCTTTAATGTTTTAAGGGACGTTTTGGACTATTCCGGCTTATAATTATAAAGTTAGTGGTCTAATATTAATAACTCAATTACTTGGGGGCTAAAAGAGGTAACCTTGAGTAAATTAGTGGGTTATTATTGCCATCTTTTATTCTTAATTATATGCTAATTAGGGTAAAAGAAAGAGGGTTTGAATAAAGAAAAAATAGAAAGAACAAGAAGAGAGAGAGAGGATCGATCGAGACAAGAGGAAAACGAAGAGAAAACAAAGCCTTGAGAAAAATTGCTTGCTTGATCACGAATCTTCGGTGGAGGTAGGTTATGGTTTTTACACTATTCGTAGTAAACTCTTAAAAGTGAATGATATGTATTGGGTAGTGTCGTAAACCCTTCTATATGCTTAATTGTGTGTTTGCATGTTGTGATTATATAATTGTGATGAAATAAGCGTGATGAAGCTATTGAATCTTAAATCTTGAAAAAGAAACCCTAATCTACTTTGTTAATGATGATGCCTTAGTGTAAAAGAAGGCTTGATGAACGAAAGTAGTGAGATTAGGGGATCGGGTGCCACGTTCCGGTACCAGGATAGTATATGAGGATCGGAGTGTCACGTTCCGACACCAGGATAGAATATGGATCGGGTGCCATGTTCCGGTACCAGGATAGTATATGAGGATCGGAGTGTCACGTTCCGACACCAGGATAGAATATGGATCGGGTGCCACATTCCGGTACCAGGATAGAATGAGGATCGGAGTGTCACGTTCCGACACCAGGATAGTATATGGATCGGGTGCCACGTTTCGGTACCAGGATAGTATATGAGGATCGGAGTGTCATGTTCCGATACCAGGATAGTATATGAGGAGCGGAGTGTCACGTACCGACACGAGAGGAATAAAGATAATGAATCTTGAAAGATGTTAATATACTCAATCTAATGAACCTAATTCCCAAATGAGTATGATGAGGAGGCGTGAGTCCTCGTTGATGAGCTTGGTGTTATGACCAAGGGTTATGGTAATTGTAAATGCCGCATGTTGAGTATTGTAGTTGATTTTATGATGTTATCTGATATATACAGTTTTCTATTTTGAGTTGGCCGATGATACCTACTCAGTACCTGTGTTTGTACTGACCCCCTACTTTTATGTTTTCTTCTTTGTTATTTGTGGAGTGCAGCAAACGTGCCATCGTCTTCAACTCAACCGCAACTCTAGCCAGTCTTCATTACTCCGGATTTCAGGGTGAGCTAATGCTTCTAGCTTGGACTGGATCTTCCTCTTCATGTCTTGATGCCTTGAAGTTCCGGCATGGACTGGCTTTTTATGTATTTTAGCTTCTAGATACTCTTAGCTTTAGTAATTTGAAGTAGATGTTCTTGTGATGATGACTTCCAGATTTTGGGGATAATAATAGTTGTTGAGTTTTTAGAAGTTATTGAATTGATTTTTATTAATGAGTTTAAGTCTTTCGCATTACTTTCTGTTGATATTATATTGAAATGTTAAGGTTTAGATTGGTTGGTTCGCTCACATAGGAGGGTAAGTGTGGGTGCCAGTCGCTGTCCGATTTGGATTGTGACAGTTTCAAGGGATATTATTATTTTATATTTGGTAGAATTGCATCTATGTATTAGTGTGTTATGCAGTTCTAATTGTATCAATGTCATATAAAAGTGATTGATCAGTTTCGAATTGTGTTTCGAAAGAAGTTGTCTTTCCAACAAGATATAAAAGAATGTCCAGTAGATCAAGAAAAAAAGAAAGAAAAAACCAGATTAAAAACTAATATCAAACTTGAACTGTCATGGACAATGTGGACAAGAAGACCACAATCGAAGAACTTGTACTTTCTTCTTAAAAGAATCTTGATCTATACTTTTTGGAGTACTTTATTTTTTTCAGATTTAATAATTTCAAATTATAACATTTTTTTCTACTGTTACAAATGTTTACATTAAAAAGTACTTTTATCTTACTAATTTTTGATCTAATAAATTGTAATGCTACGTTTTCAGTTCTGCCTATATTTTTTTACTGTTAATTTTTGGTAAAGTTAATCCGGTATACACATTGTGTATTGTTTTGTGTTTAATATAAAGTTACTTTTAAAATATAAGTTTTATTGGTTAAGTAATTAATGTATGTGTAATTGTTAATAAGTATTGAACATATTGTTATATTGTATTGATTTGTTTAACATAATGAATTTGATACTTAATTCTCTGAATTTTTTTTGTATCGAATAATATAGTATCAAGTGTTGTAAATATACCAGATAAGAGTTGTGATGTGTATATGATAAGAGACATAATGTTAAAAGATACTAAATATATTACAAATTTAGAGGATTAGAACAATTGTAAATATATAGTATCAGGTTTAATCTTGTGAGATACATCAATTTGTGATGTTGAAAGCATGATAAATATGTATATCATATACTTAATATACTTTTTTGGCAAATTTGTATCAACTTATACACATCAATTTGTGCTATTGAAAGCATGATAAATAATAATTGTGAACCATATACATAATATATTATTTGGTAAGTTTGTATCAACTTATAATATAGTATAAACTATAGTCATTTGTACCAAATTTATAAGAGACATAATGTTAAAAGGTAATAATATATTGAAAATTAACTGATTTATATCAAGTATAAAATATAGTATCGATGTTGTGATACATACAAATTTTGTTATATAAAAAATAATCGTGTATCATATACATAATAAAGCGTTGAAAAATCTTGTATACGCTAATAATATAGTATCAATTATATATTAATTGTGATATACTCTATATTACAATTAATATAGAGTATAGAATATATGATGTATAAAATACTTATGATCGTGTATCATATACATAATTTTTTATATTTTGTATCAGATAATATATGATGTATAAAATACTTGTAATAGACAAAACGTAACAAGGTACTAACAATATCAAATATTATATTCAAAATAAACAATTTTGTGACAAAAAACTGTAAAATAGTAAAACTTGAGAAAATGTATCTTGAAAAATAATAAACCCTCCAAAATATTAGTTAATGTATCTTAAAAACAATAAACATCAAAAGTTGTATGTGAATTGGTACATAATCACTAATCTATATGAACCAAGTCATATTGTTGTTGTGGAGTGAAATAACTCTTCATCTTTAGTGGATCATCGCTATCGCAAACATATCCCATCTTGACATTGTCGAGATCGTACTTCCATAATAGTGTTGCATATCTTGTGCGAAGGTAGTCAGCTCAGAAATCATTAGATGGATCTTCACATCTTCGCTAAAGAATTTAGCAAAGACAACTACAAACATTCAGCCGTCACTATAATCATTGTGCAAATACATTATAAAAATGAATCAAATTTGAACAAAAAGTTAATTACATGATACATTATAGTAACTACAAAAAATCTTATTTTTTAGTTGATACATAATGATAATAGTAGTAACTGATACGCAATACCACTTGATGATATTTGTTTCTGATACTAAATGAAATATCATATATTCATTATATGTTATTTAAGTATTGTGGTTAAACTATTTTATAATATGATACACTATTCTGCAAATTACAGCTCATTTAAATAATTTCTACTATATAGTTTGATTGATTAGTGACAATAGATCAAAAACAAGAAGTATCAAAATTAGGATTTTTAAATATAATTTCATAAGATTTAAAGCAAGGAACAAAATAATATGATAATGTATCATTGTTGCCAGCATTTGCTTTAAAAGATGAAATTTCATCCTTCTTCAACTTCGTCTTCTAAATATTATGATTCGCCATTGTAAATGGATCCTACAACCATTTGGATCTATTCTTATCTCAATCATCATCATCGAAATCATAATGAGTTGATTAGATCTATTTTCATGAAAATTTTCGTCATCAAAAATCAAATAAACAAGATACTATACTAAAAAGAGGGAGCAAAATTCATATGTATAAGAAAATTGTAAATAAAATCATTAAATTTTTTTATATAAAAAAAGGAAATCTGAAGAATTGGAAATAAAAATTTGATGAAAAAATAGTCCTACCCCTTTAGGAACTTGAAATTGATAAACCTGAGAGAGAAAAAATTTGAAATTAAATAATTGAGTGATTGATATAACCTTTGATATATGAGAGTGATTTTAGGCGTAAAAATAGGAACAAAATCGTTGGATTGGAAGGGATGTGAATAGTGTATCAAGCACACCTAAGTGTTCCTCAAAGCCAACCAAGATAAGACCCTTTCTATTCAACATACTTCACTAAGTGAACATCATTCATTTACACCCTTTAGGAGACAACTAAACAAATATGGGACTTCACATAATGGTCTTAGAAGACATAGGGAACTCACTGTAGTATCTTTAAAGCCTACTCGTGCCATGTGTAGATAGTGTCCCATTCCATTTGGGACTTCACATAATGGTCTTAGAAGACATAGGGAACTCACTGTAGTATCTTTAAAGCCTACTCGTGCCATGTGTAGATAGTGTCCCATTCCATTACCTACACATTGTAAAACCTATCCAACAACTAGAGTATACATCCTACATGATTAGAATAAACATTAACCGACATAGACCATACTAGCTAGGTATGAAATTCGGTATCATCAAAACCCCACACCGTGAAAGATGTTCTACTTGCCAAGGGTAAAACTAGGACATATCCCATGTTGGCACATGGTTTTGGGGATATCAAAAGGTTTCTTTGTAATATATCCTCTTATTCAACTAGAGCTACTCCCTTAAGCATATCCACTCGGTGATTTGCCTTGGTTCTCATAGAGTAAGTTCATTCACATAACTGTATTAGAGAAGGTTCCATAACTAAGACCTACCGACTCATAATACCATTTCCAAGAAGGGGTGCACAAGGTTTGTCCATTAAGGTTCATTAGGATAGTTATGACTTTCTTAGAGATTGTTTCATACCGTCCTAGCCAACCTACCTCTAAGTCCATCATTCCACTCAAGAAGGAGGTACCATTTCGGTCTACCATTTCAAGGTTTTTTTAATTAAGCTTCTCTTCATTTTCAAGGTTTCACATTCTTAACTTTCTTTTCATATTCAAGGTTTCACATTAGTCATTCATAAAAAATTTACCTACTTTAGGTATACCGATCCTAGACATTCATTTATACGCTCATTCAATACAACTCAAGTACCAAGTAGGGACAACTAAGTCTACTAACATAAGACACCATATTCACATAAAGAGACTCTTTATAGTCTATTATCATCACATACCAATATTTAGAGGAACATGCTTTTATTCACAATATCACATAACTTTATAAAAGCACCTTCGCATTACCTTTACATTATACAAGGTCACACATACATCACATCACCCTTTACTTTATATATTCATATAAGTCATAACACCTCATACAAAGTCAAATTACTTCACATAAACAACTTCACATTATACCTTCATATATACCCTAACATGACACTACTACAATTCACATAACAATGCTGATAAGGCCATGATCACAATAAGAACAAGAAGTAAACATAGCCACCATAAGTGGACCATATCACACAAGAGAAATTCTATACGAATTCTACATTAGTATGGGAATTATTTCAACTTACCGTATTCCAATACCCAAGATGATCATTCCTTAACATCTCCAACAATTCACAATATAATACCATAGGTAACCGTAGATATCAACAATACAACATAAACTAAACCCAATTCAATCAGCATTAGATCATAAGCAATAAATTCAATTCATAAGCCAAATTTATGGATTTGAGAATATCAATAGTTCATGGAGATTTTCATTGGAAAACATCAATAATATCATATCTAATGATTTGAAATTGTTTCATGCAAGAACCCTTGAGTTAGAGTGAAAATTGGACTTTGAAATTGGCTCTAAGGTGATAGATAATCTTAGATAAATAAATCACATACCTTTCTTTAAGAATTCCCAATAAAGTGAAGAAGAAAGCTCTTAAAACAAAAACCTAGCCCCTATCTCCATCTTCATCATCTTCCTTAATTTTGAGTGAGTTTTAGGGAGAAAATGTTTTGTGAAATTAATGAGTTGAAGACTACTTTTAGGACTTAGGGACCACGTCCACCTTCACGGTGCGTGAAGGTTTTTCAGGTTTAAGTTTACGGCTTGTGGTCCTATAGGCAGTGACTAAATTTTCCTTGCCAATCCCCATGAAGCTAAGACACCTTCACAACCTTCTTAACGAGCCATCATCAAGTCCAATGGCCACAAAGTGGTCCGTGAAACTGAGGGTAGTTGTTAGGCCAAACTGCCCTGCCTCACTTGCCACCAAGGCATCTTCACGAGCCATGGTCAAGACCACTAGCCGTGAATTGGCTCGTGGAAACTTGAGGCAATGTTGAGCCAAGGTTGGAAGCCTTGGCCTTTGGCTAAGGCCCTATCTCCCTTGGCTTGGCACAAGACCAAACACCTTAAGCCATCATCAAAAGGGGTCTTTCCACATTGAGTCCAACCCGTGCGTAGAAGTTGACTCACTAAACTCATTCAAATAAGGCATGAAACCACAATACAACATATAGACACATTAGCACCCTAGACTAGTTCACAAACGTCATGGTCGTCCCTTCACGTTCAACCTTTAAACTCCTCAAATTAGACTTTGAAATTCATAACTCATTATTTTAACAAGTTATTAACTCAATAAACACAAGTGAAGCTCTAGTACATCTTAGTTCATTTTTGGGGTTGTAACAAAAATTATAAAAATGACAAACTATTTAAAATGACTTGCAAACTATATTATTTTATTTGAAATTTTATAAAACTTATATTTTAAATCATTTGAAATTGAAGAAGCTCGATGGTTAATTTATATTGTGGAGGATCAAAATTGAGTGTCAACAACTATCCCTCGTTTGACTTTGATTGATGAAAGAAATTTGAGGTGAATGAAATTGACGAATCCAATTTTGACCGACCACATCTTCATCCTTTCCGAAAAGGCTTTTCGTATGGATTTTAGAAATTATGGTCGAACCCCGGAATTCGGTCTCCCTCATATATTTAATGTACTCTTCTTTGATATCAAAGCAGTAATAATTCTTTAATGTACTTTTTTTGATGGCGAAGTAGTAATATAGATTGATGTAATATGTTGATGGTGTGAATATGCAATGGACCTCTAGGTGGTTTGATATGCAATGATCTATCATCATTTTTATATGTAGTGGCCCTCTTGGAAATTTGAATATGAATGGCCTTCTCGGCGGAATATGAATTACCCTTTTGGTGGTTTGAATATGATGTCCCTCTCGGTGGTTTAATTATGGAATGACCCTCTTGGTGATTTTTGAATATAAATGCCCCTTTTGGCATTTTAATATGCAATGGACCACTAGACATTTTGATATGAAATGGACCTCTTGGCGGTTTGAATATGAATGAACCTGTTGGAATTTTGAAAATGAATGACCGACCCTCTTGGCAATTTGAATATGATGGTTGTAACACCCAACATTTTCAAAATGTCTAAATTAACTCGTACTTTTGTGGAAAGACGAAGAAGGTGAATAATAAATTAATATGATGTGGTATGTCACATTTTTATGTTTCAAAGGGTTGTATCTCAAGTTTTGAAGAAAGGTAAGTTGCAAAATAAAAGTTGGTAAAAGTTATCGTAAGTTCATTTTTAAAGATATCTCTTAAATCGGGTCAAATTGTCAAAATTTTTCTACCAATATATAATGAGTTATGGTTCCCATGTCCCATTAAATCAAAGCTCTATGAGTCTAGTTTCATACGACTTCAAAATAGAGAGATATTCACATTTTCATGAGACTGCGCAAGCACGCACGTGAGATGGGTCCCCTAAGTTGGTGTAAGCTTATAAGATAACATCTTCTTCATTTTTCTTCATTCCAACTTCTAAGAAACCCGCAAAAATTAAACAATTACTCGTTAAATCATCCTTGTGTGTTCATGATCTCTTTTTGTCCCCTTATAAAAATTTTTTGTACGTCACCAACTCTTCATTTTAGTATAATTTTCACGGTGAATTGAGCGGTGTAGCTTTGTGGAGGTTGTGGCAGTAGGGTTATTTTCAGAGGAGTGATTATAATCAAGTGTTCTTTTTGTTTAAAGAAAGGTAGGAATCACCTTTTATCAGTTTAAGAATACCTTGAGTCTTTAATTGTAATTTATGATAGGAATCCTACCGATTGTCGAATCATCGTAGTAATTTTTTATCCTTAATTACTGATCGATTTTACCTTTTTCTTTCGTATTGCAGTGGTGCGGGCATATGTGTTTTTAGCTTAAATTATAAAGGAAAAGGTATGTTAAGGTTATTCTCTTTGTTCGACATGTTTCCTTAGAACTTGGGAGTAGTATAATAGGATAGTTAATGTTGTTGATTTTGTAGAAGTAACTGTGAGTTGTTTGCTGATTGAGTTGTCATAAACCCTCATTTTAGGGGCACATAATTTGTTAATAATGAACCTAAGTTTGGAACGACTTGGAGACTATTTATATATATTGGTTATATCTAAATTGCTCGCCTTAAGCCTATTAAATTGTTAGTGTCACCCTTGAGGATATTGTGGTTAGCTGTTGAGCTATGAACTTCTTGTGGAGGCTATGATGTTGTCTAATAAAAATATGTTGTTGCCTAAGGGGTCTATATGTTGTCCACGGGGCTATATTGATGCCAAGGAGTATTACGTGTTGTCTACGGAGCTATTTTCATTCCATAGAGGGATATGTGTTACTTATAGTCCATATTGCTTTAAAAGAGGGAGATGTGCAACCCACGAAGCTATGATGTGTCCTAAGAGGGATATGTGCTACCTAAGGGTCTATATATCATTTCTAAAAAGGCCTACGTGACTTCTTACAAAGAGAAGGGGCTACCAATAGGTAGATTGATTGGAACCTTCTTGGCTTATGGATGCCGAGGTAGGGGGTATATTGTTTTTACATACCAACCTTATATGGGCTTGGTTAGGTTGTTAATTGATCTTTATTTTTTGTATTTTAAGATTCACTAGCGGGTTAACATATTTATCTAAATTTTGATTCTATTACCTGATTGCTTTGAGTATATTATGATACTGGCTCATTTAGTCTATAGTTTTTCATGCTCCATATGTTATTTTCTACTGACGCTTCATTGCCTGGGGACGCTGTATTCATGCATGTAGGTCTTGATAGACGACCCAGTAAACCTCATCAACAGAAGGATTGACTTCTATCCGGTTGGCTAACCTCTTTCCTCCAGAGTGGTTAGAGTTTGAAGGTTTGTTAGTTTTTGTTTTTTTATATTTTATGGGTATGTTAGGGACATGTCCCACCAATTATTACTACTCTTAAAGGCTTGTATACTAGTGTGTGGGGTGTTTAGTTATGTTATGGCCATGCTAGCCTAGTTTGTTGGTTTGGTGAAGCCTCTGAGCTGTTTTATGCATTGTCTTGATATATACCTGCTTTTAGTTTTAATATAGAGATCTTGGTGGCGTCGATGGCCTAATCAAGAATTTTGTGCTAGTTGAATATTTCTTTATATAAACTCTTGGGAGTAGCTGTTTCATTTACAGATATTTTGACACGTGTCTTACCGATCGAGTGTTTAGTTTTAAGCTGATAAATACTTGTTTATTTTCTCGATTGTGTGTGGCTTCCATGCGCTAGTAGCAAATGGTTCAGCATGGTCGACTCAAGCTTGAGTATTGGCATGAGGATCCAGTTGCGCCCCTTGATTTTTGGGCGTGACAAACTTGGTATCAGAGTAAGGTCGTATCCTAGGGGCTGTGTCTAGTAGAGTCTTGTTTATAAATGTGTTGTGCACCACATTCGTTAAGCAAGAAGCTACCCATACTAGAATTACTATCCTTATTTTGCTCACCTCATGCTATATAGCAGTGTCTTAAGGGTTGAGGTTTCAAACTTATAATTGATATTTGTATGTAAATAAGGATAGTTGGTACAAGACATACCATAGCTAGCCAAGGGATAGATACAATTGCAGGTGAGGGTACAGGGAAGGTACCACAGGTGGAAGTAGCCCATTGTGAGACCTACGGGGAGACATCTTCTCATCCCCTTATAACTTCTTCACCGCATCAGGAGCCTCTGAAGGCTACAGGAGCCCCAGCTCCACCAACAGTACCACATCTAGTTCCTTCTATTCCATTTGAGCAAGATTTCAAGACTGCAGTATGTATATTAGCACAATTAGTAGTTGCACAACACCAACCAATTCTCCATATTTGCTAGACCTTCTAAAGGGTACATAAGTTTGAGAGTTTCTTTCATTGAATCCTCCATAATTTACAGGAGCATAGAGAGGACCCTTAACACTTTATTGATCAACTTCGTAGGATCTTCAGAGTCATGCATTCCTTGACGACTAAGTCAGTTGAGTCAGCAACATTTCGAGTGTGCGTGGTTTTAGTATTGTGGTATGAAAGTTTGGAGAGATCAAGAGGAAAGGATACATCTCTACCCACTTGGAATAGATTTATAAAAGCTTCCATTGTTTACTAATTTGCATTGAGAGATTAAAGATGGCTAGGTGGACCAGTTTCTGAACCTCCGATAGGGAAGCATTAGTGTCCGAGAGTATAGGATGAGATTTGATTCATTTTTTAGATATGCGCCGGCATTTGTTTATATGATGCATGATAGGTTGCGTAGATTTATGTGAGGACTTGAATCAGACTATATTGATGGTTATTCTATCGCTGCACTAAATTATAATATTGATATCTCGAGAATTTAGGCCTTTTCACAAGGCATAGAGGATCACTGAAATCTACAGTATGTGTGAGATGGTCTCTTGAGAGACAGAAGAGGGATAAGACTTTTGGTTCACATGGAGATTTTCAAGGTCGTCCCAGACCTCGATATTCTATAGGATACCTACACCTCCACCACAATAGTTCTAGGGTAGTATTTGATCATCATGGATAGTTAGGCCTAGGTGAGGGTTCACGAGCATCAGGCTCTAAGCAGTAGATGGGTTTTGTCCAGGTGAGGAAAACAACGTCACTTTTTGGTACTTGCGGAAGAATTCATTTCGAAAGATGCAAACAGGGTTTCACATGGTGTTATTCTTATGTACATGAGGGGCATTTGTGGATGAACTGCCCGACCATAAGTCAGGGTGGTATAGGTCAATTTAACTGGGTCAGTAGTAGGTTCTTTCTCATTAGTGCATTCAACAGGGGGTGGACCCAGACTTCAGCAGGTAAAGGAAGAGGTGGAGGTAGAGAGAGAGAGAACATCTAGTTCTTGTTGCAGCCAAAGCCATACATATTCACTAGCTCGTCGATAGGCCTCACAATCATCACTAGATGTTGTGACAAGTGAAATTAATTGGCTACTCTCATTGTGTTTGTGCTTTGGTAGATCCTGGATCCAATCTATCTTATGTCACACCAATTATTTCGGGGAAGTAATGTATAGTAGAAGAGAAATTAGATCAAACCTTTATTTTATGTAGATGAGTTGGTGAGTCTTTTATTTCCATGTAAGTCTATCGAGGTTGCACGATAGAAATTATCGACTGTAAGACCTTTGTTTACATGGTAGAGTTAGAGATGGTTAATTTCGACGTCATTATGGGTACAGACTGTTTAGCGTCTTGTTATGCTAATCTTGAGTGCTGAACAAAAATTGTTAGCTTTCACTTTCTACAAGAGGAAGTTGGGAATGGAAAAGCGATACACTAACACCAAAAGGTAGGTTCATTTCCTATCTTAAGGCGACGAGGATGATTACTAGTGTTAAATTTGTCATTTTGTTGGCGTTCATGATATAGATATAGAACCACCGACTCTTTAGTCTATTTCGGTGATGTATTTATAGACGAGCCTCCTGATATCCTTCTAGAATGGGAAATTGATTTTGCTATCGATATTCTACCAGGTACACAACCCATATATATCCCTTCTTATAGATTTTCTCCTGCTGAGCTAAAGGTGTTGAAGGAGCAGCTGGAAGATTTGTTTGATAAAGGTTTTATCAAGCCTACTGCTTCACCACGGGGTGAACCAATATTATTTGTGAGAAAAATGATGGCTCGTTGAGGATGTGTATCGATTATCAATAGATGAAAAAGGCTACTATAAAGAATATATATCCCTTTTTGAGGATCAATAACTTGTTTGATAAACTAAAAGGTGCTAAGTACTTCTCAAAGATTGATTTGAGATCAAGGTACCATCTGGTATGAGTTGGGGAGAAAGGTATTCCGAAGACAACTTTTAGAACTAGATATGGACATTGTGAGTTTTTGGTTATGTCGTTTGGATTGACCAATGCCCCTACACTATTTATGGACCTGATGAATATCATATTCAGACCATATCTAGATATGTTTGTGATTGTATTTATTAATGATATTTTGGTTTATTCGCATTCAAAAATGGAGCATGCAGATCATTTGTGAGCAGTCCTTCAGGTTTGTCGAGAGAAGGAACTTTATGCAAAGTTCTCTAAGTGTATGTAATGGTTGAGCTCTATGGCTTTCCTAGGCCATATTGTATGAGATGCAGGCATTATGGTTGATACACAAAAGATTGAGGCTGATAAGACTTGGCCCAGCCCTATGACTCCGACTGAGGTTCGTAGTTTCTTAGGGTTAGCTGGGAATACAAAAGGTTTGTAGAAGAGGTTTATTCACTTTCAACACCATAAATGAAGCTGACCCAAATAGCAGCTAAATTCTATTGGACTGAGGCTTACAATCATAGCTTTCGGGAGCTGAAGGAAAGGTTGACATCAACACCACTTCTAGCCTTTCCAAAGGGTTTAGAGGATATGTGGTATACTGTGATGCTTCTGGTGTTTGGTTGGGATGTGTTCTAATGCAACATGGTTAGGTTATCTCATATGCTTCAAGGTAGTTGATGAAGCATTAGAAGAACTATTCGATCCACAATTTAAAGTTTGCTGCAGTTGTGCATGCGTCAATGACCTGAAGACACTATTTCTATGGAATTCATGTTAAAATCTTCACATATCATAAATGTGTTCAATAAATATATTTATACAAAAAATGAGTTAAATGTTTGAGAGTATAGATGACTTGAGTTACTGAAAGATTATGACATGGGTATTTATATCATCCAGGAAAGGACAATGTGGTAGTCGATGCCCTGAGTAGAAGATCTATGGGTAGTTTATCCTACTTGGGTGTTAAAAAGCATTAACTATCACAAAAGCTTCATTAGTTATCTAGCTTTGGAGTCCAATTGTTAGAGGCAGACGATACAGGGTCACAATTCAGGACACAAATGTATCATCTCTAGTTGTGGAGGTAAATGCATGGTAGCTCGAGGATCCTAGCTTAAAGTAGCTCAGAGCCAAGGCTCAGGATCAACAATTTTTAGCGTTTTATGTAAGAGGAGATGGAGTCCTCATACATAGCAGTACATTGTGTGTTATGGATAATGAAGGGATTCAACATTATATTATGAAAGAGGAACATCATTCATGTTACTCTCTTCACTCTAGTTCGATAAAAATGTACCATGATATTAAGGAGATCTATTGGTGGCAATGGATGAATAAGGATATTGCTGAGGTTGTGGCACAATGTCGTAACTTTAGAGATCGTTTTCGAGAGATACTACAACTTGAAAAGAAACTTAATTTAATACTTACGACAATTAAAAGAGAATAACGAAGGGCATACTGATTTTAATCTAGTTGAGGGATTAGGTTCCTAACATATAATTTAGTTGAGGATGTGGATATTTACCATTTAAACATTTAGAGGTCAAAATTGATATGGTTTTAAGTTATGATGATAAACCCTCAAAAAATATGTTAGCCGACGAGGTTTTCATGCAATATTATCCTCACACTTAAGGATGAAATAACATGAATATTACCAACTTTCGAGTACAAAAATCAGCCGGTTCATGCTTCACAAAAACCCTCAAAACATGTAGTAAATTAGTATATTACAAGACTTGGGTTTACACACCCCAAAAAGATAAAAACATATTACCATACTTATATTACAACCCATGTGACATGACCAAATCAGCCCTCAAAATTTCATATAAATACACAACACATAGATCATGTACAAGTCTCAAGGTTTATACAAAATATATATATGCCTATATGCAAGTGTGATCTTCCTTAAGGCTTTCAAAATCTCCAACTTCAATGGCCAACTTCAAGCGTCCTCTCGAACATTCCCTACGATAGAAACAACTATCGTTAAGCATATAGCTTAGTGGTGTAAAACTAGAGATCCGGAGCACTGAGATTCACCAAGTTATCATTATCAATTTAAGGGCAACACAATTGAAACAAAATCAATAAATGAAGTAAACAATATATAAATAGTATCAAGTTGGATATTTAAGCATCCAAATGTCAATAACGCTCATAGCACCATTTTCCAAGAGGTTGAATAACAAGACTCGCCCAATATATACATCATGTCGTCACACTAAGCACGAGCATGTATCAAGAAGGGTCAATACCCTGTATCAAGAAGGGTCAAAGCCCAATAATCAGGAGAACCAAAAACCATATTAAAAATGGCTTTCTAGTTCGTACTTAAAATGGACAACTCCCGTACGTAAGACGACGAACTAAGAATCTAGAGTCAAGATGGAAAATGATCCGAATCAAGAGGCATGCTAATAGTAACAAAGTCAGAGCCATTAGAAGGACAAGGTCTTAACTAGAGTGCCAAGTGATCAAACAATCTGTACAAGTGGGTGAGTTACACAAGAGTCTTTAACGTCTTAAATGACAACAATACGACAATGCAAAGTGACAAGAGGTAACCAAGATACCAAGATAAACTTTTAGATATGTTAGTAGGTAAAAATAGTACATAAACAAGTTTATACACAAACCTCAGTTCTTTAGACAAGAAAAAGTCCAACACCACTTCAAGAGTTCAAACCATAGACCAATGAATATATAAAGGTCCTCAACTTGTTCACGAGTATATACAACCTTAAAAATTAAAATTAAATAATTTCTTTAATTACTAGTATCTCAATAATGTTGAATTAAAAAGAGGATAATCATCACAAGTATGCTTAGCCTTTACAAATACAACTACGCTTCCAACAGTAGTTGTAGCCACCTACTATCTCATGTCACAACTAAGATTTGAAAAGGAAAACGGCAAAATTGGACTTCATAAACTGAATGAAAGATGTAGATACATCTCTTAAGCTTGGAAATAATCAAGAATCACCTCCAAATACGCTTTGTACAAAAAGATCTAAACAAAACACTAACAGCTGAACATACATGATTTCCAATTCCAGAATCTGGACAAAATATTTCCTATGTTACGTCGAGTTTTACATAATGATAAGAGTTGTAGGCATAATAATTATCTTTAAAAATCATATATATTCACTGTATATTAAGTTCCATACTACGATATATGCAAAAAATTCCAAACACTACCCAGCTCGGAAGCAAATTTCGTCACTTACCAAGAGGAAGTGTGTATCTTTAATTCCATCCAAAAGGACGAAGATTTTCTTCATATTATGTGAGTAATATGGTGAGACGAGGTTCTAAAGGTTCTTAGAGTGAAAGGACACAAATTCTCTTATAGAGGAGGTGTGGAATTATATATTATAAAAGTGATGTTTATCACTTACCTACTAGATATAGCCAAAAGTCAAAGTTGTCTGCCCAAAAGTGTGTGTATATATATATATATATATATATATATATATATATGTATATATATATATATATATGTATATGTATGTATATATATATATATATATATGTATGTATATATATATATATATGTATATATATATATATATATGTATATGTATGTATATATATATATATATATATGTATATATATATATATGTATGTATATATATATATATATATGTATGTATGTATGTATGTATGTATATATATATATATATATATATATATATATATATATAAATACGTATATACTTCACCTCCCTTTCAAGTTATAAATAATTCCGGTTATAATTATATAAATTACCCAATACAATTACGATCACAATTACGTTAAACAAGTTTGCAAATATCACAAAATTTTAAGCTCCCAAAATTCGAATAAAACATATTGTATTAATTAAGTAACGATAAAAGTACATGTGACTCTTGGTTACTATTTAGGGGTGTTACACTAACTGCCAACAAGTGAAAGTTGAGCACCAAAAGCCCGTTGGGCTAGTCTAGGAGATAGACATTCCATTGTGGAAGTGGGAAGCAATTAATATGGATTTTGTTATAGGGTTCCCTCGATCGCGTCGTAAGGTTTAATCTATTTGGATAATTGTTGATAGACTAACAAAATCAACCCACTTCTTACAGGTCAAGACTAATTTCACAACTGAAGATTATGCAACGCTTTACATTCAAGAGATTGTTAGGTTACTCAGTATCCTAATATCTATTATGTCGAATAGAGGAGAACAATTTACTGCTAACTTCTCGAAGTCTTTCCAAAAATAATTAGGGACGCAGGTTAATATCAGTATCTTGTTTCACCCTCAGACACATTACCAAGCTGAACGCACGATTTTAAAACTTGAGGAAATGCTACGAGCATGCATGTTGGACTTTAATGGAAGTTGGGATGACCACTTACCTCTTATTGGGTTCACATACAATAATATTTATCTTTCCAGCATTGGGATCTCATCTTATAAGGCTTTGTATGAGCAAAAATGTAGATCCCCTATTGGATGGTATGTGAGTCAGGGTTGATTGGAGTGGAATTGGTACAATAGACAGTGGAGCAGGTTAATGTCACGACTGGAATCTTGACCCAAGATGAGACTGGCGTCGTTGAACTCTCAGAGATTGCACTGCATACGTCATCCATACTTCATCTAGGTTAATTTTAGCAAAAAATTTGAAACTTTTTGTTTCTTAACATACATGTATACATACTACTTGACATCATAGGAGTTCACAAATCAACCATCTAATAAAGAGATAATCAAATGAAAGAATCAGTTCATAATTTTATTAAATGTATTTTTTGCAAAAAGGGCACCAATACAAAGTCTGAACAAAAGTGGAAAGAAACACTAGTGGAACATGCTCCACTAACTATAGCCTACATCTAAGCTAGATAATAACGGTAGACATCCTCAAAGGCATGAGGGCCTACTAAGTCTGAATGAAAGCTCCACGTTTGGATAACTGCAACGTCAACCTGTAAGCTTTAGAATTAGGAAAGTTGGTGAGCTTTCCAAATTTGGATTAGGAAAGTCATACAATGAGAGTAACATGCATCATCATACATATCATATTGCACAAAACACATAACATATTACATATAACACATATCATTTTGCATATCGCACATGTCATCTTTCATAACATTCATTCATATACAATGAGACCTTGGAATCATGGACTTGACATTAAGACTTCCCAAAATGAGGGATCAATATATGGGACCTCAACTAGGGAGCCTTCATTAGCAAACACAGAGTTTGCTTCATTCATTCATATGTACTTCATTTCATTTCGTTCATAGGCTAGTGTGAACACCAGCTATAGGATGTAGTTTAAGACTTTCATAGGGTTCACTATGCAATGATCAAGAATGACATAGTGTCATTACTTAAGTCTAGCTCACCGATTGATCATCCTATCCTAACAACTTTTGTATCATTCATTTCATTATGTGCATCATTTGAGGCTGGACTCATTTATTCATTGGGAACTTTAACTTTAACCGACATAGTTCATGTGAGCATAAGAAATCTAGTGTCTCCTGCACACCCAAAAGAGGTTGAATCACCGGCCAAAGTGACCCAAAACATGCTAGCATACATGGGAATTGAACCCTGCCAGATCCCTATATTGGCAGTATAGGTTCGAAGACTAGGATATATAAGGAGACCCATACCCGACATGCCGTACAATCTCATCTCATGAGAGTTACGTGAACCTCGCCCTTTCTGAAAGAAGGCATCAACGCTCATAGCTAGTCTATCGGTGCTCAGTATAGAGTTTCATTGCATTCAACTCATACGTCACGAAAGCTGACTTCTTATATGAGGAAATCATAGATCATAGATGATTTCTCATCTCATCATTAGTATTAAGTATGCATTAACTTTAATACTTTCATCAGAGTGTTCATAGATACTGGTGTCTTGATTAACTTTACACTCTCATAGATAAGTACGTTTTGGTAACATTTATTTATGCTCATTTGAGATTGCTCTCATCTTTTACATTAGCCTCTTATCATGTTGCCACCACATTCATTAACTTTAGCACATTTGCTCTTCATAATTACTCACCTCTTATTACATGAATGTTCATTTCATCATATCCAATGCACTTGTCCATTTAGTGTGTTTACACTCCTACTTAACCATTCTAGAGTTTCATCATTTCATTGCATACATCTTAGGTTAACTTACTTTTAAACATATGTTAGACTTATGGGTCTATACTTACAAGCCAAGAGGCTTTATTCATAGTTCGTTTAAGTTATTTATAACTTCCTAAGATTATATGGTATAAGACTTATGCATCTTATATGTATGCCAAGATCTCGATTTCGATCTATGTGGGCAGCATTAACATTTATTCACGTACGACTTATGCATCAATACGGAGTTTGGGAAAGGGAACCCAATTTCGAATCCGTTAGTTAACACTTACATATTTTTTTTATTTATTCTATTTTGATCCATACGGCTTGGGGACCCGAGATCGAGCCCCAACACCTTCGTTTAATTTTTTTTTTCTTATTTTTCTTTCTTTATTATTCGCTTGTCTTGGGACCGAGGGGTTGAGGGATCGATCCCCCACAACCTCATTTCTTTTATTTTCTTATTCCTTGACTTTTCCAAGTTGACCTTGAGGGTATGGGATCAAATCACCACAACCTCACTTTATTGTTCTCTTTAATTCCCTTGATCAGCCTAGAGGTCGTAGGTTCAATTCCCACACGCCTCAACCTTTATTTTCTTTTAATTCCTTAAGTATGACCAAGAGGTTGTGGGTTCGAATCCCACTCCTCTCATTTTTATTTTAACAGATTCATTTTTCAGTCAAGGTCCAGGTTCAAATCCCCCTTACCACATTCTTTTAACTTACATTATTTTATGACTTTTAACAAGGTGAGGTCACGGGTTCGATCCTCGGTGAAATCACTTATTTTTCTTCATTTTTTCATAACATGTTAATTGACTTAACTTTACCGAAACTAATTTCAAAGTGCTGGAATTTTGATCACATTTTTGCAGCCTATTTTCTCACCTCTTCCGCATTAAACGTATATACGTTAAGAGTAGTTTTTATTGAGTTATTTAGGTGCATTTTCAAGATCACATTCTATTATGTGTTTGTACTCAAATCAAAATTTTTACATCACTTATCTTGGCCGAAACACAATAACAAGATGCTGGAAATTTTGTATGTTTTTTAGCTCATTTTCATCAATGTTTACATGTTAGTTTTGAGGGTAATTCATGGATTCATTTAGCTAATAATTTCCATTCAAATCAGCCAAATTGTACTTCATATGAACGCCACGATTTATACAAGTTTGTGAATCTAAGAATACAACCATAACATGTCATTTTCAAACTTCAAACCAAGAGTATATGTCCCGGCTACACATTGCACACACATAAACACATTATTTCGAACAACATGCTTAACATTCACATAACTCCGAAGAAACATATATGAACATAATCGACACGAAAACACATTAAACCCCTAATTTCTACCAGCAAATATACCCAACCTAAAAATCGATGGGAGCTAGTGAAAGGGAACATGTAAAGGGGCACAACCCTAGTTTTCGGATTTAAATATACTGAACCTTAAGGGGTCTCTTGGGAAAGGGACCAAGAGAGAAGAGAACCCGTATCTTTTTGACGTTCAAACCTTGACCTAATGCCCAAAGTTTCTCCTCCAAATTCACGTCCAACACCGAAAACCTCAACCCTAATTCAATGGACAACCCCCTCTTTGCCTAACGTGATTGATTAGTTAATTTTTTATCTTTCTTTATGAGTTCTTCAAGTGTGAAGAACTTAGGTCAATTTTTCTATTCTTGAAGTTATTTTGGGAGAGAGAATGCAAATGAGAGAAGAGAGAATGATTGTGAAGTGAGATAGACGTGAGAGAGTGAAACGTGAAAGTAGTTTAGGCTTACGTAAGGACTTAGTCAAACTAGGACTCTCCTCAACTTTTAAAATAATATGATTTTATTTTTTGTTAAATCAGCTAATAAACATTAATTAATTAAGTTAATTTATCAATATAAATAAAAACAATTTAAATCATTGCTTCCACCTAGGTTCGAACCCAGATGGAGCAAGACTTCACTCAAAAAGTCAATTGTTGGCCCTCTCTCCCCAAATTGTCCCTCCACCATATTAATAAAATAATTAATTACATATTTAGGGTAATTACGATACTACCCTTAGCGTGATAAGAGACCATTTTATCCCTAGACCCTCACACGTTTTGACAGATTTCCAGCAAATAGAGTCCTTATGTAATTAGGTTTTTATTTTTAATAAATAGTTCGAAAAACCTCATTTTTGAGGTTAGACTCTGGATTATTTGGTTAGGTCCTTGATTATTGTTAGAACCTGGATTATTTTTAGACTATTTGTGAGATTCTTGATTATTTTGAGATTCTTGTAATTGATTGTTGGTGATTTTTGTTGATTAATCAAGCGAACTTTCGGATTTTACTCTTTCTGATTGAAGTAAGTACATGAATTCTTATACCATATATTTGAATATTGTGATTATGACTATGGGTAACTAAACTTCATAACTAGGGTTGTGGAAACCATAGGAGAATAATGAGGTAAAACCTAACTAAAATAACAATTCTAGAATAATGTCTTGCATGTATTGATAATTCTTTCGCTTAGAAGTCTTTTTAACGGATGGCCAACGTTAGAATTCACCTTAATGCTTTTTGCCGGACCAAAGAGGTAGATAATAGGAAAAGAATTATCAACATAGAGTTAGTGTATACTATCTAATAGGCCAGTATTGATTGGTACGAGGTAATAACTTAGTCAAATATCAAATACAATGCTTAATATGAGGTAAAGACAAGGGTTAGTATAGCAACACACGTAGCCGGACCAAGGTGCGGAGTGAAATTTTCTAGATGCCGGACCAAGGATTTAGAAATACATAACTTATCACTTTGCATGCAAGATACTAGGAAAGAATTGTTATAATTAGAACTATCAAGTTATGAACCTGTGGGGAACACGTAAACCCTAGTTACTTTGATTAATTGATTAAACTCCAACATTCGAAGCTGTTAGTTATCTCCTTTAATTTCGCTAGTTATTTTCATTTATTTAGGAATAGAACCCCCCCCCCCCCCTTTTTTTTCATTTTTGCATTCCAAGGAAGTAATTGACCGAACAATAGTGATAATAGATTGAAGTTAAGTCTAAACTATTTTTCTTGTGGGAACGATCCCAACCTTACTAGTTGGGTTATTTACTTAACACGACCGCTTTACTTCTTATTTGAGAAATAAGTTTGAGCATATCAAATTTTGGCGCCGCTGCAGGGGAAAGTAGCTTTTAGATGAACTTAAACTTATTACTATAGTTTAGTTGATATTTTCTTGATTTTACTTTGTTTTATTGTTTTTGATTTGTGCAGAACCACCCTCCTTGTATGCCAAATACACGTAGAGAAAGAGAACTCCTGTTTCCCTATGATCACGAATTAGAGCGTACACTACGCAACATGAATAGAAACTTGGGCATTAATGATGATGATCCAAACCAGAACATCCCTGCTCTGGTTGATATTCATGGTCAGTTGTTACCCGATGCTCCGGTGAACACCAACAAAGGGTAAAAATCCCACTCTACGGCCCCAAGCATACTATAGAGGCTATGATAACATAGCAGACTCTGATGGGCCACTTGTCTTTCCCCCTCTACAACCAGGCCACACCTTTATGGTAACTAGTAGCCTGATGCAAATGCTCACTGCTAGAGGTTTGTTTTCAGGGCTACCTTCTGAGGATCCACATGCCCATATAACTAAGGTAAGGGCAGTGTGTTAAAGCTGTGTAGGGACGCCTGACTTGGACTTGGATGTAATAGGGCTAAGAGTGTTTCCTCTCTCACTGATGGGAGAGGCTTCTATATGGTTCACTGAGCTCCCATACAACTCAATTTTCACTTGGAACAAACTAAGGGATGTTTTCTTAGCACGCTACTATCTGGTCTCCAAGAAACTAAACCACAAAGACAGAGTGAACAACTTTGTGGCACTACCAGGAGAGTCAGTTAGTAGTTCTTGGGGATAGATTTACCTCGTTCTTGAGAAGTGTCCCAAATCACCGTATAGATGATGAGTCACTGAAGGAATATTTCTATCGGGGACAGGATGATAATAATAAAGCGGTGTTGGACACTATGCAGGTAGATCTTATGGGTAGTGTCCTTATGCTGAGATTGCTGAAAAATTAGAGAAAATCTCCCGGAATAATAAAGCTTGGAGTACTACGAAGTCAGATACCATGAGAAATACCTTCACAGTGCAATCCACTCACAAACCAACCAAAGATGAGATTCGTGAAAAATTGGCTCAAATGAGAACTGAGCTTGGGTTGGTACTAAAACATGTCATTGGGGGTGCAGAAAAGATAAATGCAGTCAACTACCTGTCAAAACCACCGCCACAAAATGATAAGTGCTATTATGACGAGGATTCCTATGCGGTAAATGAGCAGACGAGGGGTTTCCGATTAAGTTCCCAAGGACTAATCAGGAGAATTGGCGCCAAGGTCAAGGGAACCAAGGTCGGAACATGGTAACTACAACCGTGAGGGTCAATATGTCTGAGATGGAAAATATAACCGCGAAAACAACTTCAACAGGGGTAACTATGGTATTATAAATGACAGGAATGGGCCCTATGTTCCTCCTCAAAATCGTGAAGTTACTCCTAGGGATGTGGAGGTAGTATGGCGCTAGTTGAGGATATGTTGCATAAAATGATGAGGAGGTTCGATGCTAGTGATGAGAATAATAAAGAGTTGAGGAATGAATTAGCGGGTATTGGGCAAAAAGTCGATACACATGCAATATCGATTAAGCAACTTTAGTTACAATTGACCCAATTATCTGCGACAGTGAACACACGGAAACCGGGCACTCTTCCTAGCAAAACTGTCCAAAATCTGAAATATGATGGACATTGTATGGCAATCACTACTCGTGGTGGCAAGCAAACCATTGACCCACCTATGCCGTCTAATGAGAAAAAGGTGACAAAATATACTGATAAAGTGGTAGATGTTAATGGTGAAGTAGAGGATAAGACTGTAAAAGATGCTGAAGTGCCTAAAAAGGTAACTCCCATGCCTAGGCCACCACCCCCATTTCCTCAAAGATTATTTAAAAAGACCGAGGATGGTAAATATCGGTATTTTATAACAATGTTGAAGCAACTTTCTATCAATGTCCCTTTGGTAGAAGCTTTAGAACAAATGCCCGGTTACACCAAGTTTATGAAAGATGTGGTTACAAAGAAAAGATCGGTCACTTTTGAGGATGATGATAGAATGCAGCATTGTAGTGCTATTGCTACAATATCTCTGATACAAAAGAAAGAAGATCCGGGTGCGTTCACTATTCATAGTACAATCGGGCTATTACATTTTGCGAAAGCATTATGTGATCTGGGGGCAAGCATAAATCTCATGCCCCTCTCGATTTACAAGAAGTTGGGTTTGGGTGATCCAAAGCCCACTACGATGTGGCTACTGATGGCTGATCGAACAGTGAAAAGGCCTATAAGGATACTCCACGATGTTCTAGTAAAAATGGAGTTGTTCATATTTCCGACAGATTTTGTTATTCTTGATTGTGAAGTTGATTTTGAAGTGCCCATTATTCTTGGGAGGCCATTCCTTGCTACGGGAAGAGCCTTAGTAGATATGGAAAAGGGGCAGATGAAATTTCGGTTGAACAATGAGGAAGTGACCTTTATCATTTGTAGGTACATGAGGCAGAGTGGTGAGCTCCAATCGGTATATGCTATATCATACGACATTGGTGAGACATCTGAGACACAAATAGAAGAACGTCTAGATGTAGAAGCATTAGCGGCAGTGAAAATGAATTTTGATAGGGATTGCATTGAAGAGTATGAGTCATTAGTCGTGGATCTTGATCGAGGTTATGTTCGGTTTAAACCGAAGAAATATGAGTTAGATATGAAGAATCGAGAGTCCCTACCCGCGAAACCATCTATAGAGGAGGCTCCAAAGTTAGAACTAAAAGTTCTCCCACATCATCTCAGGTATGAATTCTTAGGAAGTGGTGACACTTTTCTGGTAATCATTGCATCAGACCTGAATGAACAAGAAGTTGAGAGTTTTGTAAAAGTTCTAAAAAGGTTCAAAAGAGCTATTGGGTGGACTATTGCGGACATTATTTGGATCCCTCATGGTATTTGCTCTCATAAAATCCAACTCATGCCTGATCATAAGCCAAGAATTGAGCACCAGAGACGCTTAAGTGGTTGGATGCCGGAATAATCTATCCGTTCGCCGATAGTAGTTGGGTATGCCCCGTTCAGTGTGTACCTAAGAAAGAAGGAATGACTGTGGTCCCCAATGAAAAAAATGAACTTGTTCCAATGAGACCGGTTACTCGATGGAGGGTGTGTATGGATTACTGCAAATTAAATGCATGGACTGAAAAAGACCACTTTCATATGTCCTTCATGGATCAGATGTTGGATAGACTTGCCGGAAAAGGGTGGTACTGTTTTTTTGATGGATATTCGGGGTATAATCAGATTTCTATTGCACTAGAAGATCAAGAGAAAACAACTTTTATTTTTCATATGGGACCTTTGCGTTCAAATGAATGTCGTTTGGGTTGTGCAATGCACCCGCCACATTTCAGAGATGTATGATGTCAATATTTTCCAACATGGTGGAAGATACTATAGAAGTTTTTATGGATGATTTTTCTGTTGTTGGTGATTCATTCGAGCGGTGTTTGAACAATTTATCTGAGGTCCTTAAGATATGTGAAGACTGCAATTTAGTACTAAATTGGGAAAAATGTCATTTCATGGTGAAAGAAGGTATTGTTTTGGGTCATCACATTTCAGAAAAGGGCATAGAGGTTGATCGATCTAAAGTCGAGGTAATAGAAAGACTTCCCCCACCGATCTTTGTGAAAGGTGTGAGAAGATTTCTTGGGCATGCAAGTTTTTACCAGAGATTCATCAACGACTTTTCAAAGATTGCACATCCATTGTGCAAATTGCTGGAGAAATATTGTAAATTTTGTTTTGAATGTTGTCTTAAAGCATTCGGCGAGCTAAAAGAAAAATTGGTATCTGCACCATCATTATTTCTCCGGATTAGATTAGTCCATTTGAGTTGATGTGTGATGCTAGTGGGGTTGCTCTTGGTGTAGTATTGGGACAAAGAAAGAAAAAAATGCTTCACCCCATTTACTATGCTAGTAAAGCCCTAAATGAAGCCCAGAAGAACTACACAGTGACAGAGCAAGAACTTCTTGCTGAGTTAGAGAATAAAGCCATGTGGGCTATGAAGAAGTTGAAAATGGATTGGAGCGAAGCTGCTGAACAACGGTTAAATGGGTTGAATGAAATCGATGAATTTCGTCTGAAAGCTTATGAAAGCTCAGCCCTCTACAAGGAAACGATGAAGAAGTACCATGACAAAAAAAATTGAAAAATGAGAGTTTATGGTTGGGGATTTGGTGCTTTTATTCAATTCTAGGTTGCGCTTGTTTCCAGGCAAGCTCAAGTCCAAATGGACTGGTCCTTACTTGGCTACCCAACTATTACCTCATGGAGCAGTTGAGTTGGAAACTAAGGAGGGTGTGCGGTTCAAGGTGAATAGACAACACATAAAAACCTATTTCGGGCATGCTGAATCGGTGAATAAAGTGATCGAGGCATAGCATCTTGATGAAGTCTAAAAAAATGTCCTCAGTCGTGCCGCGATGTTAAATCAGGAGCTTGTTGGGAGGCAACGTAATACATATATTTTTTCTTTCTAATAATGGGTTTTAAATTTGCAGGCACATCACCAGGAAATTCTGCAGAAAGTTACTCTGCAGAAGTCACTGACGGATACAGAGACGGACCGTTATGCCTGTGACGGACCGCCGCATGAATCCGTCATGCCAGGTACGTCTTTCTGTTATTTTTAAACTAGGGCACACGCGATGGAACCAACGACGGACCGTCACAACCAAGACGGACCGTCATCGGGGAATCGTCGCGTCATTAATGAAGCGTACCCGACCCGACCCGACTGGGTTTTTATAAAAATTAAACATTTAAAACCCCCACCTCTTCATTTCTCCCCATTGCTTCTCTCTTTCTCCCATTTCCCTCCCTTTTCAACTTCCAAAGGTTATAACCTCTCCCTCTTCCAACCGATCATTTTCCCTAAATCTTCCAAATTCCTAAATTTCATCATCTACTAGTCGGAGTTGCTACTGTGGGTCCCTACTTGATCACCAAGTTTCTCTCTTCTTTTTCTCAAATTTTCAGGTATGTGTATCTAGTTTCTAATTATTTATATTGCATTTTTTATCAATTAGTATTAGCTTTGTTTTTCTTGATATGTTCATTCTTCAATAAAATTCTCTCTGACCTAGGTTTAAAATCCTCGAAATTGCCGTGTTAAAACCCTAGAAATAGGTGCTTTAGCATTGCTAGTTTACTAGGTATTTGGGTTAGACATATGTAGGTTAATACACTACCAAGTCGATTTGGGTCATATGGGATGAATGGGGCATCCCCAGTTCTGTCAGTGAGTTACAGAACGAGACCCCGATGACGGACCGTCGTACCCACGACGGACCGTCATTGGGTCCGTTCCAATAGCCCTAACACCCCATTGTCCAATTTTCTCCAAGTGTCCACCAACGGCCACATGCGACGGATGAATTTTCTGATGATACTTCCTGTAACTTCAAATGTATCAGAAAGTTTTGGGAATTTTTCTTTGGAAAATTCTGGTATTTTAAATCCTGGGTAGGTTTCAATTTCATGATTGGATGAAGTAGAAGCTGGTTTTGGTCTTCCACTAAGATATGGTCTTGTGTCTTCTATTTGTCTAGAGACCACATGGAGGAGTTGGTTTGTATAGTTGTTTTGTTCAACAACTCTATCAATATCTGCAGCAACGAGTAATGCGCCTGTCTTATCACTCTTCTCTTTGAAGGGAGAGGCTTTAATCAGTGTACCTGCAATAGGAATATTGATTCCTTCAAGAGGAGGAGTGGTAGATTCTACTATTTTGTTAGAAGATGTATACCATTTATTAATGATAACTTGTAAAGACTCAGTACAATTTTCAATTCTACCAGTCATTTCAAACCACTTGAAGAATTCGATTTCACAACCTATTCTTCTCATATCTTTCATCCAAATTTCCCTGAAATTTTCTCTTTGCTTAAGAGTATAAGAGGAAACATACCATTTTCTTCTGACTTGATTGTCAGGGTGAATCCATTGTTCTTGTAGAATAGTTGGATTAGGTTCAAAGGGTTTGTTTACCTTTAACATTCCCAACCAAGCAGGCTTATTAGTAGGCGGTTCCATCTCGCTTGCTGTAGGACTCCCTGAAATGTCTTGGTAATAAACTTTAGGTACATTACCTCTGAAATCAACCCCTGTTACCTTACCTTTACTATTGTCTATATCACTGTTTGCAATAGTAATGTTGTCTTCCTCATCCTCGAAAGTTTTGGAAGTAGATGGTTGGTGAGTCGTCTTAGAAGGGCACGAAGAGGAGGGTGACCAAGACGATCGTCGAGCAGATGAAGATCTCATTGATGGATTCTCAAGAAATTTTAGATCAATAGATCCATCGGGAAACTGAATAACCCTTTCTATTTGGGATCGTGGGGGATGAGAAGTAAAAGGTTGCGTAATGTTCTCAAAATGCCATTCATTATTTGAGAGAATATCCTTCCATTGTAAGGTTCTAGGAACAAAAATGGAACTATGTGAGTGGTTAGCTTCCATGAGCATGGTTTCTCCTCTGACGCTTTCAAGACACGCTTTTGGAGAAAGTTGAGTTTTCATAAGTCTATAATAGACCCTATAGACTACAACAATTTCTCTCGAATCAGTTTTGCTATTAAGATTTTTGGTTTTGACATTGAGAGTCAGAGTGTCTGTGACATTAGGATCATTAATGTCAACCGAGAAATTAGGATAACAGTTGAAGTAAACTGGTCCATCAGTGAGATTACTTTGAAGTAATCCAAGAAGGGAATCGTCAAAATTAAGAAATCTGTCATCTCTGAGGAGAACGCAGACAGGAATATCAAGACCTCTTCTGAACAGAGGTTTTACAGCAACTTGAACTAAACCAATATGCAAATAGTTGAAGCTAGATTTGTACCTATCTAGATCTTTGTCTTTGAGAAGACGAACAATTTCAGAAGAATTGTTAATGGCAATAGTAGATTCACAAGTTTTAATATTGCAACGAGTGAGGAAACTGAAATTACCTAATTGATAAATCTTTTTGAAAGGTTCTTCTGGAATACTCCAATTTTGTAAATCATTTTCAATTTTAGCAATCTTTGTTGATTGCGAAGATATATTAATTTTATTTAAAATATTTTGATTTTTATCCATAAATGAAGAAGAACTGTATAATGGACTTACAAGACAAAATTTAAGATATCAAGTAAACATAAGTCAAATATGTTGGAGTTTAAGTAATATTAATAAAATATAATTCATAATCTTTTATAAATTATTCTATGATAGGTGCTCTCGGACTGACAATCAAGTTCATTCTGATAGAGTCATCTTAGTTACGGGACCACCAATAGTACTAACTCTTTGACGCCCTCCTGGCTATAGCGAGTGTTCCAAGTTCAGGCTGACCAACGCATGCTCCGGATATTAATCGGATACCTCATACTCATATCAGAAGAACGATACGCCTCACACCAAGTATAGAATTAATATAAAAGAATAAGAAGTATAAAATATTAAGCAAATACTTAAACTATAACATATAGAATTATAAATTACTTCATAAATCAATTTTGTAATGCCTTAGACAGTATTTATATTTAGCTGCTCATACCAAATATGAATACTGCCAACATGGCTCTGATACCATAAAGGATCATAAGTAATGCAGAATTAAAGGAGAAGAAAGCTTACAAAGAAAACAACTTTTATTCAAACTTCAAGCAAACTTCATTTTGAAAATAGTTTTTTCTCTGACAAAATCACTTTCTTCTTGAGAAAGAGTTTTTACAAAAGGGAAAAGGAGATCTTTTCCTAATATATTAGTGGAGATGCCATCCAGTGAAGTAAAATAAGGTTTTATTTGGGTAATAAATGGTATTCCTAAGATGATATCTTCATTAATATCTTCAGTAATAACGAAATCATTTGTTAAACAAATGCCATTGTTGCAAATATGGGCTTTAGAAAGCTTATAGTTTATTTTCAAAAGTTCTCCTGTAGCGGAGTATAATTTTGAAGTACTTTTTTGTAAATACTGAAGAGGAACAATACCTTTCATGATGCAGTTTCTATCAGCACCGCTATCAAGCAAAGCAACTTTGTTAATAACAAAATGTTTGTTAATCACTATTTTGATAGGGATATGATGGCTCTGAGGTCTGATAGAGGAAATTACTGTTAAACCTGGTGTTGCAGAAGTGGAAGCATTGTTATTGGTTTGTGTAAAAACTTCTGGTTCAACCAGATGGTTATTGTTGATGTCAGGTTGATTGATATCATCCTCATTATCCGAATTGTTTTTTGAGGAGCTGTGCCTAGATTCATAATCTAAGAAAGCTGGTTTTTTAGAAATCTGACGGATAGGAGTGTCAGTTTCTATCATGGAAAGACGGGATTTGATTTCTCGAATTTCATTTTTGAGAAGAGAAACTTCATGACGAAGATCCGCAATGGTTGGTTCAGAATGATTTTCTGAACGATTCATGATTTGTTTCATGCTGAAAGGTTCAACAATAGGACGAGACTTTGGTTTGTCTGTATTGAGGATCAAATTTTTGAGTTCTAGGAGGAAACGATTCCTAGCCTCATCATCATTGATATGTTGTATGACATCAAAAAGGGCTTCTTTTGAGTTATCAGAAAGAACCCTAATCTGAGGTTCTTTTCCGCAAGTGCAGAATGCTTCCGTGCAAGTGCAACCTTTTTCTGATTGACTAGAATCTGAATCATAGTCCAGGTTGATGTCCTCATCTGAGCTGTTTTCTTCAGATTCATCTGAAATGTCAGAAAATGGTTCATCAAGGATAGCGAGAAGTTTACCTTTCGTCTCCTTATCCATTAACAATTTCAGAAGAATTGCAGTAGTCTTTGCTTTTGAAAAATTTTGCTACTATTTGCTAGGTACTAGAGTTATAGTGCATACTGACCACTCAACATTGAGATATTTGATGGCAAAGAAGGATAACCTAGGTTGATTAGTTGGGTATTACTGCTACAAGAATTTGACTTTGAAGTGATGGATAGAAAAGGAATTGAAAATCAAGTTGCTGATCATTTGTCCCGTCTAGAGGATGAATCTATGAGAGAGTTAGGGGACAAGACTAACATTGATGATACTTTCCCCGATGAGCATGTATTGGCTGCTTCACAAGACTTGATTCCATGGTTCGCAGATTTTGCGAACTATCACGCTAGTGATATTGTTCCATCAGACTTGTCCTTTCATCAAAGAAAAAAGTTCATGTACGATGTGAAGAAGTTCTTTTGGGATGAACCATACTTATATAGGAGTTGTGCCGACGGGTTTATTTGGCGTTGTGTGCCCGAATGTGAGATGTTGAGTGTGTTGGAAGCATGCCATTCCTCACTCGCTGGTGGACATAACATCGGTATCCGAACTTCTCATAAGATATTACAATGTGGTTACTATTGGCCAACTCTTCATCAAGAGGCTCATGAGTTTGCTAATGCATGTGATCGATGCCAACGAGATGGCGGCATTTCAAGAAAGCAAGAGCTCCCTCTAAACCCCATTCTTGTGATTGAGTTAATTGATGTTTGGGGTATTGACTTTATGGTCCCTTTTGTGAGTTCTCATGGAATGAAGTACATTATAGTAACGGTTGATTATGTGTCTAAATGGGTTGAAGCCATCGCCCTCGCAAACAATGAAGGGAAGAGTGTCACTAGATTCTTAAAAAAGAATATATTCTCTCATTTTGGCACCCCAAGGGAAATTATTAGTGATGGGGGCTTCCACTTCTGCAACAGATTGTTCAAGGGGTTATTGGAGAAATATTGGTTTCTCCATAATGTTGCCACTCCTTACCACCCTCAAACTAGTGGGCAAGTTGAAGTGTCGAATCGGGAGATCAAACAAATATTGTCAAAAATAGTGAACACTAGTAGAACGGATTGGTCAAGGAGGCTTGATGATGCTCATTGGGCCTACCGGACAGCGTATAAGACTCCCATAGGTATGTCTCCATACTAACTTGTATATGGGAAAGCTTGTCATCTTCCGGCTGAGTTAGAGCATAAAGCCATGTGGGCTATGAAGAAGTTGAAATGGATTGGAGCAAAGCTGTTGAACAACGGTTAAATGGGTTGAATGAAATCGATGAATTTCGTCTGAAAGCTTATGAAAGCTCAGCCCTCTACAAGGAAACGATGAAGAAGTACCATGACAAAAAAAAATTGAAAAATGAGAGTTTATGGTTGGGGATTTGGTGCTTTTATTCAATTCTAGGTTACGCTTGTTTCCAGGCAAGCTCAAGTCCAAATGGACTGGTCCTTACTTGGCTACCCAACTATTACCTCATGGAGCAGTTGAGTTGGAAACTAAGGAGGGTGTGCGGTTCAAGGTGAATGGACAACACATAAAAACCTATTTCGGGCATGCTGAATCGGTGAATGAAGTGATCGAGGCATAGCATCTTGATGAAGTTTACAAAAATGTCCTCAGTCGTGCCGCGACGTTAAATCAGGAGCTTGTTGGGAGGCAACATAATACATATATTTTTTCTTTCTAATAATGGGTTTTAAATTTGCAGGCACATCACCAGGAAATTCTGCAGAAAGTTACTCTGCAGAAGTCACTGACGGATACAGAGACGGACCGTTATGCCTGTGACGGACCGCCGCATGAATCCGTCATGCCAGGTACGTCTTTCTGTTATTTTTAAACTAGGGCACACGCGATGGAACCAACGACGGACCGTCACAACCAAGACGGACCGTCATCAAGGAATCGTCGCGTCATTAATGAAGCGTACCCGACCCGACCCGACTGGGTTTTTATAAAAATTAAACATTTAAAACCCCCACCTCTTTATTTCTCCCCATTGCTTCTCTCTTTCTCCCATTTCCCTCCCTTTTCAACTTCCCAAGGTTATAACCTCTCCCTCTTCCAACCGATCATTTTCCCCAAATCCTCCAAATTCCTAAAATTCATCATCTACTAGTCGGAGTTGCTACTGTGGGTCCCTACTTGATCACCAAGTTTCTCTCTTCTTTTTCTCAAATTTTCAGGTATGTGTATCTAGTTTCTAATTATTTATATTGCATTTTTTATCAATTAGTATTAGCTTTGTTTTTCTTGATATGTTCATTCTTTAATAAAATTCTCTCTGACCTAGGTTTAAAATCCTCGAAATTGCCGTGTTAAAACCCTAGAAATAGGTGCTTTAGCATTGCTAGTTTACTAGGTATTTGGGTTAGACATATGTAGGTTAATACACTACCAAGTCGATTTGGGTCATATGGGATGAATGGGGCATCCCCAGTTCTGTCAGTGAGTTACAGAACGAGACCCCGATGACGGACCGTCGTACCCACGACGGACCGTCATTGGGTCCGTTCCAATAGCCCTAACACCCCATTGTCCAATTTTCTCCAAGTGTCCACCAACGGCCACATGCAACGGACCATCGTTCCCACGACGGTCCGTCCTGCACAACCGTTCTAGTTGTCAGAGACCCTATTTCTAAGGGTCTCTCACTTTTTCTAAGTGTCCCAAAACGGACACATGCGACGGACCGTCATCCCTACGACGGTCCGTCCTGCACAACCGTTGTGGTTGTCAGAGACCCTGTTCCTAAGGGTCTCTCTCTATTTTTCTAAGTGTCCTCAAATGGAAACTACGATGGACCGTCGTACCCACGACGCTCCATCCTGCGCAACCGTTCTAGTTGTCAGACACCCTGTTCCTAAGGGTCTCTTTCAATTTTTCTAAGTGTCCTCAAATGGACAACTACGACGGACCGTATTACCCACGACGGTCCGTCCTACATTAACGTTATAATGGTCAGAGACCCCTCTCCTAAGGGTCTCCATATTTTCTTCAAGTGTCCTATGACGGACACCTACGACGGACCGTCGTACTCGTGACGGTCCGTCGTGCACATACCGTCATACTTGTCAGAGACTCTCCTTCAGGGTTCTCCATATAAATAGAGTCTAAGTAAGACACGACGGACCCCATGACGGTCCATCATAGTCACGACGAGTCGTCACCTGGACCGTCGTGTATCACTGTTACTATAGAAACATCATTACATCTTAACTATTTTATTTATTTTGTGTGGTTTTGCTTGTCTTGTTTGCTCCTTCTACTACTAATATTGATTCTTTATAGGTACTATCTATTATGGCACCAAAACAAGACCGAGTCTACGCAAGCGGGCGATCGAAGTCTGTTTCCCCGTCTGCCCGCCTGGTCATTGGCTTTGATGATGAGCGTGACCCCGAGTACGTGCCCCCAGGCACTTCCACCCCATCCTGAGCTGCACGTGTTGTGAGAGCCACACCCAAAAAGGTGGCGTCCGGCGTAGTCACTGCCTCCCAGTCTGATGAGGAGCGCACACTGACCGGCACACCTTCTGGATCAGCTATTAATGAAGAAGGAGCGTCTGGCTCCTTAGAAGTTTCGTGGTTGGAGGAAGCCTCTAGATCTACTAAGGTTCCCGCAACCGCCACCGCTGCAGTGTCTGCCTCGTCTGATGAGGCTGACAGTTCGGAATCCACACCCGGTTCACCGATTCGTGCTCTCACCCCGGTGACCGACCAGACCAACCGCTCGTGTGTCGACGGGCAGTATCAAGTCTATTCCGATGCAAAGTTCTAGAATGACAAAGGATTCATGACTCGGACACTTACATTGGAGCGGCGTGTCCTTACGGGAAGTCTCCCGATGATGCCAGAGATCCACAATCTCTTTACCAGACATCGACTGGAGTGGACAACGCGTCCGTTGGGACGTTATAGTGAAGAGATGGTCCGTGAGTTCTACGCCTCCTACGTAGCGACTCTCCGATCACAGATTGATAGGCGGGCTGCCCCCGCCAAATAGGACCCACTGGAGCGTACGTGTCATTCAGATTGTCAAAGATGACCAACATCTGCGTGAGCCATCGCTGAGAGAGACCACCAAGAGGTGGATGGTCCTGCACTTGTCCGTTGATGGAGAGATTGCCGACTGGGTGACCGAGCCGAAGGGGGACATCAAGAAGGACAACCTGACTTTCATGGCAAAGTTTTTATGGTTGATTGTCCTCCACTGCCTTTCCCTCACAGCCGCTGATAATATCGTCACATGGGATCGAGCAGTGTTGATTGCGGTGATGCTAGCTGGGTTTGAGGTGGATTTTGTGCGGCTTCTACAGGCGGTCATGCACGAGAGGGCTTTTAAGGTCACAACTACTTACCCTTTCCCGTGCATGATATTTTCTCTATGCAGGCCCGCAGGTGTGGCTATATGGCACGTTGATCAGCTCAAGACCCCTCTGGACACTGTTGATATCGGCCTCATCAGATATGAGGCCAATGAGTTGGCTCCACGCAGAGGACGCCATCCAGAGTTGCCTCCACTTGGTGACAATCTGGACGTTGTTTTAAACTTGCGCACATGCTACGTCCGATGCTTATAGACAATAATTGATGAATCCTAGCTTATGCGCACACACCATGTTTGATTCATGCATGCCTTGGCAGATGTCGCCTGACAATAGCAGGCGTCAATTCATTATACGCACATGCTACTCCCGATGCGTGCAAGCCAGTATTGATGTCTTTGTTGTTGGCCAATGCGTGCAGGCCATGACAGGTGTCGAACTGTTGATGCGTGCAGGCCATGATTAATGTCGATTGATTTTTGTATACGTCATTAGACATATGTGCAAGTCCAAAGTAAGGCGATTTATAACGCGCGCATGCAACAACCGATGTCACCAAGCTGATTAGCACATGTAACATGTGATGCGTGTAGGCCATGACAGATGTATCCTGCCATTGTGCGCACACAAAGATTGATATGTGGAGGCCTTTGTCAATATCGCCTAACGTCAGTAGATATTGTTTTCAATATGCGCACAATTTAAATTGATGCCGGAATACAATGACAAATGTCATTTTCCAGTGGCCAATGTGCGCAAGCGACAAACTTTGTCGCCCAGTCAATGGGCACACAACCTTTTTATTGTGCAACGCCCTTGGACGATGTCCTCTCAAATCGGTAGACGATTTCTTCTGACATTTTAAGGTGATGCTGGCAGACCTTGGCCAATGTGACATGACATTGGACGATGCGTGTAGGCCACTGATGATATCGTCCAACTAATGCGCACATACCAAGCGTGAAGCTTGCATGCGTTGGATGATGCTGATGCCATTGGAAGACGACGTTTGCCACTTGCACACATGATACGTCTGATTCTTGCAGTCAATGACCGATGACGCCTAGATGATAAGCGCACACCACATTTTATTCATGCCTACTTTGGAAGATGTCTCCAGTCTTCTGCAAACGTCATTTGCCATTTGTGTACATGTTATGCCGTTACGTGCAGGCCATGACCAATATTGTTTGTTGTTGGTCGATATTCTCCATCCTTGATTAATGTCGCTCCTTTGATGCGCACACACCACGTTTGATGCGTGCGGACCTCCGAGGATGTCGCTTTATGTTTGTGGACATAACTTTCCATATGCGCACATCAATTGCGTGCACGCCATGATTAATGCCGTCTGTCGTTCACTGATGCTCATGTGTCATGCCTACATGCTACATCCTATGTGCGTCCCACATCAAGATCTTGATTCCATTACATCAATTCTTACTTAGATGACTAGGCATCATTTTTCCAATTAATCATAATGAACATGAACAGCCCAAATATGTTTGTTCTAAGGTACGTTCTATATATATATATATATATATATATATATATATATATATATATATATATATATATATATATAGTTTTCATTAATTTTAATCTTTTCCGGCAAACCAAGAATATAAGTAATTAAATAATAAAAATAGAATAATATGATTAAAATATAAAATCAAAGCCAAAAATTCATAAATAAATATAGTAAGCTTAAATTCAACAATTTGTATATTTTTTGAAATTCTTAGTTTTTAAGAAAATCTCGAGAATCAGTAATTAGTTTATATAAATAGGAAAAATGGATAAAAATATGAAATTAAGACAACAAATCACAAATAAATATAGTTTCCTTAAATTCAACAAATTTCAATAATTCTTTTGAATTTTTTTCATCAAATCTCTAAAATGAGTAATCAATTAAAATAAATAGAAAAATATGATAAAAATATAAATTTTATGCCAAAAAGTTACATATAATTATAGTCACCTTAAATTAAATAATTTTAAATATTTTTTTACTAATTATTTTCTCACATAAAATCCATTAAAAAGACATTTAATTAATTAAAAAAGGTAAATTATGAAAAATATGAAATTAACGCCAATGTGTGCACGCCACGATTGATATCTCCCAATCAATGCGCACGCATAATATTTGATGCGTCCGTACCTTGTACAGTGTTGCTCGACCCGATGTCGCCAAGTCGATGCACACATGGCACAACTAACGCTTGCAGGCCTTGGAGGATATCATATGATATTGGCCGATGTGCATAGGCCACGAATTATGTAGTCCATAAAATGCTCACAAGCCATGTGTGAAGCTTGAAGGCCTTGGTTAATGCTGATGCCATAGGAAGACGTCGCTTGCCACATGAACTCATTCTACATCCGATGCTTCCAGGCCATTACCGATAACATCAAGATGATGTGCACGGACCACGTTTGATTCATCCATGCCTTGGAACATGTCTCTTGACATTGTCAGACGTTGTTTTCCATATACGCATATGCTAAATTTGATGCGTGCATGTAATGACCGTCGCCTAGCCAATGTTCACACGCCACAAATAATTCTTGCAGGACTTGGTCATTGTAATATTACATTAGCTGATGTGTGTAGGCCGTGAATGATGTTTCCCAGTCGATGTACACATGCCAAGTGTGATGCTTGCAGGCCTTGGTTGATGCTAATGCTAGTGGAATACGTTGTTTGCCACTTGCGCATATTCTACGTCGAATGATTGCAAACAATAACCGGTGACACCTAGATGGTGTGCACACACCACGTTTCATTCATGCATGCCTTGGCAAATGTCACCTGACATTGGAAATCGTCGTGTTCCATATATACACATGCTACTCCCGATGCGTGCAACCAATGACCGATATCTTCTTTTGTTGGCTGATGCGCGCAGACCATGACTGATGTCTGATGCATGCACATCACGACCGATGTTGTCATTCATTCGCCGATGTTCATATGTGATGCCCACATACTACGTCTTATGTGTTTCCACATGGAGCTCTTGATTCCGTAGCGCCAATTCTGACTTCGAGGAGTAGGATTCATTTTTTTAATGAATCATAATGAATATTTCCAACCCAAATATGTAAAATCTAAGGTACAAACACACATTTGATTTTTTTTTTATCATAAATATCTTTTATATATATAAAAAAGGGTTTTCAACAATTCTTTTTGAATTTTATTTTTATCGAAACATTAAGTATATGAGTAATTCATTATAAATAATATAATAAATAAGATAAAAATATTAAATTAATGCCAAAATTTCACAAATATATAGACTAATCTTAAATTTATCAATTTCAACAACTTTTTGTAATTTTTATATTTTTGAGCAAATCTCGGAAATGAGTACTTTATTTATAAAAAAATGATAAAAATAAAAATTTAAAGCAAAAATTTAACAAATAGATATAGTTACCTTAAATTCAACAATTTAAACAATTTTTTTGAATTTTTATTTTTTTCATGAAATTCAAAAAATGATTAAATAATTAATAAAAAATAGGAAAAATATGATAAAATTATGAAATTTACCTTAAATTTCAAATATAATATAGTAACCTTAAATTCAATAATTTCAACTTTTTTTTAATAGTTATTTTTTTCTAGGCGAATCATAAAAAATGCATAATTAATTAATAAAAAATGAAAATTATGAAAAAAATATTACATTACGCCAAAAATCAAAAATAAATATAGTAACATTAGGTTACATTTTTTTGACAGCGCGGTCACACAAGATGTTCCCAAACAGATGTATGCACGTCACTAATGATGAAGCTAGATGAAATTTGACATAGGCAAACCAATATGTGTATGCTCAATACGACGAGCAAAGCCTACGTTTGACGTCAGGAAATTGATGTATGCAGGCCACATTCGATGTTGGCTGAACATTGTGTGCAGGCCAAAGTCGATTCGACCAGGCTTTGTCCAACATCGCTGGCAGTTGTGTGCATACCAATGGAGATGGAGGAAGGCCAATCCAAACGTTGGTTGAAATAAGTTTGTAGGCTACGCCCGAAGATGACTAAGTAATGTGCAAAATGCGGGAAATCCATCGTCGAGGTCGGCTGAGGAAGGTTCATAGGACACTATTGATATGGGTACTCCACGACCAATGTTTACTGGCTGAAGACGCGTGCCGTGGGAGGAAGTTCACATTCGACCTCAGATACATGTAAAAAAGCATATTGATTTTGAATGGAAGATGCCAATTTCTCCCAGCCAATGCGCACATGCCACGGTAGATACATGCATGCCTTGCCTGATGGAACATGTCGTTAAGTGAAGTAGCCTGCCGATGCGTGCAAGACACATCAAATGTGTGCAATACTTTGATAATGTTGTATGTTGTTGGTTGACGTTGTGTGAACGATGCTTACAGACCATGATGGATGACGTTTAGCTGATGTGCACACACTACGTTTGATGCATGCATGCCTTGGCATATATCACCAGACATTACTAGGCGTTGTTTTCCATATAGTCACACAATACGTCCGATGTGTGTAGGCCATGACCGATATCTTCTACTATTGGACGATGTACGGAGCCCAGGACTAATGCCGCCCAATCGATGCACACACACCACGTTTGATGCATGCCTTGGAAGATGTTGCCTTACAATTCCAAACATCATTTTCCATCACATGCTACGCCCGATGCGTGCAAACCATGGCTGATGTCGTCTTCTTTAGGCAGATGCACGCAGGACACAACTGATGTCTTTCAGCAGATGTGCACACGCCACATCTAATTCTATCAGGCCTTGGCCTATGTGTTATGACGTAGGCCGGTGCTTGTAGGACACAAATGATTTCGCCTAGCCTATGCGCACATGCCACGTATAAAGCTTGTAGGACTTGGTTGAAGTTGGTGAAATTGGAAAATGTCCTTTTCTACTTGGGTACGTGCTACGTTTAATGCTTGCAAACAATGACCGATGATGCCTAGCTGATATGCAAAAACCACGTTTGATGCATGCAAGCGTTGGAATGTTGCCTGACATTAGTAGGAGTAATTTTTCATGTACACACATTCTACGCCCGATGCATGTAGGCTATGACTGTTGTGTTCTTCTATTGTTCGATGTGTGCAGGCCTCGACTGATATCACCAAGCCAATGTACGAACACCACAACTAATACTTGTAGGCTTTAGACGATGTCATATGACATTCGCTGATGCGTGTAAGCCATGAATGATGCCTCCCAGGCGATTTGCACATGCCACGTGTGAAGGTTGCAGGCCTTGGCTGATGTTGATGCCATTGGAAGATGTCGTTTTCCACTTTCGCATATTCTATGTCTGAAGTTTTGATACAATGATTGATGAAGCCTGGATGATGTGCACACACCACGTTTGATGCAAGCATTCCTTGGTACATGTTTCCTAACATTGGCATGCATTGTTTCCATATATGCACATGTTACGCCATATGCGTGCAGGGAATAACTGATGTCTTGTGCTGTTGGCCGACGCACGCAGGCCATGATTGATGTCACCCAATCGATTTGCACACACCATATTTGATATGTGCATGATTTTTGAACGATGTTGCCTGATATTTGTAGGTTTGATGCTTATGTATGCTTGATTTAGTTTTCGTCTTGTACTTAGTAAGCATGATACTTCTCTTGGAAACCAACAATGGTCCTCTAGTGCTGGCCACATCTAGATTGTAGGTAGTGTCGTGACATTTCGACACATTCTTGTTGTCCATTTATATAAGATTGCTTAATTATCATAATTTTATTTATATAAATTATCATATTTAATTTATAAATGAAGGAAAACAAAGAGTTGGACAGTGTTTAAAAGGCCATATAATGTTGATAAATTGAGGAAAACAAAGAGTTTGGTAACACTTATCTATGACGTTTGTATTCCAACAAAATTAAAATTTTATTATTTAATTTTTTATTAGATATCCGTGTATATATATGTGTGTGTGTGTGTGTATCCTTAGTATTTTTCAAATTCTAAAAAAAAATTCCCACATTAAAACAACTAAGTTTTTATTTAATAATTTGTATTGGTTGTTCTTTCTTGGTAATTCATAATTGGTTAATTACAATAAGCTCTAAATATCATTTTGAAGTGGAATAAACTACATTGGTTCGTCTACACTTCATCCTTCATGGTTGATTAAAATAAAATATTGTGGTAGTAAAGTATTTGAACTATAACAAATTGTGTAACATTTAAATGTGATAGGTGAATAAAAAAGTAATTAACATCTCAGGTACTATATAGATTTTTATAGTTTGGTGTTGTTGACAAATTTTGTGTAAAAGAATTTTCTTATAAAATATCTATTAAATAAAGTGAAATAATCATGTATACCAAATATCATACAGAAAAATAATGATATTTACCTACATTATGGATATATCATTACTACTTTACTTTTTCTTGTTTTAATGCTTATTAGGAATAACTATTGATTAAACAATATTTTTTTCAATACAGTTGGGCAACAAACTTATTTTACTATATCAACACATATATATTTGTTAGGTCTTTAGCAAGCTTAAAAAAGTTGAAACATAAAGAATGGAAAGCTATCAAATAAACAAAAGGTTAGGATTAAATGGCCCGGTCCAAAAAAAGACCTAGTACTCTATGGATTACTATATTACTAGGGTTTCGAATATTAGTTCTCTTCTCATTTCCGACTCTCCACCGTATAAGTTGATGGAGATGAGGTTTCACCAAAACACTGGTTCAAATTCTACTTTGAATGATCAACATTCATGGCCTCTTAGGTATACATCGATGTTTCTTAGCTTCTAGTAGTAAGATCTTTGTCCTTCTCGTCATATCTAATTTTCGTTTTTTTAAACCTAGTTTAAGAAGTCTATCTGTCTATTTCTTTTTTCGATCTAGACTTAGGATTAGTCACTTCTATTACTCGATTGGGCGGGGAAGGAATATAACTCAGCGGTAGAGTGTCAGTTTAACGTTGTGGAAGTCATCAGCTCGAGCCTAATTATTTCTAATCGGTATGTGAGTTTTTCTAGTTGAATTTTCTCCCCCGCCGTCGATCAGATTTTTGTGTATCCGCAGGAGTCTATAGAGGGTTTTTAGTTAACGATATGCTTGTGTTTTTTCTTAATTATTAGTTTAATCTAACTCTAGTTTCATTTTAATTGATGGATATGTATTTTTTTGCTTTATTTGAGTCTACTTCTCTTTTATTGATGGATCTATATTTTTCAGACCGATTTGAGTTTCATTTATTTTTAATTGATGCATTTGGGTTTTTTTCAGCTTGATTTGACCCTAGTTTCTTTTTAATATATTAGTCTTGGGTTTTCAACTTGATTTGGTTCTTGTTTCTTTTAATTTATTGATTTGTATTTTCAGCTCTATTTGAGTCTACTTTCTTTTTAATTGATGTATATTTTTTCTTGAGCTTCATTTGAAGCTAGTTTCTTTATAATTGATAGATCTGTCTTTAGTTCCTTTATTTGAGTCTTGTTTCTATTAAATTAATGGATCATTGTAATTTAAGTCCATATGAGTCTAGTTTCTTTTAATTTATATATCTGTATTTTTCGCTTTATTTGAGTCTAATTTCATTTCGATTGATGAATCTATGTATTTTCAGCTTGGTTGGAGTTCAATTTATTTTTAGGCATAATACATATAGTGGACCCTAAACTTGACTTCAAATTTTAACTTTGACCTCTAACTTTCATAATGCACAAATAGACTCTTTTGCTATCTAACTTTTAAATAAATAAACAAGAGTCCTGCATGACATAATATTTGTAGGACACCACATAGGACAAAAAATGATATGTGGGACATATCTGTTTATTTGTTCAACTTTATACAAGTTTAAGTGTCTATTTGTGCACATTCAAAGTTGAAGGATATAAATGTGATTTGAAGTAAAGTTAAAGAGTACATTTATGTATTGATAGATCTATGTTTTTCAACTTTATTTGAGTATACTGTCTTTTTGATTGAGGGATATGTATAATTTTCAGCTTTATTTGAGTCAGTTTTAGAAACTTTAGGATCTAGAATAAAATTTTTAAATCAATGGTTCATACAACTATGCGAAAACCAAAAAGAAAAATTAAAAATGGAAAAAGTATTAAATAAAAATTTATCATGTTGCAAAAATAAAATGGCACCACAATTTGGATGCACAACTAAAAAACAAAAATCTAAAAGATATAAAAATTATAGAAAAAACAAAACTATATATAAATATAAACAACCAAGACGAAGGTATTATGTAAAAAATCATAAAATAAAAAGACCATACAGACCAAAAAGAAAAATATCCCAATGTACTTGTTATAATTGTGGAAAGATAGGACACATAGCTAAAGATTGTAAATTACCCAAAAATCCAAAAAGAAAACAAATAGCAGAATTAATAATAGACAAAGAAAAATATATGCAAATAGAGTACATAGATTATGAATTAAGTGAAAATGATAGTATATATGAAGTATCAGACATAGAAACTGAGAATGAAGAAGAAAATATTAACATAGATAATAACGAAACAGATGAAGAAATATAATGTCTGAAAATGAAATAAAAATAATATCTAAGGAAGAATATCAAGATGAAGAATCATCAGAACAGAAAATTATATTTGATAATACGATATTTGAACAAAATGAAATAAAAATAATATCTAAGGAAGAATATCAAGATGAAGAATCATCAGAACAGAAAATTATATTTGATAATACGATATTTGAACAAATAAAAGGAAAAGAATTAGATTTAAGCGTTGAAAAAGTACTAGAAATACCTATTTTAAGAAATTGGTTTAAAAGACAAAAAGAAGAATACTATGTAGTTAGTAAAAAAGAACATATCATAGATTGTAAATACACAAGAGGAAAAGCATATATACCTATAATAAATAAAAGAATGATAAACAAAGAAATACAAGATATAAAAGCTAAAACACCAATAAAATATGTACATTTAGGAGGAACAGAAATATTAATAAAAGCCTGCTTTAGAGAAGGAATAGATACACCTATAGAAATATATTTAGCAGATGATAGAATTGTACACCCTATAGAAAAAAGCATAATTAGTGCAGTAAAAGGAAACTTAATATATCAAAAATTTAAGTTTACAATAAGTGCTAATTATACAGTATCATTAACAGATAAAAATATAGATAGATCATTAGTTCTATATTGGAAAATGTCTGGAATAGAACTAGCACCAGGGAGCAAATTATTTACAGCAAGATGTAAAAATTTATATATATTAACAACAAAGCATAAAATAACAGCAAGAAATAAAATTAATAAAATAAAAATAGAAAATCCTTTTGAAAAAATAATTACTGTAATAGACAATAATGACTATAGCTATAAAAAAATTGATATAGAAGAAGATTTAGAGATAGTAAAAGAAAGATTAAGCACTTCAAGCGTACCAAATACATTGACAAGAGCTACCTCATCAAGGATGAGTACATCTAAAAGAAAATATGAAATTCCACAAAGCTTATTAGATAAAGAAGAAATAACACCATATCATTATTTCATAACAAGAATCACCTCCATTGGTATACCAGGTAAGAGTCTATATACCAAAATTAGCAGAACATTTAAAACCATTACATAAAAAACTTAAAAAAGATGTAGAATATCATTTTGATAATAAAGATAAAAAACATATAAAAATTATTAAGAATCTATGTAAAAAATTACCAAAACTATATTTTTTCCTGATGAAAATAAAACATTTACTTACATTGTTGAAACAGATTCGAGTGATCATAGTTACGGAGGAGTTTTAAAATACAAATATGAAAAAGAAAAAATAGAACACCATTGTAGATATTATTCAGGATCTTATACAGAAGCACAAATAAAATGGGAAATAAATAGAAAAGAATTATTCGCATTATGATTTATATGATGATTTAGATATTGGAGATTAAATATGACTGAATATTGGCTAAGGCGATATGGTAGAAATTACAGGTTAAAAAAGATTAGATATCCAGATAAATTAAGTAAGCTTTTTAAAATATTATATAAAAAGTTATGATGAATAAAAATAAAAATATTAAAATAAAAAGAACTAAGATAGATAAAAAGGTAAGAAAAATATGGAAAAAATTAAGATCTTTATATATAGAATATGAACTATCACAACTAGTCAAAACAGATAATGATAGAAAAAATCAATTGATAAACATAATTTCAAAAATAGAATATAAATATGTCTGTTATTTGAAAAAACAATATGAACAAAGAAAAATATAAACAACAATTAATAGAAAAAATAATGGAACAAACTCATTATTTATACCACCACAAATACATACTTACTCAGAAAGTTTAAACCAAGATAAAAAAGCATACAACCACATAACCCCCTCATATATTGAAAACCTTTATAAAATCCAAAATTATTTAAACTCAACACCTAGATCTCCAACTACCAAAGACCCTAATATTGATTTTATAACCCAAAAGCTACAAGGATATAATAAGTTAATAGCACAACCAGGCACCAATGCAAATCTAGTAAAAACATGTTATAGTTATGGATTACTTAATACAGTTTATACCCAAACAGGAGATGAAATATCTACCATACCACAGCTATACAAAGCCTTTATGAACTATAAAAGAATTACTAAAGGAACATTGTTTTATATAAAGTTTTATTCAACACCAGCAAGATATTATTTGATGAGATAAAACCAATTATACAAGTTATAAAAATTGGTTTGACCAGAGATATGATAATTCCAAAAGATATCGGAATACAACAAGAAATACAAAAGATTGAGATACCAGAATTCTACGCCAACAAAAGAGTTATAGGAATAGCAACTATCCTAAATGAACTAACTAACAATTATTTAAACGGAAATTCAGTATGGAGCTATTATGTACGAGAGCAAGTTATGATATATTCAAATTCTAAAGAAATCAGAGAACAAGATATGGAAGAGATACGCCAATGGATACTTAGTCTACTCAAGCCAGAGCAAAAACCAACAACAAGAGCATTAAGGAAAGAGTTTATTTCGGAAGAATTATTGACAAGATATTGCAAAATTATTGGACAAAAATACCCCGACCATATATGTTCAAAATGTCAAGGAGAAGATAATGTCATACCAGACGTTCAAATCGAATAAAAAAAAAGAGTATTTTGTATTTTGTATTTTGTTAAAATTTTGTGTCGGCTGAATATCAGCCATATGTAAAAAATAATAGTTTTTATTTTTGTCGTGTTGTGTCTGCTGTAAAAAGCCAATTGTAAAAGTCATAAAGAAAATAGTGTGTATGTCGGCCATAAATAAAGAAGAGGCCATTATGTAAAGTAGTAATAGTAAGTATTTTGTTTTCTTGTGTCGGTCGAATATAAAGAGGCCAAGTGTAAAGTATGTGTCGGCCATTTTTGGCCAAAAGTCTGTAAATTTTGTGTATAAATAGAGGGTTTCCCCTCATAAATAAAATAATCAATCCTTCATCTAACAATCTTCTCTCTACTCTCTACTCTCAATTCACAAATCTGCTTCCACCCCCATCCATTGGTTAACAAATCAACTATGACAAATGATCAACAAAAACAGGTATACCATTTTATATTTATGAGTAGCTAAATTAATTTATTCCTGAAAATCTCTTGTTAATTATAATTGTTTATCATGTTTGAATAATGTTATAATAACCATCTTTAGAAAGTTTGCTACAGAAATATTCTTCGAATAAGTATGCCCAGACTATGCCATCCTAAGGTTGAAACCGGTAGGCAGAGAAGGCCGTTTAGGGGAGTAAACAAAGTTGAGGCGCTGTTAGGGTAACTAATCAAAGAAGAAAGCTGTAGTAGTGACCAGACGAGATGATTATTAAATCATTATTTTTGCATAATAAGCAAGTATAATTTATTAAGAGGTTGGAAGGAATAAAATTTTAGTGAAAAATGAAAATAATAAAAATGGAAACATACCTATTAGACGATAATATTGATTATAAGATATTACTACTCATATACTAAAAAATTTGAATACTGATATAAAAAGAGAAATTTATAATAAATTATTAACATATGAGATAATAGAAATAACAACCCAAGGTTGGACTGAGTTAAACATACAAAGTATACAAGATGAGCTTTATTATGACATGTATGATTTATATGATGATTTAGATATTGGAGATTAAATATGACTGAATATTGGCTAAGGCGATATGGTAGAAATTACAGGTTAAAAAAGATTAGATCTCCAGATAAATTAAGTAAGCTTTTTAAAATATTATATAAAAAGTTATGATGAATAAAAATAAAAATATTAAAATAAAAAGAACTAAGATAGATAAAAAGGTAAGAAAAATATGGAAAAAATTAAGATCTTTATATATAGAATATGAACTATCACAACTAGTCAAAACAGATAATGATAGAAAAAATCAATTGATAAACATAATTTCAAAAATAGAATATAAATATGTCTGTTATTTGAAAAAACAATATGAACAAAGAAAAATATAAACAACAATTAATAGAAAAAATAATGGAACAAATAACTGAAAAAGAACAAGAATTACAACACAGAAAAAGAAGGTTAGAAGAAAATATATTGCCAGGAGTATGTAATAAATCAATACTAGCACAAAGAAAAGATATATTAATGTTAGAATTAGAATTAGATTGTCTTGAATATGAATTACAACATAATATAATACATAGATCATAATGAATAAAGAAGAATTTGCAGTAGACGAAAAAACATATGAAAACCAAGATGGAATGATAATAAAAATAGTATTTTCAAATTTAGGAAGAAGATACAAGAGAATAGGAAATAACTTATACTTAATGCTAGAAAAAGAAACAGAAAATTAGAAGATAGTTTAACAGCTATGGTAAGAATAACAAAAGAAAATGAAGAAATAGATAAATCAAGAGAAATTGAAAAAATAAAAACACAAGCAAAACAAGAAGTACAAAATTTAGAAGAAATAAAAAATACAAGAATAAGTGAATTAGAAAAAGAATTAGCTAGGTTAAAATTATTATATGAAAATAAACAAAAACAAAAAGATAAAGAGCTAGAATTAACAAATGAAATAAAACAAATGGAACAGAAACTAAATGAAGATCTAAAAGACCTAAATGAAGATATTGAAGTAAATGAAATAGACGGAAATGAAAATGACCAACAATCAGAAATAAGTGATATAAGTGAAACATATACAGAAATTCTAGAACAGATAAATAAACCAAAAAAATTAGAAATAAACACAGGAGATATGAATAGACCTAGTACGTCAAGAGTTAAAACCCCAGATAATAGTCCCAGAAATAGTCCTAGAGTTAGTCCTAGGAGAACACCACCAACTTATTATACAGAAAGCTATCAACAATCAGACAGAAATAATGCAATATGGAACAGTAGACTAAATAAAAATTGGACACCTAAACCAGCAAATGAACAATACAATTTCTTAGATTTAGATTGTGTCGCAGATATAAATAAAGCAATATTGTTATGGATAGGAAATATGTCTAAACAGTTAATAGATAACAAAATAGAAACAGCGAAAACACCAAGATACGTAGAAAGAACATTCGTAGGAACAACAAAATTATGGATAGAAAATCTACCCTCGGAAAGTTTAGAAGTACTTAGAAATGATAAGAAAATGGATGGATCCGCATCAGCAACAAATATAGATATACTAGATAAATATGAATCAGCAATAAGAAATGAATTTGGAGGCATGACTACAGATATAAGAGAACAAAACAGAGAAAAAATAATAAATAGACAACTTATGACAAAATTAGCTATATGTAAAATGTGTTACTTAGAAGAATATACTTGCGCATTTAAAGAATATTATTACAAAGCTAAATATAATTTAGACGAAGCAAAAGAAATAAGAAAACAATATTATACAAAATTACCAGAACCATTTAGTACAAACGTAATAAAGGATTGGAATAATGAAGGAATGGTAGATACTTTAGGATCTAGAATAAAATTTTTAAATCAATGGTTCATACAACTATGTGAAAACCAAAAAGAAAAATTAAAAATGGAAAAAGTATTAAATAAAAATTTATCATGTTGCAAAAATAAAATGGCACCACAATTTGGATGCACAACTAAAAAACAAAAATCTAAAAGATATAAAAATTATAGAAAAAACAAAATTATATATAAATATAAACAACCAAGACGAAGGTATTATGTAAAAAATCATAAAATAAAAAGACCATACAGACCAAAAAGAAAAATATCCCAATGTACTTGTTATAATTGTGGAAAGATAGGACACATAGCTAAAGATTGTAAATTACCCAAAAATCCAAAAAGAAAACAAATAGCAGAATTAATAATAGACAAAGAAAAATATATGCAAATAGAGTATATAGATTATGAATTAAGTGAAAATGATAGTATATATGAAGTATCAGACATAGAAACTGAGAATGAAGAAGAAAATATTAACATAGATAATAACGAAACAGATGAAGAAATATAATGTCTGAAAATGAAATAAAAATAATATCTAAGGAAGAATATCAAGATGAAGAATCATCAGAACAGAAAATTATATTTGATAATAAAATATTTGAACAAATAAAAGGAAAAGAATTAGATTTAAGCGTTGAAAAAGTACTAGAAATACCTATTTTAAGAAATTGGTTTAAAAGTCAAAAAGAAAAATACTATGTAGTTAGTCAAAAAGAACATATCATAGATTGTAAATACACAAGAGGAAAAACATATATACCTATAATAAATAAAAGAATGATAAACAAAGAAATACAAGATATAAAAGCTAAAACACCAATAAAATATGTACATTTAGGAGAAACAGAAATATTAATAAAAGCCTGCTTTAGAGAAGGAATTGATACACCTATAGAAATATATTTTGCAGATGATAGACTTGTACACCCTATAGAAAAAAGCATAATTAGTGCAGTAAAAGGAAATTTAATATATCAAAAATTTAAGTTTACAATAAGTGCTAATTATACAGTATCATTAACAGATAAAAATATAGATAGATCATTAGTTCTATATTGGAAAATGTCTGGAATAGAACTAGCACCAGGGAGCAAATTATTTACAGCAAGATGTAAAAATTTATATATATTAACAACAAAGCATAAAATAACAGCAAGAAATAAAATTAATAAAATAAAAATAGAAAATCCTTTTGAAAAAATAATTACTGAAAAAATAAAAAATTCTTTTATAGTTCATAAAGGCTTTGTATAGCTCTGGTATGGTAGATATTTTACAGTAATTATTTTTTCAAAAGGATTTTCTATTTTTATTTTATTAATTTTATTTCTTGCTGTTATTTTATGCTTTGTTGTTAATATATATAAATTTTTACATCTTGCTGTAAATAATTTGCTCCCTGGTGCTAGTTCTATTCCAGACATTTTCCAATATAGAACTAATGATCTATCTATATTTTTATCTGTTAATGATACTGTATAATTAGCACTTATTGTAAACTTAAATTTTTGATATATTAAGTTTCCTTTTACTGCACTAATTATGCTTTTTTCTATAGGGTGTACAATTCTATCATCTGCTAAATATATTTCTATAGGTGTATCTATTCCTTCTCTAAAGCAGGCTTTTATTAATATTTCTGTTCCTCCTAAATGTACATATTTTATTGGTGTTTTAGCTTTTATATCTTGTATTTCTTTGTTTATCATTCTTTTATTTATTATAGGTATATATGCTTTTCCTCTTGTGTATTTACAATCTATGATATGTTCTTTTTGACTAACTACATAGTATTCTTCTTTTTGTCTTTTAAACCAATTTCTTAAAATAGGTATTTCTAGTACTTTTTCAACGCTTAAATCTAATTCTTTTCCTTTTATTTGTTCAAATATCGTATTATCAAATATAATTTTCTGTTCTGATGATTCTTCTACTATAATTTTTGCAAGTATAAATATTTTCATTAATCATTTTGTCCTTTTTATAATTATTTTCTTATTTTGACAAGTTATTGTTAATTGTTCATTTTCTATATTGTATGGTTTGACTTTTTCTAACCATTTTATTCCTAATGTAATATTATGATTTCCTTGGTATATTTTAAATTGTATTACTAAGGGTATTCCTCCTATAATTATTTCTTTTTCTGTTGTTTCTTCATTCGTGTTCACTATCTCACTAGGTAGTCCAGGGCATGTATGTCCTGTTCTTATAATTTCTTCTTCTAATATTAACTCTCTTGTTATGTAATTTTCTTCTTGTCCTGTATTTATTAATATTTTATATTTTCTTTGGTCTATTTTTCCTGTTATGAAATAATGATATGGTGTTATTTCTTCTTTATCTAATAAGCTTTGTGGAATTTCATATTCTCTTTTAGATGTACTCATCCTTGATGAGGTAGCTCTTGTCAATGTATTTGGTACGCTTGAAGTGCTTAATCTTTCTTTTACTATCTCTAAATCTTCTTCTATATCAATTTCTTTATAGCTATAGTCATTATTGTCTATTACAGTAATTATTTTTTGTACTATATGAGTTTGCATTTTTATTCCATTTTTATCTATTTGTATTCCTAGAAATTCTATTTGTGATTTCATAATTTATGCTTTTCTTTTACTCAAACTTATACCTGTATTTTTTACTATATGTATAAATTTTTCCAATAATCTTATATGTTCATCTTGTGTTCTAGAATATAACAATATGTCATCTATATATACAATATAGTTTTCTAGTTGGTTAAAACAGTTATCCATAAAATGTTGGAATCTACCTGGTGCATTTTTATATCCAAAAGGTAAAACATTCCATTCATAGAAACCTTGCGGTACTGTGAATGCTGTTAATTGTTTGGATTCTTCTTCTAGTTTTAGGTGGTAAAATCCTGATTTGCAGTCAAATTTGCTAAAATAATTATATCCTTGTATTTGTCTTATTTTTAGTATTTTGTTTGGTATCGGATAATTGTATGTTTTAGTTTTAGCATTTAGATTACGATAATCTATGACCATTCTACTTTTACCTCTTTTTTGTTCACTGTGTTTTATTACTATAAATGTTGGACTTGTATGTTTACTATTGATTATAAGATATTACTACTCTATTACTAAAAAATTTGAATACTGATATAAAAAGAGAAATTTATAATAAATTATTAACATATGAGATAATAGAAATAACAACCCAAGGTTGGACTGAGTTAACCATACAAAGTATACAAGATGAGCTTTATTATGACATGTATGATTTATATGATGATTTAGATATTGGAGATTAAATATGACTGAATATTGGCTAAGGCGATATGGTAGAAATTACAGGTTAAAAAATATTAGATATCCAGATAAATTAAGTAAGCTTTTTAAAATATTATATAAAAAGTTATGATGAATAAAAATAAAAATATTAAAATAAAAAGAACTAAGATAGATAAAAAGGTAAGAAAATGTAACGACCCGTTTAGTCGTTTTGAGCAGCAGACTTTATTTCTGGAAAAAGTGGCAGAAGCGACGGACCCCACGACGGACCGTCATGGGCACGACGGACCGTCGCAGGGTCTCGTTTCAAAACACTTAGAAAATCTGAAATTGGGTACTGAAAATCGACTCTCTGAACTTCGTGACGGAATGGCAGGACGGACCGTCACAGGCGTGACGGACCGTCATAGATTGTTCAGTGGAAATTGACTCTCTGACCCTTGCGACGACCTGCAGGACGGACCGTCGCAGTCACGACGGCCCGTCACAGGTTGCGCAAATCCCAGGCAGAATCGGATTTCCTTACACGTTTTAAGGGATATTTTTGGACTATTCTTTCCTTAATTATAGATTTCGTGGGTTTATATTAATAACTCAAATTCTTGGGGGTTAAAAGAGGTAACCCTAAGTTAATTAGTGGGGTATTATTGCCATCTTTTATTCTTAATTATATGTTAATTTGGGGTAAAAGAAAGAGGGTTTTGAATAAGAAAAGAGAAAAGAAAAGCGAGAGATAGATTGATCGATTCAGAGAGAGAGAGTCGAACGAGGAAGAAGAATATCAAAGCTTGGGAGATTGCTTGTTGATTCCAATTCTTCGGTGGAGGTAGGTTATGGTTTTCATGCTTTCATAGTAAACTCTTAATAGAGAATGATATGTATTGGTAGTATTGTAAACCCTACTATATGCTTAATTGTATGTTTGCGTGAATATGATTATGTGATTGTGATAAGATAAGCATGATGAAAATATTGAATCCCAAATCTTGAAAGGAAACTTTAATATACATTATTAATGATGATGCCTTGGTATAGAAGAAGGCTTGATGAATTAATGTCATGGGATTGATGATGCCTTGGTATAGAGAAGGCCTGATGATTTACAGAATGATGTAGGGGATCGGGTGTCACGAACCGACACGTAGAATTAGGGGATCGGGTGTCACGAACCGACACGTAGAATTAGGGGATTGGGTGTCACGAACCGACACGTAGAATTAGGGGATCGGGTGTCACGAACCGACACGTAGAATTAGGGGATCGGGTGTCACGAACCGACACGTAGAATTAGGGGATCGGGTGTCACGAACCGACACGTAGAATTAGGGGATCGGGTGTCAAGAACCGACACGTAGATATAGGGGATCGGAGTGTCACGTACCGACACAAGAGGAATAATGAATATGAGGGATCGGAGTGTCACGTACCGACACAAGAGAATTAAAGATAATGAATCTTGAAAGATGTTAATATACTCGTTCTAACGAACATAATTCCCAAATGAGTATGGTGTTGAGGCTTGAACCCTCATGGATGAACTTGATGGTACTTATTGATGATTATAATACTTGTTGTGGCTACATGTTGAGTTTTATAGTTGATTTACGATAATATTGATATATACTGTTCCCTATTTTGAGTTGGCCGATGATATCTACTCAGTACCCGTGTTTTGTACTGACCCCTACTTTTATGTTTTTCTTCTTGTTATTTGTGGAGTGCAGCAAACGTGCCATCGTCTTCAACTCAACAGTAATTCAAGCCAGTCTTACTACATCGGAAATTCAAGGTGAGCTAATGCTTCTAGCTTGGACTGGATCTTCTTCTTCAAGTCTTGATGCCTTGAACTTCCGGCATGGACTAGCTTCTTATGTATTTTTAGCTTTTAGAATACTCTTAGTTTAGTCATTTGATTTTAGATGTTCTTGTGATGATGACTTCCAGGTTTTGGGAATAAAAGATGTTGAATATTGATAGTTATTGAATTGGTTTTATTAATGAGTTTAAGTCTTCCGCATTATTTTCTGTTGTTATTACATTGAAATGTTAAGGTTTAGATTGGTTGGTTCGCTCACATAGGAGGGTAAGTGTGGGTGCCTGTCGCAACCCGGTTTGGGTCGTGGCAAACTTGGTATCAGAGCATTAGGTTCGTTGGTCTCATCACACAAGAACAGGTCTAGTAGAGTCTTAAGGAACGGTAGGGGGACGCCTTTACTTTTCCTTGAGAGGCTATAAGACTTTAGGAAAAATTTCACTCTTTCATTCTTTCTTTCGTGCTACTACTTGAGTCCAACTGGTATCTAGGCGATACGAATTGGTATCTGACCATCTTCACTCTCTTTCGCAGATGGTTAGAACTAGAGCAACGACTACGCCAACACCAACACCAGCACCGGCGGGACAGGGTGCGTCTGAGCCAGCCACTGGGGCTGTAGCTCGAGGAAGAGCAGCGGCAAGAGGCCGTGGTAGAGGTCGTGGGAGGACGTCCTCTAGGGGAAGAGGACGAGCACCTAGCCCATCTGATACTAGGGCAGTGACTCCTCCACCGACTGAGGAAGTGATAAGAGAGGGGGAGGATGGGGTGAATGAACAAGTCCAAAAGGAGGAAATGCCACCCCAACCTACCCCAGAGATGATCAATCAGGTTCTGGATTATCTTAGCGGGTTATCTGATCAAGGTCAGGCACCTCCAGTGTTTTCTGCGCCAACACCTCCGGTTTCAGAAGTACAACATGCGGCTACTATGGCTCCCCGCATGGATGTTCCATTGGAAATAGGCACGTTTCCACGTCTGACTACTGGGCCTATAATGACAAATGATCAGCATGAACTTTTCAGTAAGTTCTTGAAATTGAAACCTCCAGTCTTCAAGGGTGCGGAATCTGAGGATGCTTATGATTTTCTGGTTGACTGTCATGAGCTACTGCACAAGATGGGTATAGTAGAACGGTTTGGTGTGGAGTTTGTGACTTATCAGTTTCAAGGGAACGCCAAAATGTGGTGGCGGTCACATATCGAGTGTCAACCAATAGAGGCACCACCTATGACTTGGGCCTCATTCTCTAGTTTGTTTATGGAGAAGTATATCCCCCGAACTTTGAGGGATAGGAAAAGGGATGATTTCTTGAGCCTAGAGCAAGGTAGGATGTCGGTTAATGCTTATGAGGCTAAGTTTCGTGCACTATCCAGATATGCCACTCAACTCTGTTTCAGTCCTCAAGAGCGGATTCGCCGGTTTGTGAAGGGGTTGAGGTCAGAATTGCTGATCTCGGCCTTACAGATAGCGGCAACGGCAAAATCCTTCCAAGAGGTGGTAGACTTTGTGATAGAAGTGGAAGGAGTGAAGCCAGACGACTTCACCACAACATCGACATCAAAAAGGCTTCGAAAGGGAGGTGAGTTTAATGGTTCTTACACTAGAGGACAGGGTTCGGGAAGTTACTCAGTCCGACCAATTCAGTCTTCACTACAGACTGTAGTTGGGGGACCACCTCAGACCGGTTAACACTTCTCCGAGGGGCATATGATCGACTCCAAAGAATGTTATGGATGTGGGGAGATTGGACATATTAGGAGAAATTGTCCCAGACCAAGTTACAGACCCCCAATAGCTAGAGGTAGAGGTGGTCATGGTAGAGGCCGTTTTTCTGGAGGGCGTGGTGGTTGAGGTAATAGTGGTCACCAAAACGGCAGAGGTAATGGGCAAACTGGGGCCACTACATCACAACATGGTAGGGGCAACGGACAGATGAACGATAGGGCCCATTGTTACGCTTTCCCTGGGCGGTCTGAAGCGGAGGCATCTGATGCTGTCATCACAGGTAATCTTCTGGTTTGTGATTGCATGGCTTCTGTATTGTTTGATCCTGGATCCACGTTTTCTTATGTATCTTCCTCATTTGCTAATGGTCTAAATTTACATTGTGAATTACTTGATATGCCTATTTGTGTCTCTACTCCGGTGGGTGAGCCTGTGGTAGTTGAAAAGGTATATAGGTCTTGTTTGGTAAACTTTGTGGGGAGCAACACTTATGTAGATTTGGTTATCTTAGAAATGGATGATTTTGACGTGATTCTTGGTATGACTTGGCTTTCTCCGCAATTTGCAATCTTGGATTGTAATGCTAAAACGGTGACGTTAGCCAAGCCTGGGACAGACCCGTTAGTGTGGGAGGGTGACTACACTTCCAATCCGGTCCGCATCGTCTCCTTTCTTCGTGCTAAGAAAATGATTAGTAAAGGGTGTTTAGCTTTCTTGGCACATCTCAAGGATGACACTACCCAAGTACATTCGATTGAGTCGGTTTCGGTAGCTCGTGAGTTTCTGGATGTGTTCCCTGCAGATCTTCCTGGTATGTCACCGGATAGGGATATTGACTTCTGTATTGATCTTGAACCCGGTACTCGCCCCATTTATATACCCCCTTATAGAATGGCTCCCGCGGAGTTAAGAGAGTTAAAAGCACAACTTCAAGAGTTATTGAACAAAGGCTTCATTAGACCAAGTGCATCTCCTTGGGGTGCTCCGGTTTTGTTTGTAAAGAAGAAGGATGGGAGTTTTCGAATGTGTATAGACTACAGACAACTAAACAAGGTAACCATAAAGAACAAGTATCCTCTTCCCCGCATTGATGATTTGTTCGATCAGTTACAAGGTGCTTGTGTCTTCTCTAAGATTGACTTGAGATCCGGTTATCATCAATTGAAAATACGGGCAACGGATGTGCCAAAGACTGCTTTTCGAACGAGGTATGGGCATTACGAATTTGTAGTGATGTCCTTTGGTCTTACGAATGCCCCTGCTGCGTTCATGAGCTTGATGAACGGGATTTTTAAGCCATATTTGGACCTCTTCGTGATCGTATTTATTGATGATATATTGGTATACTCAAAGAGCAAGAAGGAACATGAAGAGCATTTGAGAATGGTATTGGAAATGTTGAGGGAGAAAAAGTTTTATGCCAAGTTCTCTAAGTGTGAGTTTTGGCTAGATGCGGTGTCCTTCTTGGGGCACGTGGTTTCTAAGGGTGGAGTGATGGTGGATCCTTCTAAGATTGAGACAGTGAAGAATTGGGTAAGACCCACTAATGTGTCAGAAATAAGGAGCTTTGTTGGGTTAGCTAGCTACTACCGCCGATTTGTCAAGGGATTCTCTTCTATTGCTTCCCAATTGACGAACTTGACTAAGCAGAACGTCCCATTTGTATGGTCGGATGAATGTGAGGAAAGCTTTCAGAAGCTCAAGACTTTGTTGACTACCGCACCTATCCTTACCTTGCCAGTAGAGGGTAAGAACTTCATTGTTTATTGTGATGCATCCTATTCTGGTTTGGGTGCAGTACTAATGCAAGAGAAGAGTGTGATTGCTTATGCTTCAAGACAATTAAAAGTGCATGAACATAACTATCCCACTCATGATTTGGAATTGGCCGCGGTAGTGTTTGCATTAAAACAATGGAGACACTATTTATATGGGGTTAAGTGTGAGATCTATACGGATCATCGTAGCCTACAGTATGTCTTTACTCAGAAATATTTGAACTTAAGATAGAGGAGATGGATGGAGTTACTAAAGGACTACGATATCACTATCTTGTATCATCCGGGGAAGGCGAATGTTGTAGCGGATGCTTTAAGTAGAAAGGCGGGAAGCATGGGAAGTCTAGCTCACTTGCAAGCTTCTAGACGCCTATTGGCTAGAGAGGTTCAAACTCTAGCTAATGACTTGATGAGATTAGAAGTAAATGAGAAGGGAGGATTGTTGGCTTCGGTGGAGGCAAGAGCTTCCTTTCTTGACAAAATTAAGGGAAGACAGTTCGATGATGAGAAACTGCGCAGAATCCAAGATAAGGTATTGCGAGGAGAGGCTAGGGAAGCACAAATCGATGAGGAAGGTGTTTTGAGAATCAAGGGAAGAGTATGTGTACCCCGCGTCGATGGTTTGATCAACACTATTCTGAAAGAGGCTCATAGTTCAAGGTATTCTATACATCCGGGCGCAACCAGGATGTATCGTGACCTAAAGCAACACTTTTGGTGGAGTAGAATGAAGCGTGACATTGTGGATTTTATTGCCAAATGTCCAAACTGTCAACAAGTAAAGTATGAACACCAAAGGCCCGGAGGAACACTTCAGAGAATGCCCATTTCGGAATGGAAGTGGGAAAGAATTGCAATGGATTTTGTGGTTGGTCTTCCGAAGACAATGGGTAAGTATGACTCCATTTGGGTGATTGTTGATAGGTTAACTAAATCTGCTCATTTCATTCCGGTCAAGGTGACTTACAATGCAGAAAAGTTAGCCAAACTTTACATCTCGGAAGTGGTGCGATTGCATGGGGTTCCACTATACATCATATCAGATAGAGGTACGCAGTTTACTTCTAAGTTTTGGAAAACATTGCATGCAGAATTGGGTACTAGGTTGGACCTTAGTACTGCGTTCAATCCCCAGACCGATGGTCAGTCTGAGCGAACGATTCAAGTGTTGGAGGATATGCTTCGTGCGTGTGTGATAGAGTTTGGTGGTCATTGGGATAGCTTCTTACCCTTAGCGGAGTTTTCATACAATAATAGCTATCACTCAAGCATTGATATGGCTCCATTTGAAGCATTGTATGGTAGGAGATGTAGGTCTCCCATTGGTTGGTTTGATGCGTTCGAGGTCAGACCTTGGGGTACTGATCTCTTGAGGGATTCGATGGAAAAAGTGAGGTCTATTCAAGAAAAGCTTCTAGCGGCGCAAAGTAGACAAAAAGAATATGCAGATCGAAAGGTTAGAGACTTAGAGTTCATGGAAGGTGAACAAGTCTTGTTGAAAGTTTCACCCATGAAAGGGGTGATGCGGTTTGGTAAAAGGGGTAAACTAAGTCCAAGGTACATTGGACCATTTGAAGTACTTAAGCGAGTGGGGGAGGTGGCTTATGAGTTAGCCTTGCCTCCAGGGCTGTCCGGAGTACATCCGGTATTCCATGTGTCGATGTTGAAAAGATACCATGGGGATGGAAACTACATTATCCGTTGGTATTCAGTTTTGCTTGATGAGAACTTGTCTTATGAGGAGGAGCCTGTTGCTATTTTAGATAGAGAAGTTCGCAAGTTGAGGTCAAGAGAGATTGCATCCATCAAGGTGCAATGGAAGAATCGACCGGTTGAAGAAGCCACTTGGGAGAAGGAGGCGGATATGCGAGAAAGATACCCACATCTGTTTAAAGATTCAGGTACTCCTTTTCGCCCTTGTTTTCCTTCTTTTGATCGTTCGGGGACGAACGATCGGTAAATTGGTATCTAATGTAACGACCCGTTTAGTCGTTTTGAGCAGCAGATTTTATTTCTGGAAAAACTGGCAGAAGCGACGGACCCCACGACGGACCGTCATGGGCACGACGGACCATCGCAGGGTCTCGTTTCAAAACACTTAGAAAATCTGAAATTGGGTACTGAAAATCGACTCTCTGAACTTCGTGACGGAATGGAAGGACGGACCGTCTCAGGCGTGACGGACCGTCATAGATTGTTCAGTGGAAATTGACTCTCTGACCCTTGCGACGACCTGCAGGACGGACCGTCGCAGTCACGACGGCCCGTCACAGGTTGCGCAAATCCCAGGCAGAATCGGATTTCCTTACACATTTTAAAGGACGTTTTTGGACTATTCTTTCCTTAATTATAGATTTCGTGGGTTTATATTAATAACTCAAATTCTTGGGGGTTAAAAGAGGTAACCCTAAGTTAATTAGTGGGGTATTATTGCCATCTTTTATTCTTAATTATATGTTAATTTGGGGTAAAAGAAAGAGAGTTTTGAATAAGAAAAGAGAAAAGAAAAGCGAGAGATAGATTGATCGATTGAGAGAGAGAGAGTCGAACGAGGAAGAAGAATATCAAAGCTTGGGAGATTGCTTGTTGATTCCAATTCTTCGGTGGAGGTAGGTTATGGTTTTCATGCTTTCATAGTAAACTCTTAATAGAGAATGATATGTATTGGTAGTATTGTAAACCCTACTATATGCTTAATTGTATGTTTGCGTGAATATGATTATGTGATTGTGATAAGATAAGCATGATGAAAATATTGAATCCCAAATCTTGAAAGGAAACTTTAATATACATTATTAATGATGATGCCTTGGTATAGAAGAAGGCTTGATGAATTAAAGTCATGGGATTGATGATGCCTTGGTATAGAGAAGGCCTGATGATTTACAGAATGATGTAGGGGATCGGGTGTCACGAACCGACACGTAGAATTAGGGGATCGGGTGTCACGAACCGACACGTAGAATTAGGGGATCGGGTGTCACGAACCGACACGTAGAATTAGGGGATCGGGTGTCACGAACCGACACGTAGAATTAGGGGATCGGGTGTCACGAACCGACACGTAGAATTAGGGGATCGGGTGTCACGAACCGACACGTAGAATTAGGGGATCGGGTGTCATGAATCGACACGTAGAATTAGGGGATCGGGTGTCACGAACCGACACGTAGATATAGGGGATCGGAGTGTCACGTACCGACACAAGAGGAATAATGAATATGAGGGATCGGAGTGTCACGTACCGACACAAGAGAATTAAAGATAATGAATCTTGAAAGATGTTAATATACTCAATCTAACGAACATAATTCCCAAATGAGTATGGTGTTGAGGCTTGAGCCCTCATGGATGAACTTGATGGTACTTATTGATGATTATAATACTTGTTGTGGCTACATGTTGAGTTTTATAGTTGATTTACGATAATATTGATATATACTGTTCCCTATTTTGAGTTGGCCGATGATATCTACTCAGTACCCGTGTTTTGTACTGACCCCTACTTTTATGTTTTTCTTCTTGTTATTTGTGGAGTGCAGCAAACGTGCCATCGTCTTCAACTCAACAGTAATTCAAGCCAGTCTTACTACATCGGAAATTCAGGGTGAGCTAATGCTTCTAGCTTGGACTGGATCTTCTTCTTCAAGTCTTGATGCCTTGAACTTCCGGCATGGACTAGCTTCTTATGTATTTTTAGCTTTTAGAATACTCTTAGTTTAGTTATTTGATTTAGATGTTCTTGTGATGATGACTTCCAGGTTTTGGGAATAATAGATGTTGAATATTGATAGTTATTGAATTGGTTTTATTAATGAGTTTAAGTCTTCCGCATTATTTTCTATTGTTATTACATTGAAATGTTAAGGTTTAGATTGGTTAGTTCGCTCACATAGGAGGGTAAGTGTGGGTGCCAGTCGCAACCCGGTTTGGGTCGTGACAGAAAAATATGGAAAAAATTAAGATCTTTATATATAGAATATGAACTATCGCAACTAGTCAAAACAGATAATGATAGAAAAAATCAATTGATAAACATACTTTACACTTGGCCTCTTTATATTCGGCCGACACAAGAAAACAAAATACTTATTATTACTACTTTTTATAATGGCCTCTTTTTTATTTATAGCCGACATACACACTATTTTCTTTATGACTTTTACAATTGACTTTTTACAGCCGACACAACACGACAAAAATAAAAACTATTATTTTTTACATATGGCTGATATTCAGCCGACACAAAATTTTAACAAAATACAAAATAAAATTTTTTTTTATTCGATTTGAACGTCTGGTATGACATTATCTTCTCCTTGACATTTTGAACATATATGGTCGGGGTATTTTTCTCCAATAATTTTGCAATATCTTGTCAATAATTCTTCCGAAATAAACCCTTTCCTTAATGCTCTTGTTGTTGGTTTTTGCTCTGGCTTGAGTAGACTAAGTATCCATTGGCGTATCTCTTCCATATCTTGTTCTCTGATTTCTTTAGAATTTGAATATATCATAACTTGCTCTCGTACATAATAGCTCCATACCAATGGAGGGGGGTGGAAGCAGATTTGTGAATTGAGAGTAGAGAGTAGAGAGAAGATTGTTAGATGAAGGATTGATGATCTTATTTATGAGGGGAAACCCTCTATTTATACACAAAATTTACAGACTTTTGGCCAAAAATGGCCGACACATACTTTACACTTGGCCTCTTTATATTCGGCCGACACAAGAAAACAAAATACTTACTATTACTACTTTACATAATGGCCTCTTCTTTATTTATGGCCGACATACACACTATTTTCTATATGACTTTTACAATTGGTTTTTTACAGCCGACACAACACAACAAAAATAAAAACTATTATTTTTTACATATGGCTGATATTTAGCCGACACAAAATTTTAACAAAATACAAAATACAAAATACTCTTTTTTTTAACAAAATACAAAATACAAAATACTCTTTTTTTTATTCGATTTGAACGTCTGGTATGACATTATCTTCTCCTTGACATTTTGAACATATATGGTCGGGGTATTTTTGTCCAATAATTTTGCAATATCTTGTCAATAATTCTTCCGAAATAAACCCTTTCCTTAATGCTCTTGTTGTTGGTTTTTGCTCTGGCTTGAGTAGACTAAGTATCCATTGGCGTATCTCTTCCATATCTTGTTCTCTGATTTCTTTAGAATTTGAATATATCATAACTTGCTCTCGTACATAATAGCTCCATACTGAATTTCCGTTTAAATAATTGTTAGTTAGTTCATTTAGGATAGTTGCTATTCCTATAACTCTTTTGTTGGCGTAGAATTCTGGTATCTCAATCTTTTGTATTTCTTGTTGTATTCCGATATCTTCTGGAATTATCATATCTCTGGTAAAACCAATTTTTGTAACTTGTATAATTGGTTTTATCTCATCAAATAATATCTCTGCTGGTGCTGAATAAAACTTTATATAAAACAATGATCCTTTAGTAATTCTTTTATAGTTCATAAAGGCTTTGTATAGCTCTGGTATGGTAGATATTTCATCTCCTGTTTGGGTATAAACTGTATTAAGTAATCCATAACTATAACATGTTTTTACTAGATTTGCATTGGTGCCTGGTTGTGCTATTAACTTATTATATCCTTGTAGCTTTTGGGTTATAAAATCAGTATTAGGGTCTTTGGTAGTTGGAGATCTAGGTGTTGAGTTTAAATAATTTTGGATTTCATAAAGGTTTTCAATATATGAGCGGGTTAGGTGGTTGTAGGCTTTTTTATCTTGGTTTAAACTTTCTGAGTAAGTATGTATTTGTGGTGGTATAAATAATGAGTCTTTTTGGTTCTTTGGAATAAATGATTTATCGAAGATTTTGTTCATATTTAAATTTGTATATCTTATTCCACTGGCTCCTTTTGTTGTAGATGTGCTTGCTGTAGCTGCATTTAAACAAACATTGTCATGGGTTTTATGGAGTTTCCCAACGTCTCCTTCTAGTTCTGGCTTTTTACCGTCCGCCGAACGACGTAGCTCCGCATTTTTAGAGTCATGCTGCTTGACTATTAGCTTTCAGATTTTGTAACTCTTTTCCCATACTGTCCATCTTCGTAGAAAGTGTAGTAATTGCTTTGAGTATTTCTTCTATTGTATCTTGTTAAGTTTGAGTTCCTTTTTCTTGATAGGTAGTCTGCAACAAGGTTCTTGTCAGTCTTAATTACTTCAATTGTAAATGTAAAATTTAATATATTCAATACTAATCTCCTTATTTCTTTTGTTGTAACTGAATCTTCTAATTTTTTTGTTATCCACCATTTTACCTGTGTGTTATCTGTTCTTATAATAAATTTATTGTAATATATGGTTCAAATGCTAATAAACATTTATATAATGCGAATAATTCTTTTCTATTTATTTCCCATTTTATTTATGCTTCTGTATAAGATCCTGAATAATATCTACAATGGTGTTCTATTTTTTTTTTCATATTTGTATTTTAAAACTCCTCCGTAACTATGATCACTCGAATCTGTTTCAACAATGTAAGTAAATGTTTTATTTTCATCAGGAAAATATAGTTTTGGTAATTTTTTACATAGATTCTTAATAATTTTTATATGTTTTTTATCTTTATTATCAAAATGATATTCTACATCTTTTTTAAGTTTTTTATGTAATGGTTTTAAATGTTCTGCTAATTTTGGTATATATTCTCTTACCTGGTTTACTAATCCTAGAAAGGATTGTAATTTCTTTTTTGTATCTATATTTTCATCTATAGTAATTATTTTTTGTACTATGTGAGTTTGCATTTTTATTCCATTTTTATCTATTTGTATTCCTAGAAATTCTATTTGTGATTTCATAATTTCTGCTTTTCTTTTACTCAAACTTATACCTGTATTTTTTACTATATGTATAAATTTTTCCAATAATCTTATATGTTCATCTTGTGTTCTAGAATATAACAATATGTCATCTATATATACAATACAGTTTTCTAGTTGGTTAAAACAGTTATCCATAAAATGTTTGAATATACCTGGTGCATTTTTATATCCAAAAGGTAAAACATTCCATTCGTAGAAACCTTGCGGTACTGTGAATGCTGTTAATTGTTTGGATTCTTCTTCTAGTTTTAGGTGGTAAAATCCTGATTTGCAGTCAAATTTGCTAAAATAATTATATCCTTGTATTTGTCTTATTTTTAGTATTTTGTTTGGTATCGGATAATTGTATGTTTTAGTTTTAGCATTTAGATTACGATAATCTATGACCATTCTACTTTTACCTCTTTTTTGTTCACTTTGTTTTATTACTATAAATGTTGGACTTGTATGTTTACTATTGCTTTTTTGTATGTAATTATTTTCTAACAATTCATTTATATGTATTTTAAATTCTTCTAGATCATCAAAGTTATATTTTAATGGTTTCTGTGTTATTATACTATTTTCATCTATTAATTCAATTTTTACTTTTGTCTTATGTTTTTCCCATCCTTGTAATGGATCTTCACTATATAATTGTTCTAGTTGTTCATTAATTAATTTGACTTTGTCTATAGCAAATATAATAATTTCTAATTGCGTTATTTGTTTATTATTTATATTTTCCATTTCTTAGTTTATCTTTTCACTTCCTTTTATCCATTCCATAGGTTTTCGTTGTTTATTATTTACTCTTTTTGCTCCTATATTATTTCCGCATGGTGTAGTAAGCCACCAATGTGTTTTTGTTATTATGTGTGGATAATATCTATCTAGAAATGACATTCCTAATAACATATCTTTTGTAGTAAATTCAAAATTATACATTTCTTCTATTGTTAGTATTTTATCCCATATTTGTATTTTTATATTTTTTGCTTTGTATTTAATCATACTTCCTTCATTGTTAAATCCCGTTACTACCATAGGTGTTTTTAATTTTTCCCATTTATCTTCTGGTAAGCAATTATATTTACATATATTTGCTTCTGCTCCTGTATCTATCATAGGGGTATAATATGTGTTGTGATATCCTTCTACTATAATTTTTGCAAGTATAAATATTTTCATTAATCATTTTGTCCTTTTTATAATTATTTTCTTTTAGATGTACTCATCCTTGATGAGGTAGCTCTTGTCAATGTATTTGGTACGCTTGAAGTGCTTAATCTTTCTTTTACTATCTCTAAATCTTCTTCTATATCAATTTCTTTATAGCTATAGTCATTATTGTCTATTACAGTAATTATTTTTTCAAAAGGATTTTCTATTTTTATTTTATTAATTTTATTTCTTGCTGTTATTTTATGCTTTGTTGTTAATATATATAAATTTTTACATCTTGCTGTAAATAATTTGCTCCCTGGTGCTAGTTCTATTCCAGAGATTTTCCAATATAGAACTAATGATCTATCTATATTTTTATCTGTTAATGATACTGTATAATTAGCACTTATTGTAAACTTAAATTTTTGATATATTAAGTTTCCTTTTACTGCACTAATTATGCTTTTTTCTATAGGGTGTACAAGTCTATCATCTGCTAAATATATTTCTATAGGTGTATCTATTCCTTCTCTAAAGCAGGCTTTTATTAATATTTCTGTTTCTCCTAAATGTACATATTTTATTGGTGTTTTAGCTTTTATATCTTGTATTTCATTGTTTATCATTATTTTATTTATTATAGGTATATATGCTTTTCCTCTTGTGTATTTACAATCTATGGTATGTTCTTTTTGACTAACTACATAGTATTCTTCTTTTTGTCTTTTAAACCAATTTCTTAAAATAGGTATTTCTAGTACTTTTTCAACGCTTAAATCTAATTCTTTTCCTTTTATTTGTTCAAATATCGTATTATCAAATATAATTTTCTGTTCTGATGATTCTTCATCTTGATATTCTTCCTTAGATATTATTTTTATTTCATTTTCAGACATTATATTTCTTCATCTGTTTCGTTATTATCTATGTTAATATTTTCTTTGTAACGACCTGTTTAGTCGTTTTGAACAACAAACTTCAATTCTGGAAAAACAGGCTGAGGCGACGGACCAAACGACGATCCGTCATGGGAACGACGGACCGTCGCAGGGTCTCGTTTCAAAACACTTAGAAAATCTGAAATTGGGTACTGAAAATCGACTCTCTGAACTTCGTGACGGAATGGCAGGACGGACCGTCACAGGCGTGACGGACCGTCATAGATTGTTCAGTGGAAATTGACTCTCTGAATCATGCGACGACCTGCAGGACGGACCGTCGCAGGCACGACGGCCCGTCAAAGGTTGCGCAAATCCCAGGCAGAATCGGATTTCCTTACACGTTTTAAGGGACGTTTTTGGACTACTCCTTCCTTAATTATAGATTTTGTGGGTTTATATTAATAACTCAAATTCTTGGGGGTTAAAAGAGGTAACCCTAAGTTAATTAGTGGGGTATTATTGCCATCTTTTACACTTAATTATATGTTAACTAGGGTAAAAGAAAGAGGGTTTGAATAAAGAAAATAGAGAGAACAAGGAGAGAGAGAGATTGATCGATCAAGAGGCAGAGGGAATATCAAAGCTTGGGAAATTGCTTGTTGATTCCAATTCTTCGGTGGACGTAGGTTATGGTTTTCATGCTTTCATAAGTAAACTCTCAATAGTGAATGATATGTATTGGTAGTATTGTAAACCCTACTATATGCTTAATGGTATGTTTGCATGAATATGATTATGTGATTGTGATAAGATAAGCATGATGAAAATATTGAATCCCAAATCTTGAAAAGAAAACTTTAATATACATTATTAATGATGATGCCTTAGTATAGAAGAAGGCTTGATGAATTAAAGTAATGGGATTGATGATGCCTTGGTATAGAGAAGGCTTGATGATTTACAGAATGATATTAGTGGATCGGAGTGTCACGTTCCGACACATAGTATTAGTGGATCGGAGTGTCACGTACCGACACATAGTATTAGTGGATCGGAGTGTCACGTTCCGACACATAGAATTAGGGGATCGGAGTGTCACGTACCGACACATGTAGGGGATCGGAGTGTCACGTTCCGACACATGTAGGGGATCGGAGTGTCACGTACCGACACATGTAGGGGATCGGAGTGTCACGTTCCGACACATAGAATTAGGGGATCGGAGTGTCACGTACCGACACATAGTAGTAGGGGATCGGAGTGTCACGTACCGACACAAGAGGAAGAAAGATAATGAATCTTGGAAGATGATAATATACTCAATTTAATAAAACTTAATTCCCAAATGAGTATGGTGTTGAGGCTTGAGCCCTCATGGATGAACTTGATGGTACTTATTGATGATTATAATACTTGTTGTTGCTACATGTTGAGTTTTATAGTTGATTTACGATAATATTGATATATACTGTTCCCTATTTATAGTTGGCCGATGATATCTACTCAGTACCCGTGTTTTGTACTGATCCCTACTTTTATATTTTTCTTCTTGTTATTTGTGGAGTGCAGCAAACGTGCCGTCATCTTCGACTCAATAGTAACTCAAGCCAGTCTTCGTCACACCGGATCTTCAGGGTGAGCTAACGCTCCTAGCTTGGACTGGATCTTCTCCTTCATGTCTTGATGCCTTGAACTTCCGGCATGGACTAGCTTCTTATGTATTTTTAGCTTTTTAGAAACTCTTAGAATTAATAGTTTAAAGTAGATGTTCTTGTGATGATGACTTCCAGTTTTTGGGAATAATAGATGTTGAATATTGATAGTTATTACATTGAAATGTTAAGGTTTAGATTGGTTGGTTCGCTCACATAGGAGGGTAAGTGTGGGTGCCAGTCGCGATCCGATTTGGGTCGTGACATTCTTCTTCATTCTTAGTTTCTATGTCTGATGCTTCATATATACTATCATTTTCACTTAATTCATAATTTATGTGCTCTATTTGCATATATTTTTCTTTGTCTATTATTAATTCTGCTATTTGTTTTCTTTTTGGATTTTTGAGTAATTTACAATCTTTAGCTATGTGTCCTATCTTTCCACAATTATAACAAGTACATTGGGATATTTTTCTTTTTGGTCTGTATGGTCTTTTTATTTTATGATTTTTTACATAATACCTTTGTCTTGGTTGTTTGTATTTATATATAGTTTTGTTTTTTCTATAATTTTTATATCTCTTAGATTTTTGTTTTTTAGTTGTGCATCCAAATTGTGGTGCCATTTTATTTTTGCAACATGATAAATTTTTATTTAATTCTTTTTCCATTTTTAATTTTTCTTTTTGATTTTCACATAGTTGTATGAACCATTGATTTAAAAATTTTATTCTAGATCCTAAAGTATCTACCATTCCTTCATTATTCCAATCCTTTATTACGTTTGTACTAAATGGTTCTGGTAATTTTGTATAATATTTTTTTCTTATTTCTTTTGCTTCGTCTAAATTATATTTAGCTTTGTTATAATATTCTTTAAATGCGCAAGTATATTCTTCTAACTAACACATTTTACATATAGCTAATTTTGTCATAAGTTGTCTATTTATTATTTTTTCTCTGTTTTGTTCTCTTATATCTGTAGTCATGCCTCCAAATTCATTTCTTATTGCTGATTCATATTTATCTAGTATATCTATATTTGTTGCTGATGCGGATCCATCCATTTTCTTATCATTTCTAAGTACTTCTAAACTTTCCGAGGGTAGATTTTCTATCCATAATTTTGTTGTTCCTACGAATGTTCTTTCTACGTATCTTGGTGTTTTCCCTGTTTCTATTTTGTTATCTATTAACTGTTTAGACATATTTCCTATCCATAACAATATTGCTTTATTTATATCTGCGACACAATCTAAATCTAAGAAATTGTATTGTTCATTTGCTGGTTTAGGTGTCCAATTTTTATTTAGTCTACCGTTCCATATTGCATTATTTCTGTCTGATTGTTGATAGCTTTCTGTATAATAAGTTGGTGGTGTTCTCCTAGGACTAACTCTAGGACTATTTCTGGGACTATTATCTGGGGTTTTAACTCTTGACGTACTAGGTCTATTCATATCTCCTGTGTTTATTTCTAATTTTTTTGGTTTATTTATCTGTTCTAGAATTTCTGTATATGTTTCACTTATATCACTTATTTCTGATTGTTTGTCATTTTCATTTCCGTCTATTTCATTTACTTCAATATCTTCATTTAGATCTTTTAGATCTTCATATAGTTTCTGTTCCATTTGTTTTATTTCATTTGTTAATTGTAGCTCTTTATCTTTTTGTTTTTGTTTATTTTCATATAATAATTTTAACCTAGCTAATTCTTTTTCTAATTCACTTATTCTTGTATTTTTTATTTCTTCTAAATTTTGTACTTCTTGTTTTGCTTGTGTTTTTATTTTTTCAATTTCTCTTGATTTATCTATTTCTTCATTTTCTTTTGTTATTCTTACCATAGCTGTTAAACTATCTTCTAATTTTGCTGTTTCTTTTTCTAGCATTAAGTATAAGTTATTTCCTATTCTCTTGTATCTTCTTCCTAAATTTGAAAATACTATTTTTATTATCATTCCATCTTGGTTTTCATATGTTTTTTCGTCTACTGCAAATTCTTCTTTATTCATTATGATCTATGTATTATATTATGTTGTAATTCATATTCAAGACAATCTAATTCTAATTCTAACATTAATATATCTTTTCTTTGTGCTAGTATTGATTTATTACATACTCCTGGTAATATATTTTCTTCTAACCTTCTTTTTCTGTGTTGTAATTCTTGTTCTTTTTCAGTTATTTGTTCCATTATTTTTTCTATTAATTGTTGTTTATATTTTTCTTTGTTCATATTGTTTTTTCAAATAACAGACATATTTATATTCTATTTTTGAAATTATGTTTATCAATTGATTTTTTCTATCATTATCTGTTTTGACTAGTTGTGATAGTTCATATTCTATATATAAAGATCTTAATTTTTTCCATATTTTTCTTACCTTTTTATCTATCTTAGTTCTTTTTATTTTAATATTTTTATTTTTATTCATCATAACTTTTTATATAATATTTTAAAAAGCTTACTTAATTTATCTGGAGATCTAATCTTTTTTAACCTGTAATTTCTACCATATCGCCTTAGCCAATATTCAGTCATATTTAATCTCCAATATCTAAATCATCATATAAATCATACATGTCATAATAAAGCTCATCTTGTATACTTTGTATGGTTAACTCAGTCCAACCTTGGGTTGTTATTTCTATTATCTCATATGTTAATAATTTATTATATATTTCTCTTTTTATATCAGTATTCAAATTTTTTAGTATATAGAGTAGTAATATCTTATAATCAACATTATCGTCTAATAGGTATGTTTCCATTTTTATTATTTTCTTTTTTCACTAAAATTTTATTCCTTCCAACCTCTTAATAAATTATACTTGCTTATTATGCAAAAATAATGATTTAATAATCATCTCGTCTGGTCACTACTACAGCTTTCTTCTTTGATAAGTTACCCTAACAGCGCCTCAACTTTGTTTACTCCCCTAAACGGCCTTCTCTGCCTACCGGTTTCAACCTTAGGATGGCATAGTCTGGGCATACTTATTCGAAGAATATTTCTGTAGCAAACTTTCTAAAGATGGTTATTATAACATTATTCAAACATGATAAAAAATTATAATTAACAAGCGATTTTCAGGAATAAATTAATTTAGCTACTCATGAATATAAAATGGTATACCTGTTTTTGTGGATCATTTGTCATAGTTGATTTGTTTTCCATAATTATTTAATTATCTGGCTCTGATACCAATTTCGCCATCATCTTGGCCCCTTAGCTATATTACCAGACCGAAGCCTACGGTACTTTTACTCCGAGGGAAACGTATACATGGATGCAACTATGACAAATGATCCACAAAAACAGGTATACCATTTTATATTCATGAGTAGCTAAATTAATTTATTCCTGAAAATCTCTTGTTAATTATAATTGTTTATCATGTTTGAATAATGTTATAATAACCATCTTTAGAAAGTTTGCTACAGAAATATTCTTCGAATAAGTATGCCCAGACTATGCCATCCTAAGGTTGAAACCGGTAGGCAGAGAAGGCCGTTTAGGGGAGTAAACAAAGTTGAGGCGCTGTTAGGGTAACTAATCAAAGAAGAAAGCTGTAGTAGTGTCACAACCCAAATCCGGGCCGCGACTGGCACCCACACTTACCCTCCTATGTGAGCGAACCAACCAATCTAAACCTTAACATTTCAATGTAATATCAACATAAAGTAATGCGGAAGACTTAAACTCATTAATAAAATCAATAACAATTATTATTCCCAAAATCTTGAAGTCATCATCACGAGAACATCTATAATCAAATTATTAAACTAAGAGTATTCTAAGAAGCTAAAAATACATAAGAAGCTAGTCCATGCCGGAATTCAAGGCATCAAGACTTGAAGAAGAAGATCCAGTCCAAGCTAGAAGCATTAGCTCACCCTGAATTTCCGATGTAGTAAGACTGGCTTGAATTACTGTTGATTCGAAGACGCCGGCATGTTTGCTGCACTCCACAAATAAACAAGAAGAAAACATAAAAGTAGGGGTCAGTACAAAACACGGGTACTGAGTAGATATCATCGGCCAACTCAAAATAGAAAACAGTATGTATTAAGCAATATCATAAAATCAACTAATATCCTTAGCATGCAGCTTTTACAGTTACCATAACCCCTGGATACAACACCAAGCACATCAATGAGGACTCACACCTCCTCATCATACTCATTTGGGAATTTAGTTTATTAGATTGGATATATTAACATATTTCAAGATTCATTATCTTTATTCCCCTCGTGTCGGTACGTGACACTCCGCTCCTCAATATACTATCCTGGTGTCGGAACGTGACACTCCGATCCTCATTCTATCCTGGTACCAGAACGTGGCACCCGATCCATATTCTATCCTGGTGTCGGAACGTGACACTCCGATCCTCATACACTATCCTGGTACCGGAACGTTGCACCTGATCCATATTCTATCCTGGCGTCGGAACGTGACAGCCGATCCATATTCTATCCTGGTACCAAAACGTGGCACCCGATCCATATTCTATCCTGGTGTCGGAACGTGACACCCGATCCATATTCTATCCTGGTACCGGAACGTGGCACCCGATCCCCTAATCTCACCACTTTCGTTCATCAAGCCTTCTTTTATACCAAGGCATCATCATTAACAAAGTAGATTAGGGTTTCTTTTCAAGATTTGGGATTCAATAGCTTCATCATGCTTATTTATTCACAATTACATAATCACATCATTCATGCAAGCATACAATTAAACATATAGAAGGTTTTACTATACTACTAACACATATCATTCGCTATCAAGAGTTTACTACGAATAGCATGAAAGAAACCATAACCTACCTCCACCGAAGAATTGCGATCAACAAGCTAATCCTCAAAGCTTGGTGCTTTCCTCTTCTCTCGATCGGTTCTCCCTCTCCCTTCTTGTTCTTTCTGTTTTCTTATTCAAACCCTCTTTCTTTTACCCTAATTAGTATATAATTAAGAATAAAAGATGGCAATAATACCCACGAATTAACTTAAGGTTACCTCTTTTAACCCCCAAGAATTTGAGTTATTAATATAAACCCACGAAATATATAATTATAGCAGGAATAGTCCAAAACGCCCCTTTAAAACTTAACCAGAAATCCGACTCCAACTGGGATTATGCAAACTGTGACGGGCCGTCGCGCCTGCGACGGTCCGTCCTGCTGTCCGTCGCATAGTTCAGAAACTTGATTTTGGGTGAATGGCCTGTGACGGTCCGTCCTGCCACTCCGTTACGAAGTTCAGAGAGTCTATTTTCAGTACCCAATTTCAGATTTTCTAAGTGTTTTGAAACGAGACCCTGCGACGGTCCGTCGTGCCCTTGACGGTCCGTCGTGGGGTCCGTCGCTTCTGCCAGTTTTTCCAGAAATAAAATCTACTGCTCAAAACGACTAAACAAGTCGTTACAATAGATACCAATTTACCCATCGTTCGTCCCCGAACGATCACAAGAAGGAAAACAAGGGAGAAAAGGAGTACCTGAATCTGTAAACAAATATGGGTATTTTTCTCGCATATCCGCCTCCTTCTCCCAAGTGGCTTCTTCAACGGGTCGATTCTTCCATTGCACCTTGATGGATGCAATATCTCTTGACCTCAACTTGCGAACTTCTCTATCTAGAATAGCAACAGGTTCCTCCTCATAAGACAAGTTCTCATCAAGCAAAACTGAATCCCAACGGATAATGTAGTTTCCATCCCCATGGTATCTTTTCAACATCGACACATGGAATACCGGATGTACTCCGGACAGCCCTGGAGGCAAGGCTAACTCATAAGCCACCTCCCCTACTCGCTTAAGTACTTCAAATGGTCCAATGTACCTTGGACTTAGTTTACCCCTTTTACCAAACCGCATCACCCCTTTCATTGGTGAAACTTTCAACAAGACTTGTTCACCCTCCATGAACTCTAAGTCTCTAACCTTTCGATCTGCATATTCTTTTTGTCTACTTTGCGCCGCTAGAAGCTTTTCTTGAATAGACTTCACTTTTTCCATCGAATCCTTCAAGAGATCAGTACCCCAAGGTCTAACCTCGAACGCATCAAACCAACCAATGGGAGACCTACATCTCCTACCATACAATGCTTCAAATGGAGCCATATCAATGCTTGAGTGATAGCTATTATTGTATGAAAACTCCGCTAAGGGTAGGAAGCTATCCCAATGACCACCAAACTCTATCACACATGCACGAAGCATATCCTCCAACACTTGAATCGTTCGCTCAGACTGACCATCGGTCTGAGGATGGAACGCAGTACTAAGGTCCAACCTAGTACCCAATTCCGCATGCAATGTTTTCCAAAACTTAGAAGTAAACTGCGTACCTCTATCTGATATGATGGATAGTGGAACCCCATGCAATCGAACGATTTTTGAGATATAGATCTTGGCTAACTTCTCGGCATTGTAAGTCACCTTAACCGGAATAAAATGAGCAGATTTAGTTAACCTATCAACAATCACCCAAATGGAGTCATACTTTCCCATTGTCCTTGGAAGACCAACCACAAAGTCCATTGCAATTCTCTCCCATTTCCATTCCGGAATGGGCATTCTCTGAAGTGTTCCTCCGGGCCTTTGGTGTTCATACTTTACTTGTTGACAGTTTGGACACTTGGCAATAAAGTCAACAATATCACGCTTCATTCTACTCCACCAAAAGTGTTGCTTTTGGTCACGATACATCTTGGTTGCACCCGGGTGTATAGAATACCTTGAACTATGAGCCTCTGTCAGAATAGTGTTGATCAAATCATCGACGCGGGGTACGCATACCCTTCCCTTGATCCTAAAAACACCTTCCTCATCAATTTGTGCTTCCTTAGCCTCTCCTCGCAATACCTTATCTTGAATTCTGCGAAGTTTCTCATCATCAGACTGTCTTCCCTTAATCTTGTCAAGAAAGGAAGATCTTGCCTCCACAGAAGCCAATAATCCTCCCTTCTCATTTACTTCTAATCTCATCAAGTCATTAGCTAGAGTCTGAACCTCTCTATCCAGTGGGCGTCTAGAAGCTTGCAAGTAAGCTAGACTTCCCATGCTTCCCGCCTTTCTACTTAAAGCATCCGCTACAACATTCGCCTTCCCCGGATGATACAAAATAGTGATGTCGTAGTCCTTCAGTAGTTCCATCCATCTCCTCTGCCTCAAGTTCAAATCTTTCTGAGTAAAGACATACTGAAGGCTACGATGATCCGTGTAGACCTCACACTTAACCCCATATAAATAGTGTCTCCATTGTTTTAATGCAAACACTACCGCAGCCAATTCCAAATCGTGGGTCGGATAGTTACGTTCATGCACCTTTAATTGCCTTGAAGCATAAGCAATCACACTCTTCTCTTGCATTAGTACTGCACCCAAACAAGAATAGGATGCATCACAATAAACAATGAAGTTTTTACCCTCTACTGGCAAGGTAAGGATAGGTGCGGTAGTCAACAAAGTCTTGAGCTTCTGAAAGCTTTCCTCACATTCGTCCGACCATACAAATGGAACATTCTGCTTAGTCAAGTTCATCAATTGGGAAGCAATAGAAGAGAATCCCTTGACAAATCGGCGGTAGTAGCTTGCTAACCCAACAAAGCTCCTTATTTCCGACACATTAGTAGGTCTTACCCAATTCTTCACTGTCTCAATCTTAGAAGGATCCACCATCACTCCTTCTTTAGAAACCACGTGCCCCAAGAAGGACACTGCATCTAGCCAAAACTCACACTTAGAGAAGTTGGCATAAAGCTTTTTCTCCCTCAACATTTCCAATACCATTCTCAAATGCTCTTCATGTTCCCTCTTGCTCTTTGAGTATACCAATATATCATCAATAAATACGATCACGAAGAGGTCCAAATATGGCTTAAAAATCTCATTCATCAAGCTCATGAACGCAGCAGGGGCATTCGTAAGACCAAAAGACATCACTACAAATTCATAATGCCCATACCTCGTTCGAAAAGCAGTCTTTGGCACATCCGTTGCCCGTATTTTCAATTGATGATAACCGGATCTCAAGTCAATCTTAGAGAAGACACAAGCACCTTGTAACTGATCGAACAAATCATCAATGCGGGGAAGAGGATACTTGTTCTTTATGGTTACCTTGTTTAGTTGTCTGTAGTCTATACACATTCGAAAACTCCCATCCTTCTTCCTTACAAACAAAACCGGAGCACCCCAAGGAGATGCACTTGGTCTAATAAAGCCTTTGTTTAACAACTCATGAAGTTTGGCTTTTAACTCTCTTAACTCCGCGGGAGCTATTCTATAAGGGGGTATCGAAATGGGGCGAGTACCCGGTTCAAGGTCAATACAGAAATCGATATCCCTATCTGGTGGCATACCAGGAAGATCTGCAGGGAACACATCCAAAAACTCGCGAACTACCGAAACCAACTCAATCTCCCCACATCCATAGCACTCTCTGGGTTCATGCATAGGTCTCTCAGAGAAGTGTTGACCGGTCGGAGGTGGACCCCCAACTACAGTCTGTAGTGAAGACTGAATTGGTCGGACTGAGTAACTTCCCGAACCCTGTCCTCTAGTGTAAGCACCATTAAACTCACCTTCCTTTCGAAACCTTTTTGATGTCGATGTCGGGGTGAAGTCGTCTGGCTTCACTCCTTCCACTTCTATCACAATGTCTACCACCTCTTGGAAGGATTTTGCCGTTGCCGCTATCTGTAAGGCCGAAATCCCCAATTCTGACCTCAACCCCTTCACAAACCGGCGAATTCGCTCTTGTGGACTGAAACACAGTTGGGTGGCATACCAGGATAATGCACGAAACTTAGCCTCATATGCATTGACCGACATCCTACCTTGCTCTAGGCTCAAGAACTCATCCCTTTTCCTATCCCTCAAAGTTCGGGGGATATACTTCTCCATAAACAAGCTAGAGAATGAGGCCCAAGTCATAGGTGGTGCCTCTGTTGGTTGACACTCAATATGTGACCGCCACCACATTTTGGCGTTCCCTTGAAACTGATAACTCACAAACTCAACACCAAACCGTTCTACTATACCCATCTTGTGTAGTAGCTCGTGACAGTCAACCAGAAAATCATAAGCATCCTTAGATTCCGCACCCTTGAAGACTGGAGGTTTCAATTTCAAGAACTTACTGAAAAGTTCATGCTGATCATTTGTCATTATAGGCCCAGTAGTCAGACGTGAAAACGTGCCTATTTCCAATGGAACATCCATGCGGGGAGCCATAGTAGCCGCATGTTGTACCTCCGGAGCCTGAGGTGCTGGTGCAGAAAATACTGGGGGTGTCTGGCCCTGATCAGATAACCCACTAAGATAAGCCAGAACCTGATTGATCATCTCTGGGGTAGGTTGGGGTGGCAATCCCTCATTCTGCAGTTGTTCAGTTTCCCCATCCTCCCCTTCTCTTATTACTTCCTCAGTCGGTGGAGGAGTCACTGCCCTAGTATCAGATGGGCTAGGCGCTAGTCCTCTTCCCCTAGAGGACGTCCTCCCACGACCTCTACCACGGCCCCTTGCCGCTGTTCTTCCTTGAGCCACAGCCCCAGTGGCTGGCTCAGTTGTTTCTTGTCTGGCCGGTGTTGGTGTTGGCGTAGTCGTTGCTCTAGTTCTAACCATCTGCGAAAGAGAGTGAAGATGGTCAGATACCAATTCATATCGCCTAGATACCAATTGGACTCAAGTAGTAGCACGAAAGAAAGAATGAAAGAGTGAAATTTTCCTAAAGTCTTATAGCCTCTCAAGGAAAAGTAAAGGCGTCCCCCTACCGTTCCTTAAGACTCTACTAGACCTGTTCTTGTGTGATGAGACCAACGAACCTAATGCTCTGATACCAAGTTTGTCACGACCCAAATCCGGGCTGCGACTGGCACCCACACTTACCCTCCTATGTGAGCGAACCAACCAATCTAAACCTTAACATTTCAATGTAATATCAACATAAAGTAATGCGGAAGACTTAAACTCATTAATAAACCAATTCAATACTATTATTTCCAAAAATCTGGAAGTCATCATCACAAGAACATCTATAATCAAATTACTAAACTAAGAGTATTCTAAGAAGCTAAAAATACATAAGTAGCTAGTCCATGCCGGAAGTTCAAGGCATCAAGACTTGAAGAAGAACATCCAGTCCAAGCTAGAAGCATTAGCTCACCCTGAATTTCCGATGTAGTAAGACTGACTTGAATTACTGTTGAGTCGAAGCTGACGACATGTTTGCTGCACTCCACAAATAAACAAGAAGAAAACAATAATAGTAGGGGTCAGTACAAAACACGGGTACTGAGTAGATATCATCGGCCAACTCAAAATAGAAAACAGTATGTATTAAGCAATATCCTAAAATCAACTAATATCCTTAGCATGCAGCATTTACAGTTACCATGACCCTTGGTTACAACACCAAGCACATCAATGAGGACTCGCACCTCCTCATCATATCATTTGGGAATTCAGTTCATTAGATTGAATATATTAACATATTTCAAGATTCATTATCTTTATTCCCCTCATGTCGGTACTGACACTCCGCTCCTCAATATACTATCCTGGTGCCGGAACGTGACACTCTGATCCTCATTCTATCCTGGTACCGGAACGTGGCACCCGATCCATATTCTATCCTGGTGTCGAACGTGACACCAGATCCTCATATACTATCCTGGTACCGGAACGTGGCACCCGATCCATATTCTATCCTGGTGTCGGAACGTGACACCCGATCCTCATATACTATCCTGGTACCGGAACGTGGCACCCGATCCATATTCTATCCTGGTGTCGGAACGTGACACCCGATCCTCATATACTATCCTGGTACCGGAACGTGGCACCCGATCCATATTCTATCCTGGTGTCGGAACGTGACAATCCGATCCTCATATTCTATCCTGGTACCGGAACGTGGCACCCGATCCCCTAATCTCACTACTTTCGTTCATCAAGCCTTCTTTTATACCAAGGCATCATCATTAACAAAGTAGATTAGGGTTTCTTTTCAAGATTTGGGATTCAATAGCTTCATCATGCTTATTTATTCATAATTACATAATCACATCATTCATGCAAGCATACAATTAAGCATATAGAAGGGTTTACAATACTACTAACACATATCATTCACTATTAAGAGTTTACTACGAATAGCATGAAAACCATAACCTACCTCCACCGAAGAATTTAAATCAAGCAAGTTAATCCTCAAAGCTTGGTGCTTTCCTCTTCTCTCGATCGGTTCTCTCTCTCCCTTCTTGTTCTTTCTGTTTTCTTATTCAAACCCTCTTTCTTTTACCCTAATTAGTATATAATTAAGAATAAAAGATGGCAATAATACCCCACGAATTAACTTAAGGTTACCTCTTTTAACCCCCAAGAATTTGAGTTATTAATATCAACCCACGAAATATATAATTATAGCAGGAATAGTCCAAAACGCCCCTTTAAAACTTAACCAGAAATCCTACTCCAACTGAGATTATGCAAACTGTAACGGGCCGTCGCGCCTGCGACGGTCCGTCCTGCTGTCCATCGCATAGTTCAGAAACTTAATTTTGGGTGAATGGCCTGTGACGGTCCGTCACACCTGTGACGGTCCGTCCTGCCACTCCGTTACGAAGTTCAGAGAGTCGATTTTCAGTACCCAATTTCAGATTTTCTAAGTATTTTGAAACGAGACCCTGCGACGGTCTGTCGTGCCCATGACGGTCCATCGTGGGGTCCGTCGCCTCAGCCTGTTTTTCCAGAAATAAAATCTGCTGCTCAAAATGACTAAATAGGTCGTTACATTAATGAACAACTAGAACAATTATATAGTGAAGATCCATTACAAGGATGGGAAAAATATAAGACAAAAGTAAAAATTGAATTAATAGATGAAAATAGTATAATAACACAGAAACCATTAAAATATAACTTTGATGATCTAGAAGAATTTAAAATACATATAAATGAATTGTTAGAAAATAATTACATACAAAAAAGCAATAGTAAACATACAAGTCCAGCATTTATAGTAATAAAACACAGTGAACAAAAAAGAGGTAAAAGTAGAATGGTCATAGATTATCGTAATCTAAATGCTAAAACTAAAACATACAATTATCCGATACCAAACAAAATACTAAAAATAAGACAAATACAAGGATATAATTATTTTAGCAAATTTGACTGCAAATCAGGATTTTACCACCTAAAACTAGAAGAAGAATCCAAACAATTAACAGCATTCACAGTACCGCAAGGTTTCTATGAATGGAATGTTTTACCTTTTGGATATAAAAATGCACCAGGTAGATTCCAACATTTTATGGATAACTGTTTTAACCAACTAGAAAACTGTATTGTATATATAGATGACATATTGTTATATTCTAGAACACAAGATGAACATATAAGATTATTGCAAAAATTTATACATATAGTAAAAAATACAGGTATAAGTTTGAGTAAAAGAAAAGCAGAAATTATGAAATCACAAATAGAATTTCTAGGAATACAAATAGATAAAAATGGAATAAAAATGCAAACTCATATAGTACAAAAAATAATTACTATTGATGAAAATATAGATACAAAAAAGAAATTACAATCCTTTTTAGGATTAGTAAACCAGGTAAGAGAATATATTCCAAAATTAGCAGAACATTTAAAACCATTACATAAAAAACTTAAAAAAGATGTAGAATATCATTTTGATAATAAAGATAAAAAACATATAAAAATTATTAAGAATCTATGTAAAAAATTACTAAAACTATATTTTCCTGAAGAAAATAAAACATTTACTTACATTGTTGAAACAGATTCGAGTGATCATAGTTACGGAGGAGTTTTAAAATACAAATATGAAAAAGAAAAAATAGAACACCATTGTAGATATTATTCAGGATCTTATACAGAAGCACAAATAAAATGGGAAATAAATAGAAAAGAATTATTCGCATTATATAAATGTTTATTAGCATTTGAACCATATATTGTTTACAATAAATTTAGTGTAGGAACAGATAAAACACAGGTAAAATGGTGGATAACAAAAAAATTAGAAGATTCAGTTACAACAAAAGAAATAAGGAGATTAGTATTGAATATATTAAATTTTACATTTACAATTGAAGTAATTAAGACTGACAAGAACCTTGTTGCAGACTACCTATCAAGAAAAAGGAACTCAAACTGAACAAGATACAATAGAAGAAATACTCAAAGCAATTACTACACTTTCTACGAAGGTGGACAGTATGGGAAAAGAGTTACAAAATCTGAAAGCTAACAGTCAGCAGCATGACTCTAAAAATGCGGAGCTACGTCGTTCGGCGGACGGTAAAAAGCCAGAACTAGAAGGAGACGTTGGGAAACTCCATAAAACCCATGACAATGTTTGTTTAAATGCAGCTACAGCAAGCACATCTACAACAAAAGGAACCAGTGGAATAAGATATACAAATTTAAATATGAACAAAATCTTCGATAAACCATTTATTCCAAAGAACCAAAAAGACTCATTATTTATACCACCACAAATACATACTTACTCAGAAAGTTTAAACCAAGATAAAAAAGCCTACAACCACATAACCCGCTCATATATTGAAAACCTTTATAAAATCCAAAATTATTTAAACTCGACACCTAGATCTCCAACTACCAAAGACCCTAATACTGATTTTATAACCCAAAAGCTACAAGGATATAATAAGTTAATAGCACAACCAGGCACCAATGCAAATCTAGTAAAAACATGTTATAGTTATGGATTACTTAATACAGTTTATACCCAAACAGGAGATGAAATATCTACCATACCAGAGCTATACAAAGCCTTTATGAACTATAAAAGAATTACTAAAGGAACATTGTTTTATATAAAGTTTTATTCAGCCCCAGCAGAGATATTATTTGATGAGATAAAACCAATTATACAAGTTATAAAAATTGATTTGACCAGAGATATGATAATTCCAGAAGATATCGGAATACAACAAGAAATACAAAAGATTGAGATACCAGAATTCTACGCCAACAAAAGAGTTATAGGAATAGCAACTATCCTAAATGAACTAACTAACAATTATTTAAACGGAAATTCAGTATGGAGCTATTATGTACGAGAGCAAGTTATGATATATTCAAATTCTAAAGAAATCAGAGAACAAGATATGGAAGAGATACGCCAATGGATACGTAGTCTACTCAAGCCAGAGCAAAAACCAACAACAAGAGCATTAAGGAAAGGGTTTATTTCGGAAGAATTATTGACAAGATATTGCAAAATTATTGGACAAAAATACCCCGACCATATATGTTCAAAATGTCAAGGAGAAGATAATGTCATACCAGACGTTCAAATCGAATAAAAAAAAGTATTTTGTATTTTGTATTTTGTTAAAAAAAGAAGAAGAGTATTTTGTATTTTGTATTTTGTTAAAATTTTGTGTCGGCTGAATATCAGCCATATGTAAAAAATAATAGTTTTTATTTTTGTCGTGTTGTGTCGGCTGTAAAAAGCCAATTGTAAAAGTTATAAAGAAAATAGTGTGTATGTCGGCCATAAATAAAGAAGAGGCCATTATGTAAAGTAGTAATAGTAAGTATTTTGTTTTCTTGTGTCGGCCGAATATAAAGAGGCCAAGTGTAAAGTATGTGTCGGCCATTTTTGGCCAAAAGTCTATAAATTTTGTGTATAAATAGAGGGTTTCCCCTCATAAATAAAATCATCAATCCTTCATCTAACAATCTTCTCTCTACTCTCTACTCTCAATTCACAAATCTGCTTCCACCCCCCTCCATTGGTATGTCGGCCATAAATAAAGAAGAGGCCATTATGTAAAGTAGTAATAGTAAGTATTTTGTTTTCTTGTGTCGGCCGAATATTAAGAGGCCAAGTGTAAAGTATGTGTCAGCCATTTTTGGCCAAAAGTCTGTAAATTTTGTGTATAAATAGAGGGTTTCCCCTCATAAATAAAATCATCAGTCCTTCATCTAACAATCTTCTCTCTACTCTCTACTCTCAATTCACAAATATGCTTCCACCCCCCTCCATTGGTATCAGAGCTAGATAATTAAATAATTATGGAAAACAAATCAACTATGACAAATGATCCACAAAAACAGGTATACCATTTTATATTCATGAGTAGCTAAATTAATTTATTCCTGAAAATCTCTTGTTAATTATAATTGTTTATCATGTCTGAATAATGTTATAATAACCATCTTTAGAAAGTTTGCTACAGAAATATTCTTCGAATAAGTATGCCCAGACTATGCCATCCTAAGGTTGAAACCGGTAGGCAGAGAAGGCCGTTTAGGGGAGTAAACAAAGTTGAGGCGCTGTTAGGGTAACTAATCAAAGAAGAAAGCTGTAGTAGTGACCAGACGAGATGATTATTAAATTATTATTTTTGCATAATAAGCAAGTATAATTTATTAAGAGGTTGGAAGGAATAAAATTTTAGTGAAAAATGAAAATAATAAAAATGGAAACATACCTATTAGACGATAATGTTGATTATAAGATATTACTACTCTATATACTAAAAAATTTGAATACTGATATAAAAAGAGAAATTTATAATAAATTATTAACATATGAGATAATAGAAATAACAACCCAAGGTTGGACTGAGTTAACCATACAAAGTATACAAGATGAGCTTTATTATGACATGTATGATTTATATGATGATTTAGATATTGGAGATTAAATATGACTGAATATTGGCTAAGGCGATATGGTAGAAATTACAGGTTAAAAAAGATTAGATATCCAGATAAATTAAGTAAGCTTTTTAAAATATTATATAAAAAGTTATGATGAATAAAAATAAAAATATTAAAATAAAAAGAACTAAGATAGATAAAAAGGTAAGAAAAATATGGAAAAAATTAAGATCTTTATATATAGAATATGAACTATCACAACTAGTCAAAACAGATAATGATAGAAAAAATCAATTGATAAACATAATTTCAAAAATAGAATATAAATATGTCTGTTATTTGAAAAAACAATATGAATAAAGAAAAATATAAACAACAATTAATAGAAAAAATAATGGAACAAATAACTGAAAATGAACACCTAAACCACCCATTACTTTAATTCATCAAGCCTTCTTCTATTCCAAGGCATCATCATTAATAAATGTATATTAAAGTTTCTTTTCAAGATTTGGGATTCAATATTTTCATCATGCTTATCTTATCACAATCACATAATCATATTCATGCAAACATACAATTAAGCATATAGTAGGGTTTACAATACTACCAATACATATCATTCTCTATTAAGAGTTTACTATGAAAGCATGAAAACCATAACCTACCTCCACTGAAGAATTGAAATCAAGCAAGTTAATCCTCAAAGCTTGGTGTTTTCCTCCTCTTCTCAATCGTTTCCCTCTCTCCCTTCTTGTTCTTTCTATTTTCTTATTCCAACCCTCTTTCTTTTACCCTAATTAGAATATAATTAAGAATAAAAGATGGCAATAATACCCCACTAATTAACTTAGGGTTACCTCTTTTAACCCCCCAAGAATTTTAGTTATTAATATAACCCCACGAAATCTATAATTAAGGAAAGAATAGTCCAAAAACGTCCCTTAAAACGTGTAAGGAAATCCGATTCTGCCTGGGATTTGCGCAACCTGTGACGGGCCGTCGTGCCTGCGACGGTCCGTCCTGCAGGTCGTTGCAAGGGTCAGAGAGTCAATTTCCACTGAACAATCTATGACGGTCCGTCACGCCTGTGACGGTCCGTCCTGCCATTCCGTCACGAAGTTCAGAGAGTCGATTTTCAGTACCCAATTTCAGATTTTCTAAGTGTTTTGAAACGAGACCCTGCGACGGTCCGTCGTGGGGTCCGTCGCTTCTGCCAGTTTTTCCAGAAATAAAATCTGCTGCTCAAAACGACTAAACAGGTCGTTACAATAGATACCAATTTACCCATCGTTCGTCCCCGAACAATCACAAGAAGGAAAACAAGGGAGAAAAGGAGTACCTGAATCTGTAAACAGATATGGGTATTTTTCTCGCATATCCGCCTCCTTCTCCCAAGTAGCTTCTTCCACGGGTCGATTCTTCCATTGAACTTTGATGGATGCAATCTCCCTTGATCTCAACTTGCGAATTTCTCTATCTAGAATGGCAACAGGTTCCTCCTCATAAGACAAATTCTCATCAAGAAAAACTGAATCCCAACGCATAATGTAATTTCCATCCCCATGGTATCTTTTCAACATCGACACATGGAATACCGGATGCACTCCAGACAGCCCTTGAGGCAAGGCTAACTCATAAGCCACCTCCCCTACTCGCTTAAGTACTTCAAATGGACCAATGTACCTTGGACTTAGTTTACCCCTTTTTCCAAACCGCATCACCCCTTTCATTGGTGAGACTTTCAACAAGACTTGTTCACCCTCCATGAACTCTAAGTCTCTAACCTTTCGATCTACATATTCTTTTTGTCTACTTTGCGCCGCTAGAAGCTTTTCTTGAATAGACTTCACTTTCTCTATCGAATCCCTCAAAAGGTCAGTACCCCAAGGCCTAACCTCAAATGCATCAAACCAACCAATGGGAGACCTACATCTCCTACCATACAATGCTTCAAATGGAGCCATATCAATGCTTGAGTGATAGCTATTATTGTATGAAAACTCCGCTAAGGGTAGGAAGCTATCCCAATCGCCACCAAACTCTATCACACACGCACGAAGCATATCCTCCAACACTTGAATCGTCCTTTCAGACTGACCATCGGTCTGAGGATGGAACGCAGTACTAAGTTCCAACCTAGTACCCAATTCCGCATGCTATGTTTTCCAAAACTTAGAAGTAAACTGCGTACCTCTATCTGATATGATGGATAGTGGAACCCCATGCAATCGCACCACTTCCGAGATGTAAAGTTTGGCTAACTTTTCTGCATTGTAAGTCACCTTGACCGGAATGAAATGAGCAGATTTAGTTAACCTATCAACAATCACCCAAATGGAGTCATACTTACCCATTGTCTTCGGAAGACCAACCACAAAATCCATTGCAATTCTTTCCCACTTCCATTCCGGAATGGGCATTCTCTGAAGTGTTCCTCCGGGCCTTTGGTGTTCATACTTTACTTGTTGACAGTTTTGACATTTGGCAATAAAATCCACAATGTCACGCTTCATTCTACTCCACCAAAAGTGTTGCTTTAGGTCACGGTACATCTTGGTTGCACCCGGATGTATCGAATACCTCGAACTATGAGCCTCTGTCACAATAGTGTTGATCAAATCATCGACGCGGGGTACACATACCCTTCCCTTGATTCTCAAAACACCTTCCTCGTCGATTTGTGCTTCCTTAGCCTCTCCTCGCAATACCTTATCTTGGATTCTGCGCAGTTTCTCATCATCAAACTGTCTTCCCTTAATCTTGTCAAGAAAGGAAGATCTTGCCTCCACAGAAGCCAACAATCCTCCCTTCTCATTTACTTCTAATCTCATCAAGTCATTAGCTAGAGTCTGAACCTCTCTAGCCAATGGGCGTCTAGAAGCTTGCAAGTGAGCTAGACTTCCCATGCTTCCCGCCTTTCTACTTAAAGCATCCGCTACAACATTCGCTTTTCCCGGATGATACAAGATAGTGATATCGTAGTCCTTTAGTACCTCCATCCATCTCCGTTGCCTCAAGTTCAAATCCTTCTGAGTAAAGACATACTGAAGGCTACGATGATCCGTGTAGACCTCACACATAACCCCATATAAATAGTGTCTCCATTGCTTTAATGCAAACACTACCGCAGCCAATTCCAAATCATAAGTTGGATAGTTACGTTCATGCACTTTTAATTGTCTTGAAGCATAAGCAATCACATTCTTCTCTTGTATTAGCACTGCACCCAAACCCGAATAGGATGCATCACAATAAACAATGAAGTTCTTACCCTCTACTGGCAAGGTAAGGATAGGTGCGGTAGTCAACAAAGTCTTGAGCTTCTGAAAGCTTTCCTCACATTCGTCCGACCATACAAATGGAACATTCTGCTTAGTCAAGTTCGTCAATTGGGAAGCAATAGAAGAGAATCCCTTGACAAATCGACGGTAGTAGCTAGCTAACCCAACAAAGCTCCTTATTTCTGACACATTAGTAGGTCTTACCCAATTCTTCACTGTCTCAATCTTAGAAGGATCCATCATCACTCCATCCTTGGAAACTACGTGCCCCAAGAAGGACAGTGCATCTAACCAAAACTCACACTTAGAGAACTTGGCATAAAGCTTTTTCTCCCTCAACATTTCCAATACCATTCTCAAATGCTCTTCATATTCCTTCTTGCTCTTTGAGTATACCAATATATCATCAATAAATACGATCACGAAGAGGTCCAAATATGGCTTTAAAATCCCGTTCATCAAGCTCATGAACGCAGCAGGGGCATTCGTAAGACCAAAAGACATCACTACAAATTCGTAATGCCCATACCTCATTCGAAAAGCAGTCTTTGGCACATCCGCTGCCCGTATTTTCAACTGATGATAACCGGATCTCAAGTCAATCTTAGAGAAGACACAAGCACCTTGTAACTGATCGAACAAGTCATCAATACGAGGAAGAGGATACTTGTTCTTTATGGTTACCTAGTTTAGTTGTCTGTAGTCTATACACATTCGAAAACTCCCATCCTTCTTCTTTACAAACAAAATCGGAGCACCCCAAGGGGATGCACTTGGTCTAATGAAGCCTTTGTTCAATAACTCTTGAAGTTGTGCCTTTAACTCTCTTAACTCCGCGGGAGCCATTCTATAAGGGGGTATAGAAATGGGGCGAGTACCGGGTTCAAGGTCAATACAGAAGTCAATATCCCTATCTGGTGTCATACCAGGAAGATCTGCAGGGAACACATCCAAAAACTTGCGGACTACCGAAACCGACTCAATCGAAGGTACTTGGGTAGTGTCATCCTTGAGATGTGCCAAGAAAGCTAAACACCCTTTACTAACCATTTTCTTAGCACGAAGAAAGGAGATGATACGCACCGGATTGGAAGTGTAGTCACCCTCCAACACTAACGGGTCTGTCCCAGGCTTGGCTAACATCACCGTCTTAGCATTACAATCCAAGATCGCAAATTGCGGAGAAAGCCAAGTCATACCCAGAATTACATCAAAATCATCCATTTCTAAGATAACCAAATCTACATAAGTGTTGCTCCCCACAAAGTTCACCAAACAAGACCTATACACCTTTTCAACTACCACAGACTCACCCACCGGAGTAGAAACACGAATAGGCATATCAAGTAATTCACAATGTAAAGTTAGACAATTAGAAAATGAGGAAGATACATAAGAAAATGTGGATCCGGGATCAAATAATACAGAAGCCATGCAATCACAAACCAAAAGATTACCTGTGATGACAGCATCAGATGCCTCCGCTTCAGACCGCCCAGGGAAAGCGTAACAATGGGCCCTATCGTTCGTCTGTCCGTTGCCCCTATCATGTTGTGATGTAGTGGCCCCAGTTTGCCCATTACCTCTACCGTTTTGGTGACCACCATTACCTCGACCACCACGTCCTCCAGAATAACGGCCTCTACCATGACCACCTCTACCTCTAGCTATTGGGGGTCTATAACTTTGTCTAGGACAATTTTTCCTAATATGTCCAATCTCCCCACATCCATAACATTCTCTGGAGTAAAGCATAGGCACCTCGGAGAAGTGTTGACCGGTCTGAGGTGGTCCCCCAACTACAGTCTGTAGTGAAGACTGAATTGGTCGGACTGAGTAACTTCCTGAACCCTGTCCTCTAGTGTAAGAACCAAACTCACCTCCCTTTCGAAACCTTTTTGATGTCGATGTTGTGGTGAAGTCGTCTGGCTTCACTCCTTCCACTTCTATCACAAAGTCTACCACCTCTTGGAAGGATTTTGCCGTTGCCGCTATCTGTAAGGCCGAAATCCGCAATTCTGACCTCAACCCCTTCACAAACCGGCGAATTCGCTCTCGTGAACTGAAACACAGTTGGGTGGCATACCGGGATAATGCACGAAACTTAGCTTCATATGCATTGACCGACATCCTACCTTGCTCTAGGCTCAAGAACTCATCCCTTTTCCTATCCCTCAAAGTTCGGGGGATATACTTCTCCATAAATAAGCTAGAGAATGAGGCCCAAGTCATAGGTGGTGCCTCTGTTGGTTGACACTCAATATGTGACCGCCACCACATTTTGGCGTTCCCTTGAAACTGATAACTCACGAACTCAACACCAAACCGTTCTACTATACCCATCTTGTGTAGTAGCTCATGACAATCAACCAGAAAATCGTAAGCATCCTCAGATTCCGCACCCTTGAAGACTGGAGGTTTCAATTTCAAGAACTTACTGAAAAGTTCATGCTGATCATTTGTCATTATAGGCCCAGTAGTCAGACGTGGAAACGTGCCTATTTCCAATGGAACATCCATGCGGGGAGCCATAGTAGCCGCATGTTGTACCTCCGGAGCCTGAGGTGCTGGTGCAGAAAACACTGGGGGTGTCTGGCCCTGATCAGATAACCCGCTAAGATAAGCCAGAACCTGATTGATCATCTCTAGGGTAGGTTGGGGTGGCATTTCCTCATTCTGTACTTGCTCATTCACCCCATCCTCCCCCTCTCTTACTACTTCCTCAGTCGGTGGAGGAGTCACCGCCCTAGTACCAGATGGGCTCGGTGCTCGTCCTCTTCCCCTAGAGGACGTCCTCCCATGACCTCTACCACGGCCCCTTGCCACTGTTCTTCCTCGAGCCACAGCCCCAGTGGCTGGCTCAGTTATTTCTTGTCTGGCCGGTGTTGGTGTTGACGTAGTCGTTGCTCTAGTTCTAACCATCTGCGAAAGAGAGTGAAGATGGTCAGATACAAATTCGTATCGCCTAGATACCAATTGGACTCAAGTAGTAGCACGAAAGAAAGAATGAAAGAGTGAAATTTTCCTAAAGTCTTATAGCCTCTCAAGGAAAAGTAAAGGCGTCCCCCTACCGTTCCTTAAGACTCTACTAGACCTGTTCTTGTGTGATGAGACCAACGAACCTAATGCTCTGATACCAAGTTTGTCACGACCCAAACCGGGCTGCGACTGGCACCCACACTTACCCTCCTATGTGAGCGAACCAACCAATCTAAACCTTAACATTTCAATATAATATAAACAGAAAGTAATGCGGAAGACTTAAACTCATAAGTAAAAATAAATAATCAACTTCTATAACTCAAAAACTTATCATTATCCCCAGAATCTAGAAGTCATCATCACAAGAACATCTACTTTAAACTACTAATTCTAAGAGTTTCTAAGAAGCTAAAAATACATAAGAAGCTAGTCCATGCCGGAAGTTCAAGGCATCAAGACATGAAGGAGAAGATCCAGTCCAAGCTAGAAGCGTTAGCTCACCCTGAAGATCCGGTGTGACGAAGACTGGCTTGAATTACTGTTGACTCGAAGATGACGGCACGTTTGCTGCACTCCACAAATAACAAGAAGAAAAACATAAAAGTAGGGGTCAGTACAAAACACGGGTACTGAGTAGATATCATCGGCCAACTCAAAATAGGGAACAGTATATATCAAATATTATCGTAAATCAACTATAAAACTCAACATGTAGCAACAACAAGTACTATAATCATCAATAAGCACCATCAAGTTCATCCATGAGGGCTCAAGCCTCAACACCATACTCATTTGGGAATTAAGTATATTAAGTTGAGTGTATTATCATCTTTCAAGATTCATTATCTTTCCTCCTCTTGTGTCGGTACGTGACACTCCGATCCCCTACTACTATGTGTCGGTACGTGACACTCCGATCCCCTAATTCTATGTGTCGGAACGTGACACTCCGATCCCCTAATTCTATGTGTCAGAACGTGACACTCCGATCCCCTACATGTGTCGGAACGTGACACTCCGATCCCCTACATGTGTCGGTACGTGACACTCCGATCCCCTACATGTGTCGGAACGTGACACTCCGATCCCCTACATGTGTCGGTACGTGACACTCCGATCCCCTACATGTGTCGGAACGTGACACTCCGATCCCCTACATGTGTCGGTACGTGACACTCCGATCCCCTACATGTGTCGGAACGTGACACTCTGATCCCCTACATGTGTCGGTACGTGACACTCCGATCCCCTAATTCTATGTATCGGAACGTGACACTCCGATCCCCTAATACTATGTGTCGGAACGTGACACTCTGATCCACTAATACTATGTGTCGGAACGTGACACTCCGATCCACTAATATCATTCTGTAAATCATCAAGCCTTCTCTATTCCAAGACATCATCAATCCCATTACTTTAATTCATCAAGCCTTCTTCTATTCCAAGGCATCATATTAATAAATGTATATTAAAGTTTCTTTTCAAGATTTGGGATTCAATATTTTCATCATGCTTATCTTATCACAATCACATAATCATATTCATGCAAACATACAATTAAGCATATAGTAGGGTTTACAATACTACCAATACATATCATTCTCTATTAAGAGTTTAGTATGAAAGCATGAAAACCATAACCTACCTCCACCGAAGAATTGAAATCAAGCAAGTTAATCCTCAAAGCTTGGTGTTTTCCTCCTCTTCTCAATCGTTTCCCTCTCTCCATTCTTGCTCTTTCTATTTTCTTATTCCAACCCTCTTTCTTTTACCCTAATTAGTATATAATTAAGAATAAAAGATGGCAATAATACCCCACTAATTAACTTAGGGTTACCTCTTTTAACCCCCCAAGAATTTTAGTTATTAATATAACCCCACGAAATCTATAATTAAGGAAAGAATAGTCCAAAAACGTCCCTTAAAACGTGTAAGGAAATCCGATTCTGCCTGGGATTTGCGCAACCTGTGACGGGCCGTCGTGCCTGCGACGGTCCGTCCTGCAGGTCGTCGCAAGGGTCAGAGAGTCAATTTCCACTGAACAATCTATGACGGTCCGTCACGCCTGTGATGGTCCTTCCTGCCATTCCATCACGAAGTTCAGAGAGTCGATTTTCAGTACCCAATTTCAGATTTTCTAAGTGTTTTGAAACGAGACCCTGCGACGGTCTGTCGTGCCTATGACGGTCCGTCGTGGGGTCCGTCGCTTCTGCCAGTTTTTCCAGAAATAAAATCTGCTGCTCAAAACGACTAAACAGGTCGTTACACATGACTACAGATATAAGAGAACAGAACAGAGAAAAAATAATAAATAGACAACTTATGACAAAATTAGCTATATGTAAAATGTGTTACTTAGAAGAATATACTTGCGCATTTAAAGAATATTATTACAAAGCTAAATATAATTTAGACGAAGCAAAAGAAATAAGAAAACAATATTATACAAAATTACCAGAACCATTTAGTACAAACGTAATAAAGGATTGGAACAATGAAGGAACGGTAGATACTTTAGGATCTAGAATAAAATTTTTAAATCAATGGTTCATACAACTATGTGAAAACCAAAAAGAAAAATTAAAAATGGAAAAAGTATTAAATAAAAATTTATCATGTTGCAAAAATAAAATGGCACCACAATATGGATGCACAACTAAAAAAAAAAATCTAAAAGATATAAAAATTATAGAAAAAACAAAACTATGAATAAATATAAACAACCAAGACGAAGGTATTATGTAAAAAATCATAAAATAAAAAGACCATACAGACTAAAAAGAAAAATATCCCAATGTACTTGTTATAATTGTGGAAAGATAGGACACATAGCTAAAGATTGTAAATTACCCAAAAAATCCAAAAAGAAAACAAATAGCAGAATTAATAATACACAAAGAAAAATATATGCAAATAGAGTACATAGATTATGAATTAAGTGAAAATGATAGTATATATGAAGTATCAGACATAGAAACTGAGAATGAAGAAGAAAATATTAACATAGATAATAACGAAACAGATGAAGAAATAATGTCTGAAAATGAAATAAAAATATATCTAAGGAAGAATATCAAGATGAAGAATCATCAGAACAGAAAATTATATTTGATAATACGATATTTGAACAAATAAAAGGAAAAGAATTAGATTTAAGCGTTGAAAAAGTACTAGAAATACCTATTTTAAGAAATTGGTTTAAAAGACAAAAAGAAGAATACTATGTAGTTAGTCAAAAAGAACATATCATAGATTGTAAATACACAATAGGAAAAGCATATATACCTATAATAAATAAAAGAATGATAAACAAAGAAATACAAGATATAAAAGCTAAAACACCAATAAAATATGTACATTTAGGAGGAACAAAAATATTAATAAAAGCCTGCTTTAGAGAAGGAATAGATACACCTATAGAAATATATTTAGCAGATTATAGAATTGTACACCCTATAGAAAAAAGCATAATTAGTGCAGTAAAAGGAAACTTAATATATCAAAAATTTAAGTTTACAATAAGTGCTAATTATACAGTATCTTTAACAGATAAAAATATAGATAGATCATTAGTTCTATATTGGAAAATGTCTGGAATAGAACTAGCACCAGGGAGCAAATTATTTACAGCAACATGTAAAAATTTATATATATTAAAAATTCTTTTATTGTTCATAAAGGCTTTGTATAGCTCTCGTATGGTAGATATTTCATCTCCTGTTTGGGTATAAACTGTATTAAGTAATCTATAACTATAACATGTTTTTACTAGATTTGCATTGGTGCCTGGTTGTGCTATTAACTTATTATATCCTTGTAGCTTTTGGGTTATAAAATCAGTATTAGGGCCTTTGGTAGTTGGAGATTTAGGTGTCGAGTTTAAATAATTTTGGATTTTATAAAGGTTTTCAATATATGAGCAGGTTATGTGGTTGTAGGCTTTTTTATCTTGGTTTAAACTTTCTAAGTAAGTATGTATTTGTGGTGGTATAAATAATGAGTCTTTTTGGTTCTTTCGAATAAATGGTTTATCGAAGATTTTGTTCATATTTAAATTTGTATATCTTATTCCACTGGCTCCTTTTGTTGTAGATGTGCTTGCTGTAGCTGCATTTAAACAAACATTGTCATGGGTTTTATGGAGTTTCCCAACGTCTCCTTGTAGTTCTGGCTTTTGACCGTCCGCCGAACGACGTAGCTCCGCATTTTTAGAGTCATGCTGCTGACTGTTAGCTTTCAGATTTTGTAACTCTTTTCCCATACTGTCCACCTTCGTAGAAAGTGTAGTAATTGCTTTGAGTATTTCTTCTATTGTATCTTGTTCAGTTTGAGTTCCTTTTTCTTGATAGGTAGTCTGCAACAAGGTTTTTGTCAGTCTTAATTACTTCAATTGTAAATGTAAAATTTAATATATTCAATACTAATCTCCTTATTTCTTTTGTTGTAACTGAATCTTCTAATTTTTTTGTTATCCACCATTTTACCTGTGTGTTATCTGTTCTTACAATAAATTTATTGTAAACAATATATGGTTCAAATGCTAATAAACATTTATATAATGCGAATAATTCTTTTCTATTTATTTCCCATTTTATTTGTGCTTCTGTATAAGATCCTGAATAATATCTACAATGGTGTTCTATTTTTTCTTTTTCATATTTGTATTTTAAAACTCCTCCGTAACTATGATCACTCGAATCTGTTTCAACAATGTATGTAAATGTTTTATTTTCATCAGGAAAATATAGTTTTGGTAATTTTTTACATAGATTCTTAATAATTTTTATATGTTTTTTATCTTTATTATCAAAATGATAATCTACATCTTTTTTAAGTTTTTTATGTAATGGTTTTAAATGTTCTGCTAATTTTGGTATATATTCTCTTACCTGGTTTACTAATCCTAGAAAGGATTGTAATTTCTTTTTTGTATCTATATTTTCATCAATAGTAATTATTTTTTGTACTATATGAGTTTGCATTTTTATTCCATTTTTATCTATTTGTATTCCTAGAAATTCTGTTTGTGATTTCATAATTTCTGCTTTTCTTTTACTCAAACTTATACCTGTATTTTTTACTATATGTATAAATTTTTGCAATAATCTTATATGTTCATCTTGTGTTCTAGAATATAACAATATGTCATCTATATATACAATACAGTTTTCTAGTTGGTTAAAACAGTTATCCATAAAATGTTGGAATCTACCTGGTGCATTTTTATATCCAAAAGGTAAAACATTCCATTCATAGAAACCTTGCGGTACTGTGAATGCTGTTAATTGTTTGGATTCTTCTTCTAGTTTTAGGTGGTAAAATCCTGATTTGCAGTCAAATTTGCTAAAATAATTATATCCTTGTATTTGTCTTATTTTTAGTATTTTGTTTGGTATCGGATAATTGTATGTTTTAGTTTTAGCATTTAGATTACGATAATCTATGACCATTCTACTTTTACCTCTTTTTTGTTCACTGTGTTTTATTACTATAAATGCTGGACTTGTATGTTTACTATTGCTTTTTTGTATGTAATTATTTTCTAACAAATCATTTATATGTATTTTAAATTCTTTTAGATCATCAAAGTTATATTTTAATGGTTTCTGTGTTATTATACTATTTTCATCTATTAATTCAATTTTTACTTTTGTCTTATGTTTTTCCCATCCTTGTAATGGATCTTCACTATATAATTGTTGTAGTTGTTCATTAATTAATTTGACTTTGTCTATAGCAAATATAATAATTTCTAACTGCGTTATTTGTTTATTATTTATATTTTCCATTTCATGGTTTATCTTTTCACTTCCTTTTATCCATTCCATAGGTTTTCATTGTTTATTATTTACTCTTTTTGCTCCTATCTTATTTCGGCATGGTGTAGTAAGCCACCAATGTGTTTTTGTTATTATGTGTGGATAATATCTATCTAGAAATGGCATTCCTAATAACATATCTTTTGTAGTAAATTCAAAATTATACATTTGTTCTATTGTTAGTATTTTATCCCATATTTGTATTTTTATATTTTTTGCTTTGTATTTAATCATACTTCCTTCATTGTTAAATCCCGTTACTACCATAGGTGTTTTTAATTTTTCCCATTTATCTTCTGGTAAGCAATTATATTTACATATATTTGCTTCTGCTCCTGTATCTATCATAGGGGTATAATATCTGTTGTGATATCCTTCTATTATAATTTTTGCAAGTATAAATATTTTCATTAATCATTTTGTCCTTTTTATAAGTATTTTCTTATTTTGACAAGTTATTGTTAATTGTTCATTTTCTATATTGTATGGTTTGACTTTTTCTAACCATTTTATTCCTAATGTAATATTATGATTTCCTTGGTATATTTTAAATTGTATTACTAAGGGTATTCCTCCTATAATTATTTCTTTTTCTATTGTTTCTTCATTCGTGTTCACTATCTCACTAGGTAGTCCAGGGCATGTATGTCCTGTTCTTATAATTTCTTCTTCTAATACTAACTCTCTTGTTATGTAATTTTCTTCTTGTCCTGTATTTATTAATATTTTATATTTTCTTTGGTCTATTATTCCTGTTATGAAATAATGATATGGTGTTATTTCTTCTTTATCTAATAAGCTTTGTGGAATTTCATATTTTCTTTTAGATGTACTCATCCTTGATGAGGTAGCTCTTGTCAATGTATTTGGTACGCTTGAAGTGCTTAATCTTTCTTTTACTATCTCTAAATCTTCTTCTATATCAATTTCTTTATAGCTATAGTCATTATTGTCTATTACAGTAATTATTTTTTCAAAAGGATTTTCTATTTTTATTTTATTAATTTTATTTCTTGCTGTTATTTTATGCTTTGTTGTTAATATATATAAATTTTTACATCTTGCTGTAAATAATTTGCTCCCTGGTGCTAGTTCTATTTCAGACATTTTCCAATATAGAACTAATGATCTATCTATATTTTTATCTGTTAATGATACTGTATAATTAGCACTTATTGTAAACTTAAATTTTTGATATATTAAGTTTTTTTTTACTGCACTAATTATGCTTTTTTCTATAGGGGGTACAATTCTATCATCTGCTAAATATATTTCTATAGGTGTATCTATTCCTTCTCTAAAGCAGGCTTTTATTAATATTTCTGTTCCTCCTAAATGTACATATTTTATTGGTGTTTTAGCTTTTATATCTTGTATTTCTTTGTTTATCATTCTTTTATTTATTATAGGTATATATGCTTTTCCTCTTGTGTATTTACAATCTATGATATGTTCTTTTTGACTAACTACATAGTATTCTTCTTTTTGTCTTTTAAACCAATTTCTTAAAATAGGTATTTCTAGTACTTTTTCAACGCTTAAATCTAATTCTTTTCCTTTTATTTGTTCAAATATCGTATTATCAAATATAATTTTCTGTTCTGATGATTCTTCATCTTGATATTCTTCCTTAGATATTATTTTTATTTCATTTTCAGACATTATATTTCTTCATCTGTTTCGTTATTATCTATGTTAATATTTTCTTCTTCATTCTTAGTTTCTATGTCTGATACTTCATATATACTATCATTTTCACTTAATTCATAATCTATGTACTCTATTTGCATATATTTTTCTTTGTCTATTATTAATTCTGCTATTTGTTTTCTTTTTGGATTTTTGGGTAATTTACAATCTTTAGCTTTGTGTCATATCTTTCCACAATTATAACAAGTACATTGGGATATTTTTCTTTTTGGTATGTATGGTCTTTTTATTTTATGATTTTTTACATAATACCTTCGTCTTGGTTGTTTATATTTATATATAGTTTTGTTTTTTCTATAATTTTAATATGTTTTAGATTTTTATTTTTTAGTTGTGCATCCAAATTGTGGTGCCATTTTATTTTTGCAACATGATAAATTTTTATTTAATACTTTTTCCATTTTTAATGTTTCTTTTTGGTTTTCACATAGTTGTATGAACCATTGATTTAAAAATTTTATTCTAGATCCTAAAGTATCTACCATTCCTTCATTATTCCAATCCTTTATTACGTTTGTACTAAATGGTTCTGGTAATTTTGTATAATATTGTTTTCTTATTTCTTTTGCTTCGTCTAAATTATATTTAGCTTTGTAATAATATTCTTTAAATGCGCAAGTATATTCTTCTAAGTAACACATTTTACATATAGCTAATTTTGTCATAAGTTGTCTATTTATTATTTTTTCTCTGTTTTGTTCTCTTATATCTGTAGTCATGCCTCCAAATTCATTTCTTATTGCTGATTCATATTTATCTAGTATATCTATATTTGTTGCTGATGCGGATCCATCCATTTTCTTATCATTTCTAAGTACTTCTAAACTTTCCGAGGGTAGATTTTCTATCCATAATTTTGTTGTTCCTACGAATGTTCTTTCTACGTATCTTGGTGTTTTCGCTGTTTCTATTTTGTTATCTATTAACTGTTTAGGCATATTTCCTATCCATAACAATATTGCTTTATTTATATCCGCGACACAATCTAAATCTAAGAAATTGTATTGTTCATTTGGTGGTTTAGGTGTCCAATTTTTATTTAGTCTACTGTTCCATATTGCATTATTTCTGTCTGATTGTTGATAGCTTTCTGTATAATAAGTTGGTGGTGTTCTCCTAGGTCTAACTCTAGGACTATTTCTGGCACTATTATCTGGGGTTTTAACTCTTGACGTACTAGGTCTATTCATATCTCCTGTGTTTATTTCTAATTTTTTTGGTTTATTTATCTGTTCTAGAATTTCTGTATATGTTTCACTTATATCACTTATTTCTGATTGTTGGTCATTTTCATTTCCGTCTATTTCATTTACTTCAATATCTTCATTTAGATCTTTTAGATCTTCATTTAGTTTCTGTTCCATTTGTTTTATTTCATTTGTTAATTCTAGCTCTTTATCTTTTTGTTTTTGTTTATTTTCATATAATAATATTAACCTAGCTAATTCTTTTTCTAATTCACTTATTCTTGTATTTTTAATTTCTTCTAAATTTTGTACTTCTTATTTTGCTTGTGTTTTTATTTTTTCAATTTCTCTTGATTTATCTATTTCTTCATTTTCTTTTGTTATTCTTACCATAGCTGTTAAACTATCTTCTAATTTTGCTGTTTCTTTTTCTAGCATGTTATTTCCTATTCTCTTGTATCTTCTTCCTAAATTTGAAAATACTATTTTTATTATCATTCCATCTTGGTTTTCATATGTTTTTTCGTCTACTGCAAATTCTTCTTTATTCATTATGATCTATGTATTATATTATGTTGTAATTCATATTCAAGACAATCTAATTCTAATTCTAACATTAATATATCTTTTCTTTGTGCTAGTATTGATTTATTACATACTCCTGCTAATATATTTTCTTCTTACCTTCTTTTTCTGTGTTGTAATTCTTGTTCTTTTTCAGTTATTTGTTCCATTATTTTTTCTATTAATTGTTGTTTATATTTTTCTTTGTTCATATTGTTTTTTCAAATAACAGACATATTTATATTCTATTTTTGAAATTATGTTTATCAATTGATTTTTTCTATCATTATCTGTTTTGACTAGTTGTGATAGTTCATATTCTATGTATAAAGATTTTAATTTTTTCCATATTTTTCTTACCTTTTTATCTATCTTAGTTCTTTTTATTTTAATATTTTTATTTTTATTCATCATAACTTTTTATATAATATTTTAAAAAGCTTACTTAATTTATCTGGAGATCTAATCTTTTTTAACCTGTAATTTCTACCATATCGCCTTAGCTAATATTCAGTCATATTTAATCTCCAATATCTAAATCATCATATAAATCATACATGTCATAATAAAGCTCATCTTGTATACTTTGTATGGTTAACTCAGTCCAACCTTGGGTTGTTATTTCTATTATCTCATATGTTAATAATTTATTATAAATTTCTCTTTTTATATCAGTATTCAAATTTTTTAGTATATAGAGTAGTAATATCTTATAATCAACATTATCGTCTAATAGGTATGTTTCCATTTTTATTATTTTCATTTTTCACTAAAATTTTATTCCTTCCAACCTCTTAATAAATTATACTTGCTTATTATGCAAAATAATGATTTAATAATCATCTCATCTGGTCACTACTACAGCTTTCTTCTTTGATTAGTTACCCTAACAGCGCCTCAACTTTGTTTACTCCCCTAAACGGCCTTCTCTGCCTACCGGTTTCAACCTTAGGATGGCACAGTCTGGGCATACTTATTCGAAGAATAATTCTGTAGCAAACTTTCTAAAGATGGTTATTATAACATTATTCAAACATGATAAACAATTATAATTAACAAGAGATTTTCAGGAATAAATTAATTTAGCTACTCATGAATATAAAATGGTATACCTGTTTTTGTGGATCATTTGTCATAGTTGATTTGTTTACCATAATTATTTAATTATCTAGCTCTGATACCAATGGAGGGGGGTGGAAGCAGATTTGTGAATTGAGAGTAGAGAGTAGAGAGAAGATTGTTAGATGAAGGATTGATGATTTTATTTATGAGGGGAAACCCTCTATTTATACACAAAATTTACAGACTTTTCAGATTTGTGAATTGAGAGTAGAGAGTAGAGAGAAGATTGTTAGATGAAGGATTGATGATTTTATTTATGAGGGGAAACCCTCTATTTATACACAAAATTTACAGACTTTTGGCCAAAAATGACCGACACATACTTTACACTTGGCCTCTTTATATTCGGCCGACACAAGAAAACAAAATACTTACTATTACTACTTTACATAATAGCTTCTTCTTTATTTATGGCCGACATACACACTATTTTCTTTATGACTTTTACAATTGGCTTTTTACAGCCGACACAACACGACAAAAATAAAAACTATTATTTTTTACATATGACTTATATTCAGCCGACACAAAATTTTAACAAAATACAAAATACAAAATTCTCTTTTTTTTTTAACAAAATACAAAATACAAAATACTCTTTTTTTTTTAGAGTCATGCTGCTGACTGTTAGCTTTCAGATTTTATAACTCTTTTCCCATACTGTCCACCTTCGTAGAAAGTGTAGTAATTGCTTTGAGTATTTCTTCTATTGTATCTTGTTCAGTTTGAGTTCCTTTTTCTTGATAGGTAGTCTGCAACAAGGTTCTTGTCAGTCTTAATTACTTCAATTGTAAATGTAAAATTTAATATATTCAATACTAATCTCCTTATTTCTTTTGTTGTAACTGAATCTTCTAAGTTTTTTGTTATCCACCATTTTACCTGTGTGTTATCTGTTCTTACAATAAATTTATTTGTATTTTGTATTTTTTTTAAAAAAAAGAGTATTTTTTATTTTGTATTTTGTTAAAATTTTGTGTCGGCTGAATATCAGCCATATGTAAAAAATAATAGTTTTTATTTTTGTCGTGTTGTGTCGGCTGTAAAAAGCCAATTGTAAAAGTCATAAAGAAAATAGTGTGTATGTCGGCCATAAATAAAGAAGAGGCCATTATGTAAAGTAGTAATAGTAAGTATTTTGTTTTCTTGTGTCGGCCGAATATAAAGAGGCCAAGTGTAAAGTATGTGTCGGCCATTTTTGGCCAAAAGTCTGTAAATTTTGTGTATAAATAGAGGGTTTCCCCTCATAAATAAAATCGGTAAAACATTCCATTCATAGAAACCTTGCGGTACTGTGAATGCTGTTAATTGTTTGGATTCTTCTTCTAGTTTTAGGTGGTAAAATCCTGATTTGCAGTCAAATTTGCTCATATTTAATCTCCAATATCTAAATCATCATATAAATCATATATGTAATAATAAAACTCATCTTGTATACTTTGTATGGTTAACTCAGTCCAACCCTTGGTTGTTTCTTCTATTATCTCATATGTTAATAATTTATTATAAATTTCTCTTTTTATATCAGTATTCAAATTTTTTAGTATATAGAGTAGTAATATCTTATAATCAACATTATCGTCTAATAGGTATGTTTCCATTTTTATTATTTTCATTTTTCACTAAAATTTTATTCCTTCCAACCTCTTAATAAATTATACTTGCTTATTATGCAAAAATAATGATTTAATAATCATCTCGTCTGGTCACTACTACAGCTTTCTTTTTTGATTAGTTACCCTAACAGTGCCTCAACTTTGTTTACTCCCCTAAACGGCCTTCTCTGCCTACCGGTTTCAACCTTAGGATGGCATAGTCTGGGCATACTTATTCGAAGAATATTTCTGTAGCAAACTTTCTAAAGATGGTTATTATAACATTATTCAAACATGATAAACAATTATAATTAACAAGAGATTTTCAGGAATAAATTAATTTAGCTACTCATGAATATAAAATGGTATACCTGTTTTTGTGGATCATTTGTCATTAGTTCTTTTTATTTTAATATTTTTATTTTTATTTGCAACGACTTTTTTAGTCGTTTTGAGCAGCAGATTTTAATTCTGGAAAAACAGGCTGAGGCGACGAACCCAACGACGGACCGTCATGGGCACGACGGACCGTCGCAGGGTCTCGTTTCCAAACACTTAGAAAATCTGAAATTAGGTACTGAAAATCGACTCTCTGAACTTCGTAACGGAGTGGCAGGACGGACCGTCATAGGTGTGACGGACCGTCACAGGCCATTCACCCAAAAATTAAGTTTCTGAACTATGCGACGGACAGCAGGACGGACCGTCGCAGGCGCGACTGCCCGTCACAGCTTGCGTAATCCCAGTTGGAGCCGGATTTCTGGTTAAGTTTTAAGGGACGTTTTTGACTATTCTTGCCTTAATTATAAAGTTCGTGGGTTTATATTAATAACTCAAATTCTTGGGGGTTAAAAGAGGTAACCTTAAGTTAATTAGTGGGGTATTATTTCCATCTTTTATTCTTAATTATATACTAATTAGGGTAAAAGAAAGAGGGTTTGAATAAGAAATAGAAAGAACAAGAAGGGAGAGAGAGAAACGATCGAGAGAAGAGGAAAGCACCAAGCTTTGAGGATTAACTTGCTTGATTTCAATTCTTCGGTGGAGGTAGGTTATGGTTTTCATGCTATTCGTAGTAAACTCTTAATAGCGAATGATATGTGTTAGTAGTATTGTAAACCTTCTATATGCTTAATTGTATGCTTGCATGAATGCTGTGATTATGTAATTGTGAATAAATAAGCATGATGAAGCTATTGAATCCCAAATCTTGAAAAGAAACCCTAATCTACTTTGTTAATGATGATGCCTTGGTATAAAAGAAGGCTTGATGAACGAAAGTGGTGAGATTAGGGGATCGGGTGCTACGTTCCGGTACCAGGATAGAATATGGATCTGGTGTCACATTTCGACACCAGGATAGAATATGGATCGGGTGCCACGTTCCGGTACCAGGATAGAATATGGATCGGGTGTCACGTTCCGACACCAGGATAGAATATGGATCGGGTGTCACGTTTCGACACCAGGATAGAATATGGATCGGGTGCCACGTTCCGGTACCAGGATAGAATATGGATCGGGTGTCACGTTCCGACACCAGGATAGAATATGGATCGGGTGCCACGTTCCGGTACCAGGATAGTATATGAGGATCGGAGTGTCACGTTCCGACACCAGGATAGAATATGGATCGGGTGCCACTTTCCGGTACCAGGATAGAATGAGGATCAGAGTGTCACATTCCGACACCAGGATAGTATATTGAGGAGCGGAGTGTCACGTACCGACACGAAGGGAATAAAGATAATGAATCTTGAAATATGTTAATATATCCAATCTAATGAACTAAATTCCCAAATGAGTATGATGAGGAGGTGTGAGTCCTCATTGATGTGCTTGGTGTTGTAACCAAGGGTTATGGTAACTGTAAATGCTGCATGCTAAGGATATTAGTTGATTTTATGATATTGCTTAATACATACTGTTTTCTATTTTGAGTTGGCCGATGATATCTACTCAGTACCCGTATTTTGTACTGACCCCTACTTTTATTGTTTTCTTCATGCTTATTTGTGGAGTGCAGCAAACGTGCCGTCATCTTCGACTCAACAGTAACTCAAGCCAGTCTTACTACATCGGAAATTCAGGGTGAGCTAATGCTTCTAGCTTGGACTGGATCTTCTTCTTCAAGTCTTGATGCCTTGAACTTCCGGCATGGACTAGCTTCTTATGTATTTTTAGCTTCTTATAATACTCTTAGTTTAGTAATTTGATTATAGATGTTCTTGTGATGATGACTTCCAGATTTTGGGAATAATAATAGTTATTGATTTTATTAATGAGTTTAAGTCTTCCGCATTACTTTATGTTGATATTACCTTGAAATGTTAAGGTTTAGATTGGTTGGTTCGCTCACATAGGAGGGTAAGTGTGGGTGCCAATCGCGGCCCGGATTTGGGTCGTGACAAACTTGGTATCAGAGCCTTAGGTTCGTTGGTCTCATCACACAAGAACGAGTCTAGTAGAGTCTTAAGGAACAGTAGGGGGACGCCTTTACTTTTCCTTGAGAGGCTATAAGACTTTAGGAAAATTTCACTCTTTCATTCTTTCTTTCGTGCTACTACTTGAGTCCAATTGGTATCTAGGCGATACGAATTGGTATCTGACCATCTTCACTCTTTTTCGCAGATGGTTAGAACTAGAGCAACGACTACGCCAACACCAACACCGGCCAGACAAGAAACAACTGAGCCAGCCACTGGGGCTGTGGCTCGAGGAAGAACAGCGGCAAGGGGCCGTGGTGGAGGTCGTGGGAGGACGTCCTCTAGGGGAAGAGGACGAGCGCCTAGCCCATCTGATACTAGGGCAGTGACTCCTCCACCGACTGAGGAAGTAATAAGAGAAGGGGAGGATGAGGAAACTGAACAAGTGCAGAATGAGGGATTGCCACCCCAACCTATCCCAGAGATGATCAATCAGGTTCTGGCTTATCTTAGCGGGTTATTTGATCAGGGCCAGACACCCCCAGTGTTTTCTGCACCAGCACCTCAGGCTCCGGAGGTACAACATGCGGCTACTATGGCTCCCCGCATGGATGTTCCATTGGAAATAGGCACGTTTCCACGTCTGACTACTGGGGCTATAATGACAAATGATCAGCATGAATTTTTCAGTAAGTTCTTGAAATTGAAACCTCCAGTCTTCAAGGGTGCGGAATCTGAGGATGCTTACGATTTTCTGGTTGACTGTCATGAGCTACTACACAAGATGGGTATAGTAGAACGGTTTGGTGTTGAGTTCGTGAGTTATCAGTTTCAAGGGAACGCCAAAATGTGGTGGCGGTCACATATTGAGTGTCAACCAACAGAGGCACCACCTATGACTTGGGCCTCGTTCTCTAGCTTGTTTATGGAGAACTATATCCCTCGGACTTTGAGGGATAGGAAAAGGGATGAGTTCTTGAGCCTAGAGCAAGGTAGGATGTCGGTCAATGCATATGAGGCTAAGTTTCGTGCATTATCCCGGTATGCCACCCAACTGTGTTTCAGTCCACAAGAGCGAATTCGCCGGTTTGTGAAGGGGTTGAGGTCAGAATTGCGAATTTTGGCCTTACAGATAGCGGCAACGGCAAAATCCTTCCAAGAGGTGGTAGACTTTGTGATAGAAGTGGAAGGATTGAAGCCAGACGACTTCACCCCGACATCAACATCAAAAAGGTTTCGAAAGGGAGGTGAGTTTAATGGTGCTTACACTAGAGGACAGGGTTCGGGAAGTTATTCAGTCCGACCAATTCAGTCTTCAATACAGACTGCAGTTGGGGGTCCACCTCCGACCGGTCAACACTTCTCTGAGAGACCTATGCATGAACCCAGAGAGTGCTATGGATGTGGGGAAATTGGACATATTAAGAGATATTGTCCAAAACAGAGTTATAGACCTCCAAATGTTAGAGGTAGAGGTGGTCATGACAGAGGCCGTTATTCTGGAGGACGTGGTGGTCGAGGAAATGGTGGTCACCAAAACGGCCGAGGTGATGGGCAAACTAGAGCCACTACATCACAACATGGTAGGGGCAATGGACAGACGAACGATAGGGCCCATTGTTACGCTTTCCCTGGGCGGTCTGAAGCAGAGGCATCTGATGCTGTCATCACAGGTAATCTTTTGGTTTGTGATTGCATGGCTTCTGTATTGTTTGATCCTGGATCCACATTTTCTTATGTATCTTCCTCATTTGCTAATGGTCTAACTTTACATTGTGAATTACTTGATATGCCTATTCGTGTTTCTACTCCGGTGGGTGAGTCTGTGGTAGTTGAAAAGGTGTATAGGTCTTGTTTGCTGAGCTTTGTGGGGAGCAACACTTATGTTGATTTGGTTATCTTAGAAATGGATGATTTTGATGTAATTCTGGGTATGACTTGGCTTTCTCCGCAATTTGCGATCTTGGATTGTAATGCTAAAACGGTGACGTTAGCCAAGCCTGGGACAGATCCGTTAGTGTGGGAGGGTGACTACACTTCCAATCCGGTGCATATCATCTCCTTTCTTCGTGCTAAGAAAATGGTTAGTAAAGGGTGTTTAGCTTTCTTGGCACATCTCAAGGATGAAACTACCCAAGTGCCTTCGGTTGAGTCGGTTTCAGTAGTCCGTGTGTTTCTGGATGTGTTCCCTGCAGATCTTCCTGGTATGCTACCAAATAGGGATATTGACTTCTGTATCGATCTCGAACCGGGCACACGCCCCATTTCTATACCCCCTTATAGAATGGCTCCCGCAGAGTTAAGAGAGTTAAAGGCACAACTTCAAGAGTTATTGAACAAAGGCTTTATTAGACCAAGTGCATCTCCTTGGGGTGCTCCGGTTTTGTTTGTAAAGAAGAAGGATGGGAGTTTTCGAATGTGTATAGACTACAGACAACTAAACAAGGTAACCATAAAGAACAAGTATCATCTTCCCCACATTGATGACTTGTTCGATCAGTTACAAGGTGCTTGTGTCTTCTCTAAGATTGACTTAAGATCCGGTTATCATCAATTGAAAATACGGGCAACGGATGTGCCGAAGACTGCTTTTCGAACGAGGTATGGGCATTACAAATTTGTAGTGATGTCTTTTGGTCTTACAAATGCCCCTGCTGCGTTCATGAGCTTGATGAACGGGATTTTTAAGCCATATGTGGATCTCTTCGTGATCGTATTTATTGATGATATATTGGTATACTCAAAGAACAAGAAGGAACATGAAGAGCATTTGAGAATGGTATTGGAAATGTTGAGGGAGAAAAAGCTTTATGCCAAGTTCTCTAAGTGTGAGTTTTGGCTAGATGCAGTGTCCTTCTTGGGGCACGTGGTTTCTAAGGATGGAGTGATGGTGGATCCTTCTAAGATTGAGACAGTGAAGAATTGGGTAAGACCTACTAATGTGTCAGAAATAAGGAGCTTTGTTGGGTTAGCTAGCTACTACCGCCGATTCGTCAAGGGATTCTCTTCTATTGCTTCCCAACTGACGAACTTGACTAAGCAAAATGTTCCATTTGTATGGTCGGATGAGTGCGAGGAAAGCTTTCAGAAGCTCAAGACTTTGTTGACTACCGCACCCATTCTCACCTTGCAAGTGAAAGGTAAGAATTTCATTGTCTATTGTGATGCATCTTATTCGGGTTTGGGTGCAGTGTTAATGCAAGAGAAGAATGTGATTGCTTATGCTTCGAGGCAATTAAAAGTGCATGAACGTAACTATCCAACTCATGATTTGGAATTGGCTGCGGTAGTGTTTGCATTAAAGCAATGGAGACACTATTTATATGGGGTTAAGTGTGAGGTCTACACGGATCATCGTAGCCTACAGTATGTCTTTACTCAGAAAGATTTGAACTTGAGACAGAGGAGATGGATGGAACTACTGAAGGACTACGATATCACTATTTTCTATCATCCGGGAAAGGCGAATGTTGTAGCGGATGCTTTAAGTAGAAAGGCGGGAATCATGGGAAGTCTAGCTCACTTGCAAGCTTCTAGACGCCCATTGGCTAGAGAGGTTCAGACTCTAGCTAATGACTTGATGAGATTAGAAGTAAATGAGAAGGGAGGATTGTTGGCTTCTGTGGAGGCAAGATCTTCCTTTCTTGACAAGATTAAGGGAAGACAGTTTGATGATGAGAAACTGCGCAGAATCCAAGATAAGGTATTGCGAGGAGAGGCTAAGGAAGCACAAATCGATGAGGAAGGTGTTTTGAGGATCAAGGGAAGGGTATGCGTACCCCGCATCGATGATTTGATCAACACTATTCTGACAGAGGCTCATTGTTCAAGGTATTCGATACATCCGGGTGCAACCAAGATGTACCGTGACCTAAAGCAACACTTTTGGTGGAGTAGAATGAAGCGTGATATTGTGAACTTTATCGCCAAATGTCCAAACTGTCAACAAGTAAAGTATGAACACCAGAAACCCGGAGGAACACTTCAGAGAATGCCCATTCCTGAATTGAAATGGGAGAGAATTGCAATGGAATTTGTGGTTGGTCTTCCAAGGACAATGGGTAAGTATGACTCCATTTGGGTGATTGTTGATAGGTTAACTAAATCTGCTCATTTTATTCCCGTTAAGGTGACTTACAATGCCGAGAAGTTAGCCAAGATATACATCTCAGAAATCGTTCGATTGCATGGGGTTCCACTATCCATCATATCAGATAGAGGTACGCAGTTTACTTCTATGTTTTGGAAAACATTGCATGCAGAATTGGGTACTAGGTTGGACCTTAGTACTGCGTTCCATCCTCAGACCGATGGTCAGTCTGAAAGGACGATTCAAGTGTTGGAGGATATGCTTCGTGCATGGGTGATAGAGTTTGGTGTCCATTGGGATAGCTTCCTACCCTTAGCGGAGTTTTCATACAATAATAGCTATCACTCAAGCATTGATATGGCTCCATTTGAAGCATTGTATGGTAGGAGATGTAGGTCTCTCATTGGTTAGTTTGATGCATTCGAGGTTAGACCTTGGGGTACTGACCTTTTGAGGGATTCGATAGAGAAAGTGAAGTCTATTCAAGAAAAGCTTCTAGCGGCGCAAAGTAGACAAAAAAAATATGCAGATCGAAAGGTTAGAGACTTAGAGTTCATGGAAGGTGAACAAGTCTTGTTGAAGGTTTCGCCCATGAAAGGGGTGATGCGGTTTGGGAAAAGGGGTAAGCTAAGTCCAAGGTACATTGGTCCCTTTGAAGTACTTAAGCGAGTAAGAGAGGTGGTTTATGAGTTAGCCTTGCCTCCAGGGCTGTCGGGAGTACATTCGGTATTCCATGTGTCGATGTTGAAAAGATACCATGGGGATGGAAACTACATTATCCGTTGGGATTCAGTTTTGCTTGATGAGAACTTGTCTTATGAGGAGGAGCCTGTTGCTATTTTAGATAGAGAAGTTCGCAAGTTGAGGTCAAGAGAGATTGCATCCATCAAGGTGCAATGGAAGAATCGACCCGTTGAAGAAGCCACTTGGGAGAAGGAGGCGGATATGCGAGAAAAATACCCACATCTGTTTACAGATTCAGGTACTCCTTTTCACCCTTGTTTTCCTTCTTGTGATCGTTCGGGGACGAACGATGGGTAAATTGGTATCTATTGTAACGACCTGTTTAGTCGTTTTGAGCAGCAGATTTTATTTCTGGAAAAACAGGCAGAGGCGACGAACCCAACGACGGACCGTCATGGGCACGACGGACCGTCGCAGGGTCTCGTTTCCAAACACTTAGAAAATCTGAAATTGGGTACTGAAAATCGACTCACTGAACTTCGTAACGGAGTGGCAGGACGGACCGTCACAGGTGTGACGGACCGTCACAGGCCATTCACCCAAAAATCAAGTTTCTGAACTATGCGATGGACAGCAGGACGGACCGTCGCAGGCGCGACGGCCCGTCAAAGCTTGTGTAATCCCAGTTGGAGCCGGATTTCTGGTTAAGTTTTAAGGGATGTTTTTGACTATTCTTGCCTTAATTATAAAGTTCGTGGGTTTATATTAATAACTCAAATTCTTGGGGGTTAAAAGAGGTAACCTTAAGTTAATTAGTGGGGTATTATTTCCATCTTTTATTCTTAATTATATACTAATTAGGGTAAAAGAAAGAGGGTTTGAATAAGAAAATAGAAAGAACAAGAAGGGAGAGAGAGAAACGATCGAGAGAAGAGGAAAGCACCAAGCTTTGAGGATTAACTTGCTTGATTTCAATTCTTCGGTGGAGGTATGTTATGGTTTTCATGCTATTCGTAGTAAACTCTTAATAGTGAATGATATGTGTTAGTAGTATTGTAAACCTTCTATATGCTTAATTGTATGCTTGCATGAATGCTGTGATTATGTAATTGTGAATAAATAAGCATGATGAAGCTATTGAATCCCAAATCTTGAAAAGAACCCTAATCTACTTTGTTAATGATGATGCCTTGGTATAAAAGAAGGCTTGATGAACGAAAGTGGTGAGATTAGGGGATCGGGTGCCACATTCCGGTACCAGGATAGAATATGGATCGGGTGTCACGTTCCGACACCAGGATAGAATATGGATCGGGTGCCACGTTCCGGTACCAGGATAGAATATGGATCGGGTGTCACGTTCCGACACAAGGATAGAATATGGATCGGGTGTCACGTTCCGACACCAGGATAGAATATGGATCGGGTGCCACGTTCTGGTACCAGGATAGAATCTGGATCGGGTGTCACGTTTTGACACCAGGATAGAATATGGATCGGGTGCCACGTTCTGGTACCAGGATAGTATATGAGGATCGGAGTGTCACGTTCCAACACCAGGATAGAATATGGATCGGGTGCCACGTTCCGGTACCAGGATAGAATGAGGATCGGAGTGTCACGTTCCGACACCAGGATAGTATATTGAGGAGCGGAGTGTCACGTACCGACACGAGGGGAATAGTATATTGAAATATGTTAATATATCCAATCTAATGAACTAAATTCCCAAATGAGTATGATGAGGAGGTGTGAGTCCTCATTGATGTGCTTGGTGTTGTAACCAAGGGTTATGGTAACTGTAAATGCTGCATGCTAAGGATATTAGTTGATTTTATGATATTGCTTAATACATACTGTATTCTATTTTGAGTTGACCGATGATATCTACTCAGTACCCGTGTTTTGTACTGACCCCTACTTTTATTGTTTTCTTCTTGTTTATTTGTGGAGTGCAGCAAACGTGCCGTCATCTTCGACTCAACAGTAACTCAAGCCAGTCTTACTACATCGGAAATTCAGGGTGAGCTAATGCTTCTAGCTTGGACTGGATCTTCTTCTTCAAGTCTTGATGCCTTGAACTTCCGGCATGGACTAGCTTCTTATGTATTTTTAGCTTCTTAGAATACTCTTAGTTTAGTAATTTGATTATAGATGTTCTTGTGATGATGACTTCCAGATTTTGGGAATAATAATAGTTATTGATTTTATTAATGAGTTTAAGTATTCCGCATTACTTTATGTTGATATTACCTTGAAATGTTAAGATTTAGATTGGTTGGTTCGCTCACATAGGAGGGTAAGTGTGGGTGCCAGTCGCGGCCCGGATTTGGGTCGTGACATTATTCATCATAACTTTTTATATAATATTTTAAAAAGCTTACTTAATTTATCTGGATATCTAATCTTTTTTAACCTGTAATTTCTATCATATCGCCTTAGCCAATATTCAGTCATATTTAATCTCCAATATCTAAATCATCATATAAATCATACATGTCATAATAAAGCTCATCTTGTATACTTTGTATGGTTAACTCAGTCCAACCTTGGGTTGTTATTTCTATTATCTCATATGTTAATAATTTATTATAAATTTCTCTTTTTATATCAGTATTTAAATTTTTTAGTGTATAGAGTAGTAATATCTTATAATCAACATTATCGTCTAATAGGTATGTTTCCATTTTTATTATTTTCATTTAAAAAGAGTATTTTGTATTTTGTATTTTGTTAAAATTTTGTGTCGGCTGAATATCAGCCATATGTAAAAAATAATAGTTTTTATTTTTGTCGTGTTGTGTCGGCTGTAAAAAGCCAATTGTAAAAGTCATAAAGAAAATAGTGTGTATGTCGGCCATAAATAAAGAAGAGGCCATTATGTAAAGTAGTAATAGTAAGTATTTTGTTTTCTTGTGTCGGCCGAATATAAAATCATCAATCCTTCATCTAACAATCTTCTCTCTACTCTCTATATTCGGCCGACACAATAAAACAAAATACTTACTATTACTACTTTACATAATGGCCTCTTCTTTATTTATGGCCGACATACACACTATTTTCTTTATGACTTTTACAATTGGCTTTTTACAGCCGACACAACACGACAAAAATAAAATCTATTATTTTTTACATATGGCTGATATTCAGCCGACACAAAATTTTAACAAAATACAAAATACAAAATACTCTTTTTTTTAACAAAATACAAAATACAAAATACTCTTTTTTTTATTCGATTTGAACGTCTTGTATGACATTATCTTCTCCTTGACATTTTGAACATATATGGTCGGGGTATTTTTGTCCAATAATTTTGCAGTATCTTGTCAATAATTCTTCCGAAATAAACCCTTTCCTTAATGCTCTTGTTGTTGGTTTTTGCCCTGGCTTGAGTAGACTAAGTATCCATTGGCGTATCTCTTCCATATCTTGTTCTCTGATTTCTTTAGAATTTGAATATATCATAACTTGCTCTCGTACATAATAGCTCCATACTGAATTTCCGTTTAAATAATTGTTAGTTAGTTCATTTAGGATAGTTGCTATTCCTATAACTCTTTTGTTGGCGTAGAATTCTGGTATCTCAATCTTTTGTATTTCTTGTTGTATTCCGATATCTTCTGGTATTATCATATCTCTGGTCAAACCAATTTTTATAACTTGTATAATTGGTTTTATCTCATCAAATAATATCTCTGCTGGTGCTGAATAAAACTTTATATAAAACAATGTTCCTTTAGTAATTTTTATAGTTCATAAAGGCTTTGTATAGCTCTGGTATGGTAGATATTTCATCTCCTGTTTGGGTATAAACTGTATTAAGTAATCCATAACTATAACATGTTTTTACTAGATTTGCATTGGTGCCTGGTTGTGCTATTAACTTATTATATCCTTGTAGCTTTTGGGTTATAAAATCAGTATTAGGTTCTTTGGTAGTTGGAGATCTTGGTGTTGAGTTTAAATAATTTTGGATTTTATAAAGGTTTTCAATATATGAGCGGGTTATGTGGTTGTAGGCTTTTTTATCTTGGTTTAAACTTTCTGAGTAAATATGTATTTGTGGTTGTATAAATAATGAGTCTTTTTGGTTCTTTGGAATAAATGGTTTATCGAAGATTTTGTTCATATTTAAATTTGTATATCTTATTCCACTTGCTCCTTTTGTTGTAGATGTGCTTGCTGTAGCTGCATTTAAACAAACATTGTCATGGGTTTTATGGAGTTTCCCAACGTCTCCTTCTAGTTCTGGCTTTTTACCGTCCGCCGAACGACGTAGCTTCGCATTTTTAGAGTCATGCTGCTGACTGTTAGCTTTCGGATTTTGTAACTCTTTTTCCATACTGTCCACCTTCGTAGAAAGTGTAGTAACTGCTTTAAGTATTTCTTCTATTGTATCTTGTTCAGTTTGAGTTCCTTTTTCTTGATAGGTAGTCTGCAACAAGGTTCTTGTCAGTCTTAATTACTTCAATTGTAAATGTAAAATTTAATATATTCAATACTAATCTCCTTATTTCTTTTGTTGTAACTGAATCTTCTAATTTTTTTGTTATCCACCATTTTACCAGTGTGTTATCTGTTCTTACAATAAATTTATTGTAAACAATATATGGTTCAAATGCTAATAAACATTTATATAATGCGAATAATTCTTTTCTATTTATTTCCCATTTTATTTGTGCTTCTGTATAAGATCCTGAATAATATCTACAATGGTGTTCTATTTTTTCTTTTTCATATTTGTATTTTAAAACTCCTCCGTAACTATGATCACTCGAATCTGTTTCAACAATGTAAGTAAATGTTTTATTTTCATCAGGAAAATATAGTTTTGGTAATTTTTTACATAGATTCTTAATAATTTTTATATGTTTTTTATCTTTATTATCAAAATGATATTCTACATCTTTTTTAAGTTTTTTATGTAATGGTTTTAAATGTTTTGCTAATTTTGGTATATATTCTCTTACCTTGTTTACTAATCCTAGAAAGGATTGTAATTTCTTTTTTGTATCTATATTTTCATCAATAGTAATTATTTTTTTGTACTATATGAGTTTGCATTTTTATTCCATTTTTATCTATTTGTATTTCTAGAAATTCTATTTGTGATTTCATAATTTCTGCTTTTCTTTTACTCAAACTTATACCTGTATTTTTTACTATATGTATAAATTTTTCCAATAATCTTATATGTTCATCTTGTGTTCTAGAATATAACAATATGTCATCTATATATACAATACAGTTTTCTAGTTGGTTAAAACAGTTATCCATAAAATGTTGGAATCTACCTGGTGCATTTTTATATCCAAATGGTAAAACATTTCATTCATAGAAACCTTGCGGTACTTTGAATGCTGTTAATTGTTTGGATTCTTCTTCTAGTTTTAGGTGGTAAAATCCTGATTTGCAGTCAAATTTGCTAAAATAATTATATCCTTGTATTTGTCTTATTTTTAGTATTTTGTTTGGTATCGGATAATTGTATGTTTTAGTTTTAGCACTTAGATTACGATAATCTATAACCATTCTACTTTTACCTCTTTTTTGTTCACTATGTTTTATTACTATAAATGCTGGACTTGTATGTTTACTATTGCTTTTTTGTATGTAATTATTTTCTAACAATTCATTTATATGTATTTTAAATTCTTCTAGATCATCAAAGTTATATTTTAATGGTTTCTGTGTTATTATACTATTTTCATCTATTAATTCAATTTTTACTTTTGTCTTATGTTTTTCCCATCCTTGTAATGGATCTTCACTATATAATTGTTCTAGTTGTTCATTAATTAATTTGACTTTGTCTATAGCAAATATAATAATTTCTAATAGCGTTATTTGTTTATTATTTATATTTTCCATTTCTTGATTTATCTTTTCACTTCCTTTTATCCATTCCATAGGTTTTCGTTGTTTATTATTTACTCTTTTTGCTCCTATCTTATTTCCGCATGGTGTAGTAAGCCACCAATGTGTTTTTGTTATTATGTGTGGATAATATCTATCTAGAAATGACATTCCTAATAACATATCTTTTGTAGTAAATTCAAAATTATACATTTCTTCTATTGTTAGTATTTTATCCCATATTTGTATTTTTATATTTTTTGCTTTGTATTTAATCATACTTCCTTCATTGTTAAATCCCGTTACTACCATAGGTGTTTTTAATTTTTCCCATTTATCTTCTGGTAAGCAATTATATTTACATATATTTGCTTCTGCTCCTGTATCTATCATAGGGGTATAATATTTGTTGTGATATCCTTCTACTATAATTTTTGCAAGTATAAATATTTTCATTAATCATTTTGTCCTTTTTATAATTATTTTCTTATTTTGACAAGTTATTGTTAATTGTTCATTTTCTATATTGTATGGTTTGACTTTTTCTAACCATTTTATTCCTAATGTAATATTATGATTTCCTTGGTATATTTTAAATTGTATTACTAAGGGTATTCCTCCTATAATTATTTCTTTTTCTGTTGTTTCTTCATTCGTGTTCACTATCTCACTAGGTAGTCCAGGGCATGTATGTCCTGTTCTTATAATTTCTTCTTCTAATACTAACTCTCTTGTTATGTAATTTTCTTCTTGTCCTGTATTTATTAATATTTTATATTTTCTTTGGTCTATTATTCCTGTTATGAAATAATGATATGGTGTTATTTCTTCTTTATCTAATAAGCTTTGTGGAATTTCATATTTTCTTTTAGATGTACTCATCCTTGATGAGGTAGCTCTTGTCAATGTATTTGGTACGCTTGAAGTGCTTAATCTTTCTTTTACTATCTCTAAATCTTCTTCTATATCAATTTCTTTATAGCTATAGTCATTATTGTCTATTACAGTAATTATTTTTTCAAAAGGATTTTCTATTTTTATTTTATTAATTTTATTTCTTGCTGTTATTTTATGCTTTGTTGTTAATATATATAAATTTTTACATCTTGCTGTAAATAATTTGCTTCCTGGTGCTAGTTCTATTCCAGACATTTTCCAATATAGAACTAATGATCTATCTATATTTTTATCTGTTAATGATACTGTATAATTAGCACTTATTGTAAACTTAAATTTTTGATATATTAAGTTTCCTTTTACTGCACTAATTATGCTTTTTTCTATAGGGTGTACAATTCTATCATCTGCTAAATATATTTCTATAGGTGTATCTATTCCTTCTCTAAAGCAGGCTTTTATTAATATTTCTGTTCCTCCTAAATGTACATATTTTATTGGTGTTTTAGCTTTTATATCTTGTATTTCTTTGTGTATCATTCTTTTATTTATTATAGGTATATATGCTTTTCCTTTTGTGTATTTACAATCTATGATATGTTCTTTTTGACTAACTACATAGTATTCTTCTTTTTGTCTTTTAAACCAATTTCTTAAAATAGGTATTTCTAGTACTTTTTCAACGCTTAAATCTAATTCTTTTCCTTTTATTTGTTCAAATATCGTATTATCAAATATAATTTTCTGTTCTGATGATTCTTCATCTTGATATTCTTCCTTAGATATTATTTTTATTTCATTTTCAGACATTATATTTCTTCATCTGTTTCGTTATTATCTATGTTAATATTTTCTTCTTCATTCTCAGTTTCTATGTCTGATACTTCATATATACTATCATTTTCACTTAATTCATAATCTATGTACTCTATTTGCATATATTTTTCTTTGTCTATTATTAATTCTGCTATTTGTTTTCTTTTTGGATTTTTGGGTAATTTACAATCTTTAGCTATGTGTCCTATCTTTCCACAATTATAACAAGTACATTGGGATATTTTTCTTTTTGGTCTGTATGGTCTTTTTATTTTATGATTTTTTACATAATACCTTCGTCTTGGTTGTTTATATTTATATATAGTTTTGTTTTTTCTATAATTTTTATATCTTTTAGATTTTTGTTTTTTAGTTGTGCATCCAAATTGTGGTGCCATTTTATTTTTGCAACATGATAAATTTTTATTTAATACTTTTTCCATTTTTAATTTTTCTTTTTGGTTTTCACATAGTTGTATGAACCATTGATTTAAAAATTTTATTCTAGATCCTAAAGTATCTACCATTCCTTCATTATTCCAATCGTTTATTACGTTTGTACTAAATGGTTCTGGTAATTTTGTATAATATTGTTTTCTTATTTCTTTTGCTTCGTCTAAATTATATTTAGCTTTGTAATAATATTCTTTAAATGCGCAAGTATATTCTTCTAAGTAACACATTTTACATATAGCTAATTTTGTCATAAGTTGTCTATTTATTATTTTTTCTCTGTTTTGTTCTCTTATATCTGTAGTCATGCCTCCAAATTCATTTCTTATTGCTGATTCATATTTATCTAGTATATCTATATTTGTTGCTGATGCGGATCCATCCATTTTCTTATCATTTCTAAGTACTTCTAAACTTTCCGAGGGTAGATTTTCTATCCATAATTTTGTTGTTCCTACGAATGTTCTTTCTACGTATCTTAGTGTTTTCTCAGTTTCTATTTTGTTATATATTAACTGTTTAGACATATTTCCTATCCATAACAATATTGCTTTATTTATATCTGCGACACAATCTAAATCTAAGAAATTGTATTGTTCATTTGGTGGTTTAGGTGTCCAATTTTTATTTAGTCTACTGTTCCATATTGCATTATTTCTGTCTGATTGTTGATAGCTTTCTGTATAATAAGTTGGTGGTGTTCTCCTAGGACTAACTCTAGGACTATTTCTAGGACTATTATCTGGGGTTTTAACTCTTGACGTACTAGGTCTATTCATATCTCCTGTGTTTATTTCTAATTTTTTTGGTTTATTTATCTGTTCTAGAATTTCTGTATATGTTTCACTTATATCACTTATTTCTGATTGTTGGTCATTTTCATTTCCGTCTATTTCATTTACTTCAATATCTTCATTTAGATCTTTTAGATCTTCATTTAGTTTCTGTTCCATTTGTTTTATTTCATTTGTTAATTCTAGCTCTTTATCTTTTTGTTTTTGTTTATTTTCATATAATAATATTAACCTAGCTAATTCTTTTTCTAATTCACTTATTCTTGTATTTTTAATTTCTTCTAAATTTTGTACTTCTTGTTTTGCTTGTGTTTTTATTTTTTCAATTTCTCTTGATTTATCTATTTCTTCATTTTCTTTTGTTATTCTTACCATAGCTGTTAAACTATCTTCTAATTTTGCTGTTTCTTTTTCTAGCATTAAGTATAAGTTATTTCCTGTTCTCTTGTATCTTCTTCCTAAATTTGAAAATACTATTTTTATTATCATTCCATCTTGGTTTTCATATGTTTTTTCGTCTACTGCAAATTCTTCTTTATTCGTTATGATCTATGTATTATATTATGTTGTAATTCATATTCAAGACAATCTAATTCTTATTCTAACATTAATATATCTTTTCTTTGTGCTAGTATTGATTTATTACATACTCCTGCTAATATATTTTCTTCTAACCTTCTTTTTCTGTGTTGTAATTCTTGTTCTTTTTCAGTTATTTGTTCCATTATTTTTTCTTTTAATTGTTGTTTATATTTTTCTTTGTTCATATTGTTTTTTCAAATAACAGACATATTTATATTCTATTTTTGAAATTATATTTATCAATTGATTTTTTCTATCATTATCTGTTTTGACTAGTTGTGATAGTTCATATTCTATATATAAAGATCTTAATTTTTTCCATATTTTTCTTACCTTTTTATCTATCTTAGTTCTTTTTATTTTAATATTTTTATTTTTATTCATCATAACTTTTATATAATATTTTAAAAAGCTTACTTAATTTATCTGGATATCTAATCTTTTTTAACCTGTAATTTCTACCATATCGCCTTAGCCAATATTCAGTCATATTTAATCTCCAATATCTAAATCATCATATAAATCATACATGTCATAATAAAGCTCATCTTGTATACTTTGTATGGTTAACTCAGTCCAACCTTGGGTTGTTATTTCTATTATCTCATATGTTAATAATTTATTATAAATTTCTCTTTTTATATCAGTATTCAAATTTTTTAGTATATAGAGTAGTAATATATTATAATCAACATTATCGTCTAATAGGTATGTTTCCATTTTTATTATTTTCATTTAAAAAGAGTATTTTGTATTTTGTATTTTGTTAAAATTTTGTGTCGGCTGAATATCAGCCATATGTAAAAAATAATAGTTTTTATTTTTGTCGTGTTGTGTCGGCTGTAAAAAGCCAATTGTAAAAGTCATAAAGAAAATAGTGTGTATGTCGGCCATAAATAAAGAAGAGGCCATTATGTAAAGTAGTAATAGTAAGTATTTTGTTTTCTTGTGTCGGCCGAATATAAAATCATCAATCCTTCATCTAACAATCTTCTCTCTACTCTCTATAAAATACTTACTATTACTACTTTACATAATGGCCTCTTCTTTATTTATGGCCGACATACACACTATTTTCTTTATGACTTTTACAATTGACTTTTTACAGCCGACACAACACGACAAAAATAAAAACTATTATTTTTTACATATGGCTGATATTCAGCCGACACAAAATTTTAACAAAATACAAAATACAAAATACTCTTTTTTTTTAATTCGATTTGAACGTCTGGTATGATATTATCTTCTCCTTGACATTTTGAACATATATGGTCGGGGTATTTTTGTCCAATAATTTTGCAATATCTTGTCAATAATTCTTCCGAAATAAACCCTTTCCTTAATGCTCTTGTTGTTGGTTTTTGCTCTGGCTTGAGTAGAATAAGTATCCATTGGCGTATCTATGTAATTTTCTTCTTGTCCTGTATTTATTAATATTTTATATTTTCTTTGGTCTATTATTCCTGTTATGAAATAATGATATGGTGTTATTTCTTCTTTATCTAATAAGCTTTGTGGAATTTCATATTTTCTTTTAGATGTACTAATCCTTGATGAGGTAGCTCTTGTCAATGTATTTGGTACGCTTGAAGTGCTTAATCTTTCTTTTACTATCTCTAAATCTTCTTCTATATCAATTTCTTTATAGCTATAGTCATTATTGTCTATTACAGTAATTATTTTTTCAAAAGGATTTTCTATTTTTATTTTATTAATTTTATTTCTTGCTGTTATTTTATGCTTTGTTGTTAATATTTTTCATCTAGATTATTGGATCTTGTTTTATTAAAATTGATGGATTAGTGTTTTTTCCTGCTTGATTTGAGTCTTGTTTGTTTTTAATTGATGACTCTTTTTTTCAGATTAATTTTAATCTACATTCTTTTTAATTTATAAGAATGTGCTTTTATCTTGATTGAAGTCTAATTTCATTTGAATTCGTTGGATCTATGTTTTCCAGCTTGATTTGAGCCTAGTTTCTTTTTTATTGATGGATATGTGTTTTCAGCTTGATTTTAGTTTGTTTCAGTTTACATGATAGATTTGTGTTTTTTAGCTTTATTTTAGTCTGTTTTTTTAATTGATGGATATGTATTTGTTGGGGTGGAGTGAAACTAGAAGCTCTTGTCTCCTTCCAATTAGAAAACTACTATTTTAATACCTATTCATATTACTATTTATTGAAATTTTATAAATCAAATATAGATAGATGATATGAATTTAATGACGTTTTTATGTTCAAGGAACTTACCCTATTATAAAAACATGTTTTACTTTCTTACACTTTCAAACTCCAACATAATAAATCACATATTCATTTACTCATTTATTCTCGCATTGGCAAAAAACTCTTGCTTTTGAGGTGCAGTTTTTCGAATAAATTCTCAGGTAAGACGAAAAAGGAAATTTTATTTGCAATAAACAACCTACCAATCAAATGACAACGATTTTGAATCTCAGTTAAACTGTGATAATATTTTAGATGTTGGTCTCTATGTTTATATTTATATGTTTATGTTGTAATGTTGTCTGTCGATATGTTATTGCACTACCAAAAGTATCTTAATGTGTTGGCAGATTCAATGATTTTAAAAAAAAAAGACAAAACATACACTATCTTACACAAGCATATGCTAAAAGGTATTCCATTGCTTCACTATCACATATCTGTAAATACATTATAAAGGTGATCTTCCCTTTCTTTTTTTAATTTAATTATTATAATGATTGAAATATTGGACCGTATTGCATATGTTATTGTTGTAACCCTAAGCTTATTTTAGTTTTTATATTGTCTCAACTTGACTATGCTGAAAATCATGGATAATATGAGCAGGTAAGATATTTTAATCTAATTTTTTTCAACCCGTTTTGATCCTCCCATATATGATCTAACCAACGTTCTTGTCTCCCTTCCCTTGACCATGACTAATCATTTGATCACAAATTAATGATTGTTTACAATGAGAAGCAGAGTCAAGAATGGTTGAACATACATACATTGATTCGCTCTCCTCGATGGCACCTTCTTGGGCATACCAAACAACGTCTTTTCTTCTCTCATGTTGGAAATCTTACTAAAATTATTTGGCTATGAAATTATAGGAAATTTTCATATGTAGAGGCATGTCAAAAAATCTATTCTTATAGATATTTCATTTGATATAGGTGTATCTACAAAATTTAATAAGCGTCTAGAATAAAACTAGGAAAACATACACTAACTAGGACCCATTAAGAAAGAAAACCCAAAACTATCATATGGTAGGAGGATTTTGTATTGATATCTACCAAAGGGAAGAACTTGTGTTGTTTTATAGCGAGAGAATCCACAAAATGGGATGACTAAAATACTCCAACATTTGTTGAATACTTTCAAGAGGAAGAATAATAACATTATATGGTAGTATAATGACTACGCTATAAATTGGTAATGATTAAATCAAAAATCAAGGATCATTTTTTTTAGAAATTAGAGATAATATCTTTCATAGTCACTCACTATGATTTAATATTAGTTTTTTTTACAATTTATTTCATGAGGAATATCGTTCCAAGATTTTGCAATCATTTTTTCAATTCACAATGATTTCTTGAATAAAGAGATTTCACGATGACTTTTTTTTTCAGCATAGTAGAAGTTGTAGTCATTCCATCTACGATTGGGGAGATTAAAGTTTCTTTCCTTCCTCCTCCTCCTACTAATCTTGCTCCTCCTTCCTAAATAGTGGTGAGGTGGTATATTATCGAGTACAATTGAGTTACGCGACGGGGGCTTGTTCTTTTGGATGGTAGATTACTCCATTCGGAACTTTAGATCCCATTATGACAAACACCTAATAACTACAGTCAAATTTGTCATAAATTATCCTTTCCAAGTAGAAGGGTAATATAATCTTTTCATGTGTTTGAGTATTCTCCTTCCCTTTTCATGTTTATCTCCTCCTAACACCCTTATAAACTTATTTTGATCTGGTCCGTGTCATTCTATAGTTCCCCAGTCACAATTATATGCATCTTGTAACTTCCCCCTTATATTGTATACTAGTTTTTGAGGACGTATTTTGTATGTGTGTTCATGTGAATTTTTGTAGATACGTTAGAATGACTAAAATCTCATGAAAATATGTATATAAATTGTAATGAATAATAAAATGTATCAATTACAAAATTCAAAGACTTACGACAATAAAACATTCATAGAAAACTAAATTAAGAAGTCTAAAAGAGTGAAAAAAGGAAAAAATAAACTGAATATTTAAGAAAAAATACAATATAGACACTATTCGTCTAAGATTGATGTATATATAGATGAAAATATAAGTACAAAATTAGTATATAACTCTGAGTTTTTATCGCCTCCTTTCATATCTTATGAAAATTCAAGAGTCTTCATCATCTGTTTTTAATATAGAATACAAATAATAGCTTAATAATCTTGATAGGGCTTTCATCAGATAAAGAAGTTTATTTATATAAACAGAATAGAAGGAATATCAAAAGATATCTTAAAGTTTTAGTTTAAATATTTGGAGGTTATGAATATGAAAAGATGAGAGTTATGAATATTAAGAGTATAAAATTTAAATAAGTAATTAGAAAATAATAATAAATAAACGAAAAATATGAAGAAAAAAAAAGTTAGCAAACCATGTAAAAAGTACAACTAAAGTTCTTATCATGTAATTAAGCATTAATGAATTTAAATTTGTGTAGGTAGAGTCATTCTTTAATTATAATCAAGAGGACATTATCAATGTGCTTCTCCATTTTGTAGATTTGCACCCTTTAAATTATTAAATTTCGTTAGTTATCATAAAGGATAATACTTTATCCACATCAATTATATTATTCATGAGAGGGGTTAAGAAAAAAGTTATAAAAAGAGGGAAAGAAAAGAAATTTAGGAAAAGATTTTAAACAAAAAATTATAACTATTATATATATCTATATAGATTATAGATGATAAATATTAATAAATTAGACATTTAATTAGATATTAATCTTAGGACGTCTAAAAGTCATTAAAATTTAATTAAATTTATACAATCAAATATTTAAATATTTTATAATTATTGAATTTATAGAAAGGGTAAAATAGTAATTCAACTTTCAACTTTTTTGTTCATGCTTTTAGTAACGTATATGATATTTCTTTAGTTATTTAGAATTTAAATATAACTAAATGTTATTTAATGGAACACTAGTCTCTAACTAATGATTTATAATGAAAATGAGAGTTAGTAATATAATTACTTTGTGATGTTTTAGTTTGTACTTTGTAAAATCATATATATAGGTAGTTCTCAACAAGAATTTTGTTGGATTGCAATATTACTATCATAAGAGCAACATTATCGTTCTATTGAGTAGGTAAGAAAATATGTATTCAGTGTCTTATCAAAGCTTGAAGTTATTAAAAAACCACTCAAAAAAAGGTAAACTCTTACATAATTTGCATTGGATGGACTACTATAGCTTGTTTGACTAAGTTTCTTGTGTATTTGAGTAAGAAGTATTTCCTAAGCCTTATCATAAAAAGGTAATGAAATAGATCAAATAAAAACTAGTTGTATGATCAACATTAAACTTGCTCATATTCCTAATATAAATCAGCTTCAAGGGGAATGGGAACACCACATTAGATCTTGAATAAACAAATTTATCAAAAGAATTGTGTTTATCTAAATTCAACCCAGATATAGAGCATTTTCTTGTATCTCATCATGTATGAATAAAATGAAATTGAAGGAATAAATAATTTGAGGACTACACCTGTCAATAACATATTAGATGAAGTTCATGGGAGACGTGTAGATCATGACAATGAGAACGTTACTGAGATGGTTTGTTTGGTAAAGTCTTTTAAATATGAAGATACATCTCTAAAAATGTTATATAGAACTTATAACCTCTATTTTTTTTTACATAACTATATTCTATCATTTTTTATAGGATTTTAATTGATATGATGCTTATTATCGAATTTACTATTCTAACTTTGACTCTTAAAATTTTCATAGCCGAGATTCAAAATTTTCAAGATAAATGAAATCTAAAAAGAGTCAATTTTAGAATAATAAATTTGATAATAAGTATAAAATCAATTAAAGTCCTATGAAAACTGACATAGAATTTAGTTATGTAAAGTAACAGAGGTTATAAATTTTATATAACATTTTTAGAAATCTAACCTTTTATATTCAAAAGACTTGAGCAAATCAACCTCTCAGTAACATTCTCTTTGTCATGATCTACAAGCATCACATGAACTTCATCTACCATGCTATTAAAAAGAAGTGTAATCATATTACTTATTCCTTGAATTTTATTTTGTCCACACATAAGAATGCAGTGATGCAAGACACCATTCTATATATAGAGCTGAATTTATAAGATAAACACAAATCTTTTGGTAAATTTGTTAGTTTAAAATATAATCTTGTGGTTACACTCTCCTTGAAGCCTATTTATATTAGGAAAATAATAATATATAGTGTTGACCATGCAAATTATTTTTATTTGACCTATTCAATTACTTTTTTATTGTAAGGCTTGGGAAATACTTCTTGCGCGCATAATAAACATAGTCAAAAAAATTATAGAAGTCCAACAAAATGTAAATAATGTAAGAGTTTACCCCTTTATTAGTTCATGTGTGGTAGTGGCACGGTGGTTGCGCGTCGCCCCACCTCCATGTCCAGATTTATTACAATTTTTCTTCTCCATTTCAAGGCCTAACTCATCTAGGGTTGAATGATTTCCTTCAGAATCCTTTGGAATCATAACTCAACCCAATTAAAATAAAATCCACACAAAACCCACAAAGAAAAGCACTCATTCGAATACCCTCCCCTAAAGAACAAAACAAGACTTCATTGTTAAAACAAGAATCTAAAACCTCGAGAACTTCTCAAAAAAATCAATAAATTTACTTCAAGAACGAATCCGTGGAAATTACATATGATTGGCGTGAGTAAAGCAAACCCAACACTATTTATACACCTCGAAAGAACGAAGTTCTTGGTGAAAATCCTCAAAACTCGATAATGGGGGCCCGAGTTAGAGGAACTAAGAACAATAATTACTAGACAATGCAACATTAGGGGAAATTGTAAGATGGGTTTTCTAAGGAATCAAAATGTGCTTATAAGAATGGATCAGCAGGAAGATTGTATGAATCTTATGTCAAAATATCTACTACATACTGGACAAGGACATATATTCATACTCTATGAGGCCTCTTATATATGATAATAAATTTAAATTGGACGTGGAAACTACACAGGCCATGGCTTGAATCTCATTCCCTAATATTAAGTCTAAATATTTTGTGAAGTAATCACTTTTTCCTTTGGCCTCCACAGTGGGTAAACCATTACAATTGGATTCGGCTACAGTCAACAGAACCAGGCCAAGTGTGCTCGAGTAAAAGTACAAGTTGCTCTTATGTCAAAATTTCCGAAGTATGTAGAAATGGAGATTGTGAATTAAGGGAATAAAGTATCACGAGTTGAACGGGTGAAATTTCAATATGATATGGTACTTCTCTACTGTAAACATTGGTAGTTGCAAGGACATGCAGATGAGGAATGTATAGGCTTACACCTAGAATTAAAGAAAATGTCAACAGTAATAGGGATGGAGGTAGAAATAAGGGGGCAAAAGGAAGTATGGAACAGACGAACAATTAGGGGAAAAATTAGCAGAATACAGAGATAACAATTAAGTTGTTGAAGAACAAGAAAAAGCGAATTACCAGGGAAGAAGGAAGAGAATTAAGAGATCTTGGAATCCTACAGGTAAAATTATAAATAAGGGTGGAGAATGAGACACAAACCATAGCTAGTGAGGTAGATGCAAGGCTGCATGATCATGAACATACAGAAACAATAAGGCACAAGAAATATAAGTTAAAAATCATAAGGGAAGAATGTAAAAGAATCATAAAGAAGTATCCACCAAGGACTGGGGACTCACTTCATTTAATAAGTAGAAAGATAAAAATGTTAGTAATAACAACAATAGCATTGCTAATCAAGTAAGCTCATGAAGGCACTGACTCATGTCCAGTTAGAAAGGATTTAAGTAGGTTTGAGGGTATAAAATCTTCTGAAGATGTAGCTTCTACTAATGAATTTGTGAAGAAAATTTTCGTGAGCATTTATCAAGGGGCGGACGACAATGAGAACATGGTTAGTAATGTATCCTATGCAGATACCCTCCAGGTACTATCTTAAGAGCAAGAAGAAGATCAAGATCCTACAAATAGAAAATCGAGCTTGTCAAGATATTGAGAACAATTGTAGATTGCAGGAAGAACAACAACTGATTAACTGTAATAAGCAACCCATAATTCATGCTTGAACACAAAATTCTACTCTGCCAGAGAAGCTACATGAAATAGTTTCAAAACAAATTATATAAGAGGAGGCAATCATAAATGCAGAGGTACACACCAAATTATTGAAAAATAAGCAGGTACTTATTGAAGATGAACATGATAATACGGAGGGTGGACTTCTGGAGGTGCAGGTTTATCAACACATAGACCTTTCACCTAAAACAAAGAAAGGGAAATCCAAGATGGCAATGGAGCTAAAGTTCAGGACAAAAGAGTAGTGAAGATATCTTTTAAGTGATACACAAAGCCTTGTGTTGGGATGTAAGGTCTTTGAGAACCCAGAATGCATTCCATAGGGTTAAAAATTTAATAGAGACTAAACAAATTCAAAGTTCAAAAGAAGTTGGGCATGCGGTATGTTAACTATAAAGTTAATTGCCAAATTTGGGTGTTCGTGGAAGAAACCATCCAAGTTGGAGTGGTTTCTCATTTTGATCAACAATTAACCTTACAATATGGTATTTAATTCCTGATTGCAGTTGTGTACACAAAATGCTCTGCTCTGAAGAGATTAAGGCTATGGGAAGAACTATATAACATTGGGCATAACAACACAATGCCCAATGATAGGTGGAGGCTTAAATGTTGTTTTGAGTGCTGAGAAGAAGATTGGGGTTTTCCTTTTTATCTATAACAATATGAGCAATTTGCTTGAAAGTCACTTCTTAAAATTTACTGGTACACTTTTACAAGGTGGAATGGTAGAGAGCTTAAGAAAAGGTCATTTTGTGGAATTTTTTTTTATCTATTTGTGAGAGTTTCTGACCCACACAAAATTAATTGAGACCCTTTTAGAAACTATCAAAATTATCTATGTCACAAGATTATTTGTCACGGTTAAATAGAACCTCCATTACATTCGCCACAAAATGAATTTTCAATGGTAAATCAATTTGTGGTAAATCATAACCCCTTAAAAATGATTTTACAACTTTAATAACTACACTCTACACAGAGTTTATAACTAACACAACATAGTCTCAATATCTTATTTAATTCCTTTCAAATTGTTTTAACCATTTTTTTTACCCTCACTAAGAGTTCTCACCCCTTTTGTTCCCTTGGTGACTTGAACTTACAACCTTTGGGTTAGAAGTGAAGGGTATTTACCATCATATAAATTCTCTCTCGTCATTAAGAAACTTGAGTTCTATCATTTATAACATACACTACATTTAAAATATTCAAGTTTCAAAAACAATATAAATCTTAATTCTTGACAAATTGACACAATTAACAACTATGTTTGATAACTTAAAGTTTAAAATTTTTACAAGTGATTTCATATCAAACAAATTGAAAAAAATGTAACGTAGTAATTTGAGTTAATTATTTTTATTTCATATTTTCTTTCATCACAACAACACCATATATTCTTATGTCACGACCCAAATCCGGGCCGCGACTGGCACCCACACTTACCCTCCTATGTGAGCGAACCAACCAATCTAAACCTTAACATTTCAAGGTAATATCAACATAAAGTAATGCGGAAGACTTAAACTCATTAATAAAATCAATTCATTAACTTCTAAAATTCAACATCTATTATTCCCCAAAAATCTGGAAGTCATCATCACAAGAACATCTACTTTAAACTACTAATTCTAAGAGTTTCTAAGAAGCTAAAAACACATAAGAAGCTAGTCCATGCCGGAAGTTCAAGGCATCAAGACATGAAGGAGAAGATCCAGTCCAAGCTAGAAGCGTTAGCTCACCCTGAAGATCCGGTGTGACGAAGACTTGCTTGAGTTACTGTTGAGTCGAAGATGACGGCACGTTTGCTGCACTCCACAAATAACAAGAAGAAAAACATAAAAGTAGGGGTCAGTACAAAACATGGGTACTGAGTAGATATCATCGGCCAACTCAAAATAGGGAACAGTATATATCAAATATTATCGTAAATCAACTATAAAACTCAACATGTAGCAACAACAAGTACTATAATCATCAATAAGTACCATCAAGTTCATCCATGAGGGCTCAAGCCTCAACACCATACTCATTTGGGAATTAAGTTTATTAAGTTGAGTATATTATCATCTTTCAAGATTCATTATCTTTCTTCCTCTTGTGTCGGTACGTGACACTCCGATCCCCTACTGCTATGTGTCGGTACGTGACACTCCGATCCCCTAATTCTACGTGTCATTACGTGATACTCCGATCCCCTATATGTGTCGGTACGTGACACTCCGATCCCCTATATGTGTCGGTACGTGACACTCCGATCCCCTAATTCTACGTGTCGGAACGTGACACTCCGATTCACTAATACTATGTGTCGGAACGTGACACTCCGATCCACTAATACTATGTGTCGAAATGTGTCACTCCGATCCACTAATACTATGTGTCGGAACGTGACACTCCGATCCACTAATACTATGTGTCAGAACGTGACACTCCGATCCACTAATATCATTCTGTAAATCATCAAGCCTTCTCTATACCAAGGCATCATCAATCCCATTACTTTAATTCATCAAGCCTTCTTCTATACCATGGAATCATCATTAATAATGTATATTAAAGTTTCTTTTCAAGATTTGGGATTCAATATTTTCATCATGCTTATCTTATCACAATCACATAATCATATTCATGCAAACATACCATTAAGCATATAGTAGGGTTTACAATACTACCAATACATATTATTCACTATTAAGAGTTTGCTTATGAAAGCATGAAACCAAAACCTACCTCCACCGAAGAATTGAAATCAAGCAAGTTAATCCTCAAAGCTTGGTGTTTTCCTCTTCTTCTCGATCGTTTCTCTCTCTCCCTTCTTGTTTTTTCTATTTTCTTATTCAAACCCTCTTTCTTTTACCCTAATTAGTATATAATCAAGAGTAAAAGATGGCAATAATACCCCACTAATTAACTTAGGGTTAGCTCTTTTAACCCCCAAGAATTTGAGTTATTAATATAAACCCACGAACTTTATAATTAAGGCAAGAATAGTAAAAAAACGTCCCCTAAAACTTAACCAGAAATCTGACTCCAACTGGGATTATGCAAACTGTGACGGGCCATCGCGCCTGCGACGGTCCGTCCTGCTGTCCGTCGCATAGTTCAGAAACTTGATTTTGGGTGAATGGGCTGTGACGGTCCGTCACACCTGTTACGGTCCGTCCTGCCACTCCGTTACGAAGTTCAGAGAGTCGATTTTCAGTACCCATTTTCAGATTTTCTAAGTGTTTTGAAACGAGACCCTGCGACGGTCCGTCGTGCCCATGACGGTCCGTCGTGGGGTCCGTCGCTTCTGCCAGTTTTTCCAGAAATCAAGTCTGCTGCTCAAAACGACTAAACAGGTCGTTACATCTTATAACATATTAATATTTTGTTAATATACTATGAGATGAATTTAATATTTTAATAAATTTCTATTCATTAATTTTTAGATAAAGACAAATTGATACATTCATATCTAAAAATAATCTTAATTATATAACAATTGGGTGTTAAGAGAACATTCTATTATTTAAAAATCTGTATCTAAAGTCAAATATTAAAAGGAAAAACTACAGAATATGGCAAACATCAATATACATTTCAGAAAAATAGCTATATTTAATTTTTTTCATATTATATGGTTATACTTCCACAATAAATAGAAAATTTGCATATACGCAAATAAATAGTTTTTTTTAATTCAATAGAAATAAGTATTAAATATTGAATTTATTAAATTCCTAATTGATTATGTTATGCATGTTTTACAATATCATTATCAATAAAAGAAATTTCATCAATATCTTTGTATCACATATTTTCTGATTTTCTTCCTCATATTCATTTCAATTCAAACTCTTTTGCATCATTTTACAACAATTTTTGTGAGTTGTATCTACCATGTAATTTTAATTACATTTTTATCTCATTATTATTAATATTGTATTTTCTATGCATTTATATATTCATATATTTTCAATGTTTTTTGACTGAAGAATTTATTTTTCATTACAATTACATAAACTTGTATCCCAAAGAGGGTCACGAGAGGTATACATTGGTATGATAAATTGTTGAATGAACTATATTTTTTTGATTTGTGTATTACTTAAAAACAATTCAAAGTTTCAGACTCTATTGCTATAATAATGGAGAATGCAAGAAGAAAAAAGAAAGTTAATGACCCTATACTTTTCAATAGACTTGAAGAATTTGAACATGTAAAATCAATAAAGATGACAGAAGGTTCAGAAGCTTTAAGCTGAAAATTAATCTTGAAAAAACAGGAGAAGTCAACAATGTTGATTCAAGTGGGGATGAAAAAATTTAGGGTAGTCCAACAGAACCGGAGGAAAATTAAATTAAGATCTGTTTGCTTTATTTTTTAGTTTTATATCACATATTTACTTATATATGTTGGTGTATTGTTTGACATTATCATTATGAATTTTCCTCTTGTATTGAAATAGTTAAACAAATTGAATTCATATGTATATAGTTGTAAAAAGTGAGTACATAAACAACATGGGCAAAAGGACATTGACGGTTATTTAATTGTCAATTGTGTATATAGCGTAATACATATACATAGATACTTATAATGTAATATTGACAAAAGTTGATGTGGTATTTTGTGAATACAAGTATGTATATAGAGTACACAAGGAAATGAGGGAAAAGAGATTAAGGTTTGTATAATAATCAATTCTGTAGACAGTCAGAATATTTATATGCATAAATACTTGTATTGCTATAAAATGCAAGTTGAAATAGTGATTTGTGAATACACTTATATTTGGATACATAAGTGTTCTATATAATTTAGAAGAACAATTGAAGAATACCAATAAAGTTGATTATTTTAACGATACATTTTTACAATAAAATAACTAAGTAGACACTAAATGTCAAATATTACAGAAAAAATTGACCAAAAAGATATTGACATTTTATTGATTTTTTTAGTTTTTATATAGTTGATTACTTATAGAGTTTGATATCCACACATTTTATTAATTTTTAATTTTCCTGTTTTTGAGTTGTCCAGTGTATCCATCTTATGTTTAACAACAACATATTCATATATGTACTATATTGGTGTATTTATTTTTATTTAACAGTGGTATATCCTTTTTTAAAAATTATGGTGATCTTTTGTTAAAAGTTATATAATTTACATTGTTTAATATTTTAATACATTAAATTTTAATAAATACCTTGTATACATCCAAACTTTAAGTTTTGTATGCTAATTATACAAAATATATTATTCATTTGCAGGAAAATAATTTTGATGTATTAGATTGTCCTATTGAAGCCGCACATATGCAGATATATTAAAATCATAACATAGTTCATAATTTGAAGGAGAATCTTTCACATGTATAGTTAAATAAATTTAAGAATACATATTTTGGTATGTATGTTCATATGGATGAGTGTTGTGTTCATAATAGAATTTTTAAGTGTTGAATGATTTGCAAGTTGAAGAATAGTTCATAAGATACTTTGTTCATTCGTATAAATCAGATCATATTTCAATTATGTATTCAAAAGTTTGTCATTTTCTTATTTAACAATAATGTATTCATATGTATAGTATATTGGTGTATTCATTATTTTTGTTTAATAATAGTGTATTCATTTTTCAAATTGTTGTATTCATATGTTGAAATTGTACTACTTTTTCTTGTTTGATATATTAATACATTAATATTTATAAATACATGTATCCTTGATATATTAATACTTTAAGTTTTATAAAAGAAACACCAATTTGCATTCATAGTTTTCGTATGCTAATTGTACAAGTAATACATTTTTCTTATTTAGTTATTGTAATTATAACTGTATTAGTGTATAAATAAATAAAAAATAAAATACATTTAAAAATATACAACTAGAAAAAGACATGAATACTCTTTTATATTAAATTTTTTATGAATACCTTTATGTAAATATTTAGTGAATATATTGTATTTAGGAATATAAATACAACTTACTGTATTATGTGAGTGAATTATATTTGCATACTATATGTAATTGTTATTTGGTAATTAAATAATAGAAATTTCAGTTATTTAGGAAGAGAATAAAGGTTGGCATTGTATAAATAATAATAATAATAACAATAAAAAATAAAATTTAATACAAACATGAAGCTAAAAATTGACATAAACTGTAGTCATTTCTAGTAAATAGCGTATTTATAGCTATCGAACTTCAATACCCCTTTACATATAGTCATTTTTGTAAATTGCTCATATTAAAATTTAAATGTACAACTTAATTATATTTTGATTTTAACGTCTTAATCTTATGAAAAATAAATAATACCTAAATCATATCAAATGATTTCTCATTTTAAAGTCAAAACAGGCTACTAGTAACTTTTTGTGAATGTTGTTACTTTTTAATCTTACTCAACCTTGTAGACTGTTGTTCGCAATAAATTTTCACAAGTGCTTAAAATTTACTGCGAGTAAAATAGATTTAAGAAAATTGTAATTTTTATTAATGAATCATTATGAGTACAATTATGTTGTTCTCTTGATCCTCTCTCCTAAGTTTCTCCGTGATTCGAGGGCCTTCAGTAGCATATTTCCCATATTTTTGGATGATGTAGACCTCCTTGATATGTTGTCAATCTCCGGGACATTCAAAAGCGCTTCTGGTAATAAGTCGATCCCCGGAAAGAACTTGCGTTGATAACTCCTTAGAAGAACTATTGATGTTGATGTTGTAGCTTTCTCAAATTTGATGAATGCTTGTTGAAGAGTTTTCTGGATCCCCTTGAATGTAATGTATATCCCCTATTTATAGTTGTAAGGAGTGGACAAGGTTTCTTGTGATTGGCCAAATGATGTAATTTTGACACTTGACAAATTGTGATTTGTTCTTGCATTTGAGTGGGACTGCCACCTCATTTGGACACGTGGCGTCAAACTGTTGGTTTTTGATGCCTAGTCTCAGTGACACATGGCATGAGTTTGGGCTTCAAGGTGAAATGAACATTGGATTTGAATTTAATAAGATGGTCTTATTTATTTCGAAACCCCAAATTAATAATTTAGCCCAAATGAATAGATTTAATTCAAATTTTATATGAATTTGATGTAATAAGATTTATGTGTCAACAAATGCCCTTTACTTCGAGACTTGTCGACGTAGAGGTATGCCGAAGTTGGCGACAAGACTTTATGTAATCAAGAATGTATTTTCCATTTTTTTAGACTTGTCAACGTGTTGGCTTGTCGAGTTTTGACGATTAAAGTTGAAGTCCTCCTGAGAAATGACCACGCCGCTATGTAAAGGTCAACCTTTACCAGAGTTTTCATGACAATATTCTCTTTTTTGTAAGAGTTCATTTGACATTCGGTTGTTTATCAACTCATTTTGACTTGAAGTGTTTCAAGCTCTTACAGACTTTCACATGAAAGTTTTTCATAGGGTTGTAATTTCATTTGGGTCATCACTAAGAAATGACCGCTAATTCAATGAACAAGGATTCTCCACAAGCTTTACTTGGTGATAGAGACCTCGTGGTTTTAACACAAATTTAGGCTTTCACTTGAAAAGAACGCAAGGAATTCAAATTCTCATGACGCGAGTCTTTTTACTTCGGGTATACTTTTTCATGTAGTTTTCGAGAAAACTTTACCATAATTTGGTTTTTATGGGATTTTCATAATTTGATTTCCATGAAAAATATACATAATTGAATTCTTATGAAAACTTATCATAATTTGGTTTCTATGGAATTTCCCTAATTTGATTCTCATGGAGAATTTCCATAATTTAATTCTTATGAAAACCTACCATAATTTATTTTCTATGGAATTTCCATAATTTGATTCCCATGGAAACTTTTCGGTATTTAATTCCTATGAAAACTTACCATAATTTTCATACTTTGTAGGAAATAAAATTTTCATCATTATAATTTTTGAGAATTTGTAGGAATAAAATTGGTGTCTCCTTGTTTAAAATCTATACATACCCGTATTCGCATTCTCTTATCATTAAGTTCAATTGAGTCCACTCTCTAGTAAATTCTTCTCCAATTCTTGAATTTACTCATGTGATTTTTTTAACTCAACCCAAAATTCTGATGAATTGAAGGCATTAGCTTGGCGTGACATCATGGAAAAATTCATACCTCAGCTTAGGAATAACAAAATCACAAGCGTTTTACGGTGTTGGAAAGAAAATAAATAGAGATACATCATATACGAAAAAATATATTAGATCACCTCTTTGCTGATCCAGTTTTCTATTTGAAATCAGCCTTACTCCAGGCGAAAAAATTTGAGGGTACCCCCATTACTTTGGACTTGTTCTTAGTCTAAATTTTTCCTTTTTGTTTAATATTTTCGCAGATATTTTAAAGAGATATATGACTTCAATCCCGCAACATGATGCACTTCCATGATCGAGATTTGCTGCATTCTCTTCTTGTAATAATGGGCGACGACAAACAAAATTTAAATTCCAAAGTTCTACTTCTGGAAGTTCAACCTCCTGCTATCAGCGTCTTCTATATTGTTATTTGGACATACGAAAAATCTCTTCTACTAAAAGAATGGTAAAAAATGGATACCAAATGTCAAAACCGGGTATAATCCCCTAGAAGTAACACGGCGTACTTGACCTCTCGGAGGTCTTATACAAGCCCATAGTCATCATTCATCTCATCGACATAGTAAATTTAGCGGAAATTTAAACCTTTCATAACACCTGATATGCTAGAAACTTTACTTCATGTGCATATAAAATATAAGCCATAATACATATATAGACTCTAAGTCTCTTTGCCACCCTATACTCAATAACTTTGGAGTACATTAGGCACATGACCCTTAAGACATAATACAAAACTATACAAGATTTTATAGACTTTACAATAAGTACACATTAGGACATCCTTGGACTTAAGGATTCCTTTCCTTGAGCTTGGGAATCACCTATCAAGCTCTTCATCATTCAAGACATCCTTTAAGAATCCATAACCTACACTTCGTGTAAAAAGTATAGAAGAATTAGATTAGCACAAGAATGTACTAAGTATGACAACCATGCAAAAACATGTATTTAAAAGGGACATTTTCTTTGAAATCATACCTCATGTCATTTTGAGTAAATCATCATAAAATCTTTATCAATAGAATATGTATCATTTTCATACTTCATAGGAACATAATCAAAGGCTAAACATCATAGAAAAGTACATATAGAATTGAAGTCCAATTCGAGGTCACTTTACAGTGAGCTCATTCCTCTTTACAATGAACTCTTCCTTTTAATTCATTAGTCTCCAAAGTAATCCTTTAGGGATAGTTGGTGCAATGTATGACCTTAGGACCACAAGGAAAATTACACATATCATCTAAACAAGTCTACACATAACATCATAGAAGTATAATACCTCATTGACATAGTTAAGTCAAGACCATCATCATATAGTCAACAAAATCAACATCAAACATAATGACTCATATCATGCACATCTTCATAACATGTAGACAAATCCTACAATGTCATGCATAGGGAACACATACATAGTGATATGCATTAGAACACCTTCCTAGAACTTCCTAAGGAGCTACTCGTGCAATGTCTAGATGGGTTCATCACTTCCACCTATCCTATGTAACCTCCGTTATGTCATTCTATTTAGGATCCTAGTCATTTAAATTCCATTGTCCATTGTACTTTAGGAAAAGTATATCCTTAACTGACATAGACCATGTCATGCTAAACATGGAATCTGGTGTGATAGAACCCCAAACCGAAAGGAGGTGGTCTACTGACCAAAGTAGAACCAAATGTGACATAACTTTCTAGGTGGATCCAGTAGCTAGTATCCTATGGTGGCAACATAGTTATGGAACTTGGAGGTACATGTGAAAATCCTCTTTATGCCAAGATTAGGCATTGTAGATATCCACTTTTGGAAACCCTATTTATGCCTGTTGAGGCATTTTGGTTATCCACCTCATGAGATTTATGGTGACCTACCTTCCTCCCATGGGAATGGACACACACTTATATTCAAGTTTATCGGTGCTAAGCTATGTTCCCTTCATTGAAAACCTTTATCATATTTTTAATTTATAAATCACAGGTTTAGGAGAGTCATCCCCTCATATGCTTAACTCATAGGTCATAGATGGAAGTTCATCAACCTAAATCATAAAAAGAAATCCATTAACATGAACATAATATATGTAAAGCATCATCTAGTTTAGGGTACACATGAATACACAATTAAAAACCCCTCTCTTGACTAGATATTCATATATATATATGTGTGTGTATACATACATGTGAGCAAACCTTTCACATAACATATTAAGTCACACAAGTTCATACATACATATTTATACATATCGAGACCAAAACTAGAATTATCCTATCAAGGTACACATGTGCAATGCATAGGCAAAGTCACAACCCTTGCCGATATTAGTACACCTATCAAGTCATCCTATTAAAGAATACATAAGATACTTCACATACATATACTTTACATGCATAGTAGTAGACATTATTGAATATGATAGCAACCTTTCATTTAGACACAATGACCTATACTACTTGTAACATGCATGTAAGTGAGTGTGTGTGTACATTGGTCAAGATGATCACATAATGTCTATCAACAATATATTGAGGCAGCCACCCTCTTAGAACATAATATACCTTTAAGCATAAACCAAAATACACACAACAACATAGCAGAGAAGCAAAATTCATATTTCGCTTAAGACTCCTAACTTGTGTTATTCATGCACTCATATAAGGGGTACATGTGTATAGGCTATTAACAATTTTAACACATGAATGGAAGAACCTATACAATATTCTAACATGAATATACACATGCTCATACAATAGCCACACAACCTAGATCACAACTAGAATAGGAAAGTAGGCATAAGCTCATATGGTATCATCATAAGCACATGCTCATATATTCATAAATTTGCCTTCATTGACATGATCATCACTTATAAAGGTTGACAGTAAAGTAAACACCGCCACTATAAGTGGACCATACCACACAATTCCTTACAGGCTTCATCAACATTACTATAAAGAAATAGAGAAATAGAAGAGTAGAGGGAATGAACATTCTTACCAATTTCTCACCCTTTGATTATCATTGATCAATACACCATATTAATAAATAAAACACATATATGGTAGTAGATAAATGATATTTAAACACCTAAAAACCCATGTACAAGTCGCTACAAGACTATACTATAACATATTATAATACATCAACATATTAGGAAAGTAGAATAACATATATCATTAACTAATTTCCCTTGAATTGATTTTAAATCATATTTCGTATATAATATCAATCTATGGCAGTATATAAACCTACGTTTAATTATATTGAAATCATCATGACATACCCTCAAGATTAAGGTTACAACATGTCAGTTAGGTTTGTCGATTTGCTAGAGTATACGAGAATTTACCAATACTATGAACTATATATGGCTTTGAATCGTAATTCATATTTCATCAAAAACATACTCATTAGGCAGTAGATAATTTGTAAGAAATCAAGAAGAAACCATTCTTGATATATCGGCAACTCAAGATCCATCATACACTTAGCATTTTGACTTCATTGCTTAAAGGAATCTAGATCAATTAATGCAAACCTTTCTTAGATTGTTCATTAAGGATTTATACCTAAAAAACTCATCCATTATATAACCCTAAAAGAGTAGCTACAGCAATTCATACATAATCAAAACTCTACACAACCGATCTCACAATCAACTTCAAGGCAACATGTGGAAGCATAGGCTATTAATGTTCAAATCTTCATACATTTATCCTCATGGACATTTCTACATAAATTCATGTAACAGTATATACAATCAGTTCAACGTAATATAATCATAATTCAATCCATAACAAATCAAGATCATACGACCCATGCAAGGCTAAATCGTTTTGATGATGGAGCATGTGTTCATCATGCAATTGGAGTAAAATTCACATTAAAACCACTTTAATAACTTCAATTAATCATGATTCAATCTTTCAAAACCTTTTTGGAAAGAACCCATGGCAGATTGAAGAAGTACTTTGATCATATTTTTCTCTTTTGAAATCTTTGAGAATGACTCTCCAGATGAAAAGATAACTAGAGATAGAGATCACCATACCTTTGTATAGTTTAAAATATCTTAAACATGAAGATTCATCAATATAAAATCCACGTCCAAGTAGTTCTTGAGCTGCACCTGTAATTGAGGTTTGAAGGGAAAGGTTTCAATCTTGTGAGAGGATTCTAGAATGGGGTGATCACGTTTTTGATGACCTATATACACCCAAAAATAGCTTAATAAACCTATTAGGGTATGTTTAGGAGGTGGGGTGAATTTCCCATTCACCCCTTTAATTAACAGAATGCAGGCTGCACAATACAATGCATCATCCACGGATGCACCTACGGGGTGTTTTCCTTGCAATGGACCGTTCCTAGGGCTCCGTCATTGGGTACTTATATAAATATTGCCTTGAGACCTGAAACATTCAATTAAACATGTACCATAACTGCTATACGGTCCTTTGGTGGACCAACGATCTGTCGTTGGGTCTGTCAATGGACACTTCCCAGGGAGTGTCTTAGGCAGCTTTTTGTCCTTCTTTTGGGGCCTCTTGTGGGACTTTTAGAAGTCGTACCTGGGCGTTTTCAATGTGATTACACACCTTAACTTGTTATAGACCTTCCACATAAGTTTTATCTAAAACAAACACCTACAATACATCCAAACAGCTTTGGCCCCAACATGACATACGATGAACATCTTAGGGGCTATCTTTCAAACGCCTTGGACGTTCTTGGGCATTTGATCTCCAAACTTAACGAAACTTCATATAACATCATTAAACATCATTTTAAATAATTTTAAGTCTTAATATTATCATTTCATACAAATTTAAGCATTCATATACACATTTTTCACATAATCTACTATTCGTTAAACGTCTTGGTCGTTCCTTGATGTTCGACTTCCAAATCACTTTAAACGTTGTACACTTCTTCTAAAGAGGTTTTAACAAGTCATTTTAGAACCTTAGAACATCATGAAGCACCCATAAACACATAGAACCACAAATAAGGCATCTAGGTGACTTAGTCGTCGAACGTCTTAGTCGTCCCTAAACGTTCGACTTCCAATACCTCTAATATTTTATCTACTGCCTATATACTATATTTGAAGTATATTTAGGACATTATAACTTTAACAAAATATGTTAGGTTCTAGATAATTTATCTCATTTTTTGTGCCTTACAACAACGACTTTATGAGAAACATTTCGAGCAAGCAACTTGCATGAAAGTTTATTTACTGTAATCCGTAATTCATCATGACACATCATCTTCCAAATCTTCGCATTCAGATAGAAATTTCAACAATTGGCATGTTACCTCTTCTAACTTTCGTAATGTTTGCTACACAGCTGGCTACTAGGAGTTGGTAGAGGACGTGCTGCCCCGCCACAAGGAGATTTTGGAGCTCATCAAAGTCAATGATGTTGTATATACTTATTTCTTCATGTACTATTATGACGACAATGTACTCCATGCTTTTTATGAACTTTGGCGTCCGTCTATGAATATACTTTATACTTTCATTGGAGAATGTCCATATCACTTTGGGATTTGCAATCCATTGCAGTCCTCCCCGTACAAGGGAATTTTTATGATCAAGTTGCTCCCTCAGCGAAAGAATTGACACATACAAATACTCAAAACGAATTTCTTCTTCCCAAAGTTGTTGATATTTGTTTTTGGCCTTCTACAGATTAGCGAAAGATTATCCCCAAGAGGTGTTCATCCATGATTGGGTTACGTTTTAGTTTAGAGGACCTCATAGATATGTCGAACTCCGCAAAATGTGTCAATGGTAGGTTCCACAAAGTAAGATTGAACCACACTCCTTCTGGACAAATTTATTCAAACTTGGTGTCGCGGACTGATGAGGAGAATGCCCCATTTATCATGTTAGATGTGGAAAAATCGATTAGAGATGAGACAAACTTGGCAGCGTTCTTTGCTTGTTGGCTTTGCAAATTTGTCCTTCCGAATAAAAAAGTCAACCATGTGCGTACTAGTGTTTTTAAAGTTGCGAGCTTGATGGCTCATGGAAAGAAGTTCTCCTTGGCAGTCATTGTCCTTGAAAGCATATATCGCAGCCTGCGAGAAATCAATACTTCTTCAAACTTGAGTGTGGAAAATATAATTTTTTCCACACACTATGCATATGGATGGCTTGGAGATAAGTTAAGGACTCATCATCGTGCCAATCATTCACATAGCTCGATACCTCTCTGAAAAATTTCTGGCGAGAAGATGGCTAAGTGTTTTGATTTTACTAATGCCCAAAAGTTATTTGACCAGGATGATTCCCGTCGCCTCTATCATTTAGCAATGCTGCAAGGGAGGGATTTGCACCTTACCGATAATGGAAAGCTTTCAAATTCATGGAACAAATATGTCATAAGCCTTTGTTAAGGTTATGTAACCCTTAGGCATGATTTAAGTTTCATCGTGGAATCCTAAAACCATGTCATATTTAGTCGACAATTTAGTTTTTGTCAAGATGTCCCTAGAGATCTTATGTAGAGTCCTTACGATGGTGTACACAGTTAACATTGATGCAACATTGGAACTCTTCTTTTTGACACAATACCTTTTCTAAAGTCATGATTCTAACATGCCCATTGGAAGGTTCTCCTTTAATGACCCGCGAGTATGTTAACTACTGGCCAACCCAAAGAATGAATACCTCCCAAGGAAACCTCCGCATCATGTTGAAGATGAAAAAGCAAGAATCTGCATCCATTTCATCTGAAGAGACTTCTTATCAACCAAAGGAAAAGTAACATCTTCATTACATCTGAAGGGACTTCTTATCAACCAAAGGAAAAGTAACATCTTTATTCTAAATGTCTAGTGAAGTTAAATGATACTTTGAAAGTCTCTAAGACCTCATCCAAGTCAAAAACCTTGAAACGTGGGGATGTGTCTTGAAATCAAAATCGAGGCACCTCACATCAGCCTCAAAGACGACGTCACTTGCTTCCAATGTTGGTCATGGTTCTTCTACAACATATGAACCTTATGAATCATCAGACAACGATAAATGTAAAAGGTCAAACCTTGAGACACCTTGTGATAAAATTTCTCTTATGAATTCTTCACGAAATGGTTTTGGACTACTCAATGTGTCTTCTAGTCCAGTGGATCGTCACTGGAATTGTCTAAAAAGAATGACACAAGGGTTAGATGATGATTGTTGTGGTATCAAATTTTTAGATACCATTTTCATTGATGATAACAACTTTGTTGATGAGGATTCAAACTCGACATCTCTGTTTGAATTAGCAAAACAAGTAAGACCCTCTCCTTATTTTTTTTTTGAATCTGATCATCTTTTTATTTCGTATAGTTTTTAACTTTTTTAAGTTGGACCTTCAAGAACTATATCGTGACGACTTTAACTATGGCTCAGTTACATATTTTACTGTAGATCATAATTATCTTGATGCGACTGCAAAATACTTTCATTCTTCCATTAATAATGTGATGCCTTCATCAGAAGTGGTTCAACCAAGAATCACCTTCTAGTGACATAATGCCTTCATTGCGACGCAGTGCTCCTACTTTTGAGACACAAGAAACCATTACCGTGATAAATCAACCTTTGTTTATGAGATGTGGGGCGCATTCTGTGGATGGATTACACAATTTCCTTAGGTTCTTCGCATGACTTTACAGCATTGGATTGAAATATCGCTTCAACTATAGAGGAGATTAGAAAAGTAAACATTATTGATGTATCTTCTTTGGAGGTTCATGTACAGAATTTCTTCAAGTCGTATACGGAGTATGATACTTTAAGATCATTAAATATAACTAAAGAAATACATGAAAAGGCCCTTTCTAATGGGCAAAGCCTTCTTGATGGTGCAAAGTTGGCACATGAAAAGTTGGATGTATCCATGGAGAAACTTCAAGAAACTCTATAAGTTGTAGAGAAAGGCTTAAAAGCCTTATCTTCCAAAAAAAAAGGTCACCAAGCTCATTTACAAATATCAAGAGAAGTTGTCCAAAAGTCGAGATAATGTCACCACTATGGAGGGCGAGATTATTATTATTGAGGCAAATAATGTGATTTCTAACATGAGATTCAGAGACTAGCCCAGCTAGAATAGACAATTGAGAAAGGTCGTCAAGAAATCATAAGTTTCAAGCTTTTTTCGTAGTTAGATTTTTTATTTATTTGCTTATGATTTTCTTACATGCTCATTACAGTATAGTGGTTCTTTTTTTTTTGTTAAGCAATACAATTGTGAAAAATTTTCTTCTCTTGAATTTTGAATTTTTGATTGTTTCTTCCTTGAGCCCCCTTTCTTTTTTGAAAAAAAAAGGACTTCATATGCTAGCGTTTATTTGAGGATTGCAACAAACGTTAATTTTTTTAGCTTTCTTCTATTTTGCGCACATGTGGAAAAAAATTCATAACCTGAATTAGGAGCATCGAAATAACGAGCTTCTTCTTTCGTTGGAAAGAAAATTTAGATATATTAAATCTGTATAAAAATAAAATTCATGGAATTTATGGTTTAGTACATATTTGAGTTTTAAGTTGCCTCAAAATCTGTTTCTTGAATCATCATCTTTCATCAGTTTTGCACACATGTGGAAGAGAATTTATAACGCGGAGTAGGAAATATCTTATGTAAATTATATATGTATGAAAATTACATACATGAGATTTATGGTTAATTACAGATTTGAGTTCGAAGTTGGCTAATATTTTCATGCTTGAATCTTCAGCTTTCTTCAGCTTTGCGCACATGTGGGAGAAAATTCATACTGTGGATTAGAAGTATCGAAATAATGAGATTCTTTTTTTTTGTTTGAAAGATAATTTCAACATGTACAAAAATCACATCCATGGAATTTATGGGTTAGTACATATTTGAGTTCGAAGTTGGCTCATCTTCAGCTTTCTTCAGCTTTGCGCACATGTGGAAGAAAATTCATAATGTGGAGTAGGAGCATCAGAATGATGATATTAATTTTTTGTTTGAAAAATAAATTCCATAGTTTCAATATGTATAAAAATTACATCCATGAGATTTATGATTTAGTACAAATTTATGTTCAAAGTTGGCTCAAAATTTGCGTGGTTAAATCTTCTGCTTTGCGCATATTCTGGAGAAAACCAATAACTCGGTGAAGGAGCCTTGAAATTATGTGATTCTCATTCCGTTGGAAGCATAACTCATAGAATTACAACACATATAAAAATCACATCAAAAATATTTCCAAATTAGAGCAGATATCTTTTAAAAGTAAGCTCAAAATTCTTCTTTGCTAAACATTTCAGCGTTGCGCAACTTGGGAGAAATCAATAACGCTGCGTAGGAGTCTAATTTTTTTTTTCAAGTTGACTATATTCCCAGAATTCATTTCCTTAACATTGTGCGATTTTGACGACAACAAAGAGCTCTCCTGAACTTGTAGTGTTTAGATCATGATTTTTGTGGCTATACCATTTCAACATAAAGCTTTGATCCGAAGGGTATTCCGATTTCATGTTGCAGGTAAAGATGCCCCTATTTTTAGTAACTTACTGAAATATAAGTGAATTACACCAAATTATATACACCGTAAGCAAAAAATCGAGTAGAATCAATAGTCGCTTCATCCAATGCCGATGAATTAATTTGTTTGCAAATTAAAAAATTAAATCAAAATTCCTTTTGAATTGATTAAATTAATACCCAAAGTTGACTCCAAATATAACCTGTTTGATTTAAAACTTTGAACTATCATAGTTGAAGATCCATGACTTAATGTAGGATTTTTTGTTTACAAGTTTCTTCTTATGTTGCGGATATGGCTTCAAAATCTTCTATTTTGCTCGTTTGCGCCACATTTGAACTAATTTGCCAGCTACATGATTTTTAAATAGCTATTGTGATGATCACGCAAGACCACTAAACTCCATTTTTTTATTTTACTCATTTTACTGAACTCAGAATGATTACTCCAAGCACCTACGTACCTTTATGAAGAGGATCAAATCATATATTTTTATTTTTTTGGGAGCCGTACACAGTTTATACTTTTGCCGGCCAGGAGTAACATGTAGTTTATATTCATACCTTGAGGAGCGTAGCCAGCCTTCATGGGAAGTATTGCTTCAGGAACATGGCGTTTATTGGATCAACTCTTACACCATCTTGGTCGACAATTTTATAAGTGCCACTTGAATATGCCTCCTTCACAACATACGGTCCATCCCATTTTGATGTAAACTTATTACCAATGCCTTTGTTTAATATTATGGGTCTATGGACTTCTAATACCAACTCTCGCACTTGAAATGACCGAGGTCACACTTTCTTATTGAATGATCTTTCAAGTCGAGCTTGATAACACTGCAACTTTTGTTGTGCTTCCAATCTCTTTTCATCGAATTCTTCCAACTTTGCTAGGCAAAGTTGAGCATTGCTTTTCAGTTTGTAAGTCCCTCCTGGACTTCCATTTGCAATAATGGAATTTGCCTCTCTAATAGAAGGACTGCTTTTATGCCATGCACCAATGAAAATGGAGTCTCTTGCGTAGCCGTTCTAAAGGTTGTGCAATATGCCCACAGAGCTTCATTAAGTCTCTCATGCCAGTCCCTTTTATTATTTGCCACTACTTTCTTCAATAGGTTACCGAGTGTCTTGTAAATTACTTTAGCAAGACCATTGACAAGTGCATTATACATTGAAGATTTATGTTACTTAAAATTGAACTTATCACACAAACTACTTATTAGTTTATTGTTGAACGGTGTTCCATTATCAGTTACTATACATCTTTTTATGCCATATCTAAAGATTATGTTTTATTTGATAAAATCTACAACATTTTCCTTTTTCACCTATTAATGGTACAACTTCAGCCCATCTAGAGTAGTCACTGGCAGCAAAGATATATAGTTGTACTTTTCACGACTTTGGAGGAGGTCCAACAACATCAAGTCCACATGTATTGAATGGACATGACGCTATAGTCTGATGCCGAGCTTGTTGAGATCGATGAATGTAAATAGCATGTGACACGTGTGATACTTCTATGCATGTTATAAGAAGTCCATCACCATTGTTTGTCAATAGTAGCCCATTCTCTTGATGCGAAAAATGATGTTTAGGACCTGATTGGTGTGCTCCACATGTTCCAGAATGCACCTCCTCCTTTTCTTGGTAAGCTTCTTCTTTGTCAAGACATTGCAAGAATAGTCCCTCAAAAGAACGACGAAATAACATTCCATCGCGAAAAATGAATCGTGGTGCCCTTGTCTTAATGTCTGCTCTTACTCGTGGATCATTAGGAAACCTTCCATGTTCAAGATACTCAATTAGTGGTTTTATCCAATCTTCTTTTCCACCACTCAAATAGATGTATCATGGATTTAATGGACTTGAAGATCAAGACAACCAGGAATAACACATCGATGACATAAACACACCTTTGTTGTCTCAGTTTCTCCAAGTGCCATTGTTGTAGCAAAGTTAGCCAAAACATCTACCATGCGATTTTCTTCTTTGCCACACAACTCCCAGAAAATTGATTGATGATCAATTGAGAGTCAACATAGACATCCAATTGAGTAATCTTCATATCTGATGCCATTTAAAAGCCCATAATCAAAACATGGTATTCTGCAGCATTGTTCGAACACTTTTCACCTAGAACAAATGAAAAAAGGAAAGATTAGTTGTTCTGGAGATATCAATACCACTCCTACCCCTGGTCCATCTCAGCGTGAAGATCCATCAAAGAACATTGTCCATGCCGACAACTCTTCAGTAAAAAATGCATCTTCAGCAGGGTATTTATCTGAAGTTTCCCATTTTCTCAGAAAAGGGTGATCAACAAGAAAATTAGCAAGTGTTTTCCCCTTCACAACTTTTTGAGGTGTGTATATAATCTCATATTGATTAAACAATATAGACCATCTTACTAGACATCGTGAGAGAACTGGTCGAGTCATTACGAACATCACGGGATCAACCAGAGAAATTAGCTTGACAGTGTAGACTTCAAAATAATGCCTCAATTTTTTATTGGAAAATGCAATGCTAAGCACATCTTCTCGATAGGTGTATGATTCAACTCAGCCCTTATCAAAGTTTGACTCAGATAGTACAGTGCTTGTTTCTTCTTAGCTTCATTCTCTTAGGCAAGAAGTAGGCCAATTGATCATTGTTGTGATTCAATGTATAATATCAATGGCTTTTCAAGAGTTGGTGCCCCTAATAAAGGTGCATTCATCAAGTATCTTTTCATGATTTTAAAGTTATTCTGACATGATTGGTCCTAGTAGAAAGGAGAATCTTCCTTCATCAAATGATTGAAGGGTTGACATTGTCCATGCAGGATAGAAATAAACATTCGGATAAATACAAAATTTCCTTGTAGTCTGTGGAGGTCTTTCAAGTCCTTTAGCTGAGGCATTTTGTGAATGGCATCAATCTTTGAAGGATCAACTTCAATTATGCGATGATGCACAATGAAGACAAGAAACTTTTCTGAGGTAACTACGAATGTGTGTTTGGGCGGATTCATCTTCAAGTCAAACTTTCTTAACCTTTCAAAAATGATTTGAAGGTCTTCAAGATGGTCTTCCCTTTGCTTCGCCTTTATCAGTAATTCATTGACGTAACATTCCACCCTCCTATGAAGAATTTCATCAAAGATATTTTGTATTGCATGTTGATAGGTGGCCCCAACATTCTGTATACCAAAGCGCATCACTTTGTAACAATAAATTCCTTTGGGAGTTCAAAATGTAGTGTATTATTCATATTTTGAGACATTCTAATTTAATTATATCCAGAAGACCCATCCATAAATGACATAGCTTCATGCCCAGTTGTAGCATCAACCAGAGCTCAATGATTGGCAGAGGGAAGTAATCTTTGAGACATGACTTGCTCAAATCTCAAAAATTAACGTAGACGCGTATTTGACCATTCTTCTTCTTAACATTTAGAATATTTGAGATCCACAAAGGGTATTTGACTTCTCAAATAAATCCAGCTTCAATGATCTTGTTGACCTCATCTTCAATTTCAGTGACTAACTCCGGACGAAACACTCATTGTGACTGCTTTATAGAACGTGTTCCCTTTTTATCCCCAATTGATGAATAACTATCCTGGAATAAGGCCCGACAAATCTTTGTACGACCAAGCAAAAACATCCTTGAACTCAACCAATAACCTAAAGTATTTCCTCTCTTCTTCTGGTGTAAGATATGCACTAACGAAGATTGGATGTGGATCTTTTAGAGTGGATATATTTAATTCCTTGAGGTTGTGTATGGTTGATTGTACGCCATCCTACAATTGAGGGGGAGCCTCTTAGACATCATCATTTGTATCATCAACGTTTGGACCTTCTTCCACCGTTATGTGATAGGATGATTGTGTCAAGTTTGAATCTTCCACCTCACTTCTTATGAAGAGCGTGATGCATTTATCTTCCTCTTTCTTTGTTTCTCCATGAATTTTATTGGTGAAAACCACTGTACTTTTGTAAACTTTAAAGAACCATCAGTGATGATTGAAAATACAGACTTTCTCTTCATACCTGATGGGAAAACGCTATGAATCTCTTTGTGATCAATTACATCATAAGAATCTTGATTTTCATGCTCTAGCAACTTTCTTACGGATAATGACATTCTTTTTGTTCCCAAGCGATGAAATACATAGGTATTTGAGGTTGTGGCATATTCGTTCACTTGTTTAGAGAACTCTCTTTCATCCTTGGAATCTAACTTTTTAAATGCAGAAACACGGGGTATCTGTCTTCCGATGCGTTCAAACAACGAATTCCATTGTGGTGTTTTCCCTTCCTAGAGGTGTAGTCATATTAAGTTATTTATTTCCCTTCTTAGACGAAATCCTATGAGGCTCAAGAAAGTTGAATGCTAACCCAAATTTAGGAGTTGTGACATGATATCTTTGCTTTCTCAACTGCATTTCAGATTTTGTAAGCCCGTATATATTTTAACCAATGACGTCATCCTTGAGTTCTCCTAATTTTTCTAGATTGGAGAAATCATAGCGTGATTTTTCGAACAATGTGAAGACCTTTTGATCAAAGTTCCCTCTTATCTTTCCAGCTTGCCTATTGCCTTTGGAGGGCTCCAAATGGTTACACAGGACTTATGCAACGGCAAAGTCATTTTCTCCTTCAAATCTTTTAATGTTATGTGATAAGTTCCTTCCTCAGTGGTTGGATTTTTTGAGTGCATTCCTCTAGCAGTGGTTGCCCCTTTTTTTGATGTTCAAGTGGAATATAGCAAAAAATTTGTTTCTCGTCGTCCATAATAGTCTACAAGTCTCCTTTAGGTGGTGAAAGCTTAGTGGAAACATCTTCTGTTCTCTTCTTAGACATTTGGGTAGCTGCCAATTGAACTTTACTATCTTTGAGATCAATCGGGTTGGCATCTACATATCCCTCCATATTTTCTTTTCCTGAATCTAAATAGAATTTTGCATCTGCAAAATATGAATCTGTTTCGGTGAAAGGATTGATGTCTGCATTTATTTTGATGACTTCTGCGTCTTTCATATACTTCATGCACTGATGCAAAGTAAATGGTAAAACTCCATTTTCATGAACCTAGGGACGTCCAAGCAACAAGGTGTATGATGTTTTGGCATCCATGACATAAATCAAAGTGTTTGATTTCACGTCACCAATGGATAATCCTACATAAATCTTCCCTATGTATCTTTGTCCTCCCTAATTGAAACCTTGGATCGTTAGGTTACTTTTGGACAATTCATCTGTGGAGATCCCAAGTTTTCTTAGAACAATTTTTGGCATGATATTGACTACCGAACCACCATCGAATAATATGCGATTAAGATGTTGTTCTCGAATAGACTCTACAACAAACAAGGGTCTATTATGTAGCTTAAATCCTTAAAGCAAGTCATCATCTGTGAAGGATAGTGTAGTTCAACATGGGGCAATTTTTTCATCAGTTTGATGTTTTTCTGTTACTGTTGGATTATGCTCACCTTCGCTTCCCTTTGTTTCTTCTATGATGGAAATAACATGTGTTGCACCACTTTGAAAACCGCGAAAGAATTTTTTAGGAAATAATTCATCCAATGTAATGGGCCTTCAAACCTTCTACCATGAAGAACCATTCATTTTTCGGCTAGTACAAGGCTTGATGCTTTTTGATAGTTGTAGTTAATTATTATCACTCCTTAGTGCTCTTGCCGTGGAATTCGTATCCTTAGAACTGGTTGATGCCTCCGCTTCTTACGAGTAACCAAAGTCCAACCATCAACTTCACTTTCTTTGTGGTTTTCTATCTCTAGTGAATCCTCAAGAGTTTTCCTTGGAACATCAACTTCAATAGGCAATAAACTTTTGAATCGCAAGAAGGTGGTATTGTAATAGATGATGACCTTAAAAACTTCTTTTGATTTGGTGCTACATTAGCATGATTCGCCTCCACCATTTCATCTTTGTCACTGATGATTTTTCCTTCATTTACCAACATCATTATTTTCTCCTTCAAGATAAAGCATTTACTTGTCAGGCGGCCAAGGACGCGATGGAACTTGCAATATATAGGATAACTAATCTTATAGATCTATTCGGGCCTCTTTGATTCTGGAAGATAAATAAATTTCTTATCTAGCAATTCCTCTTGGATCATAGGTACATCTGCATCTTGAAATAGGTAAACCTTTGCCTATAACCCCTTCAAGATTTAACGTTGCCTCTCCTCTCTTTGATATTGTCTTGGGGCTTTCTCCTCTTTTAGTTTAGTCTTGGTAGTGACCTTTCAAAAAATTGCATTCACAGCCATAGAGTCCCTAGTTTGTGTCTTTGAGGTCATACCTTTTTTTAACTCTTTTTTCTTTTGTCAGATCAACAAAAGGACATGCCTTCCTATGACCCATGATGCTTAACTCCATTTCATGCGCTCAAGTAGCAAGTTCCTCAAAAGTTCGCAGTTTGATTTATTTTAGTAAGTATAGAAGTCCCCAATGCATACCCTGAATGCACATTTCCACAACAGATATTTCATAAAGACAATCTTTGCAGTCCAACCTCAATGATCTCCATCGATTGATGTAATCCACCACTGGCTCATCCTTTCTTTGCTTAGTTCCGGTTAACTCTATCATGCTTATGGTTAAGCAAGTAATGTAGAAACGATTGAGGGATTCATTCTTGTTTTCTCCCAAATATCAATGAACTCGTGTTCCAGGTCGATGTACTAGTCGATTGCATTCCCTTTCAAGGAACGAACAAACTGTTTTACTAAAAGGTCACCATTTGTTCCAGCATTGCTACAAGTTTCATCAATGTGAGCGATATGCTGCCTTGGGTTCCCCTTGGAAACAAACTTTGTAGCTTTTGTGGTTGATAGTTTGTCGGCATGGATAGACAATCAATTCGTGTAGTATATGGCTTGGAGTAATACAAAAAACTTTGTGTTGTTCTACCACATTAAGCCTGATACTGTTCGTTATTGTGTCTTGAACCTGTTGGACAGATAGTGCAGCAACTAAAGCAGATTGTTTCTCCTTTTTAAATTTGGACTTTGCTAGAGATTCCTCAACATCCTTGTTTGGTTGATCAAAACCAGATGGACAAGTGGGAACGTAACTTGACTCTCCAGGTGTAAATTCCTCAAACTTGTTCATAAGTTGAGAAATATGAAGATTTTTGTCATCAATGAATTTATTCAAGGCCTCAATGTTTTTCTCCATCATCGCAAACTTCTCGTCCATGTCAGTTGAGTTAGCAATTAAAGTATGGACATTCAATGTAGTTGGAGAATCCATTTAATCTTCAGAATCACTAAATTTGGAGCCAATTTGAGATGATACTCCGAAGAATACAGACGCAAGATTTCCCGTAGCTATTGAGAGTTGTTGCTTTTCATCGCCTCCAAAGTGAAGTATTCATATCTATCTATCCCCTGTTTCTGAAATTACGTCGAGTACTGTGGCCAAAATGATTGAGACCATCAAACACGACATCAGTAGAATCCTTGTTAGAAAAATCCCAATTCTTTCAGAATGCCATTGCAATAGTAGCCTTCGTAGTTTCTGATTTGCAAGAGAAGAGATGAAGAGAAGAATCGGTCCCTGTGGGTGTGCCAAATTCTTTCGCAACAAATTTTTGTAGGCACTAAAAATTAATTGTGAGCAAAACAAATTAAAGAAAAAATCTGATTTTTTTTAATGAATCATTGTGAGTACAATTCTGTTGTTCTCATAATTCTCTCCTAAGTTTCTCTTTGATTCAAGGACCTTCAATAATGTATTTCACAAATTGTTGGATTATGTAGTCCTCCTTCAGATGTTGTCGATCTCTGGGACGTCGAAAAATGCTTCTTCGTTGTAAGTCAATCTCCGGGAAAAACTCTGTTGATAACTTATTTCAAGAACTATTGATGTTGATGTTGTATATTTCACCAATTTAATGAATGCTTGTTGAAGAGTTTTCTGGATCCCCTTGAATATCCTGCATATCTCCTATTATAGTTGTAGAGAGTGGACGAGGTTGCTCGTAATTGGCCAAATGATGTAATTTTGACACTTGGCACATTGTGATTTGTTCATGCATTTGACTGGGACTACGACATCATTTGTACACGTGGCATCACCTTTTTGGTTTTGGATACCTAGTCACTGTGACATGTGGCATGAGTTTGGGCTTCAAGGTGAAATGAACCTTGGATGTGAATTTAATAAGATTAACTTGTTTATTTGTAAAGCCGAAATTAATTATTCATCCGAAATGAATGTATTTCATTAAAATTTTGTATGAATTTGACTCTAATACAATATATGTGTTTACAACTGCACATCAAACATCCACTTCTTTGAAATATTCATCTAATGGAAATATATTAAACTTAACGACCTAGTGCTTATTATCATGTAATTGTCATCATATAAATTTACCCTTTACTTAGTATGTGTGTGTGTATACATGTGTGTGTGTATATATACACACACACACATAAGACCTGAATAAATTTTTTATTTTAATCATTCAATAACATATTATAGGAGTAAAATTTTTTATCTATTATTTCATTTTCTTGAAAAAATGAACCTAAGTATCTGTATTGTTTTTACTTTAATACCACAATTTAATTAACAACTCACTTTGGTCTTCTCGTGCTAACTAAAGGTGCAATGAATATAATAAGTTTTTATTTCTACTTTTCATGATTTACATTGTTTTCTAAAATATTTTTTATATTTCAAGTTTTTTGATTGATTTTTCTATTTTGTACAAGTGTAACAAATTGTAAAGAATTGTGGCATTTCAAAGCTTCACAATTTGATATAACTTTCATAGGTTATCACAAACCTACAATAAAACAACTACAAATTATAATAAATTGCGATGTTTACAAAAGTTCACAAATTGGTGCATTTTGCGGAAGTTAAAGCCTCCATAGTAAAACCGTCACGAAATAAATTATGCTGCAGGGGTTAAAATAAAACACTACAATATGATTTTATAGTGGGTTTTTTTTAAAAACCCCACAAATACTACTCTGCAAATTAGCCTGTTTTTGTAGTCGGGTGTATTTTTAAGAGAATTGACATGGTTTTTATTAATCAGACTCTTCTGGATATATTTTGTTAGGTGGATATGCAACATTTGGCGATGACATGGTCTTATCATGACCATCTCCTCATTTCATGTGGAGGCTTAGTCCAAAAATTTGTAAAACCATTTAGGTTTTTGAATTTTTAGAAGAAGAGTGATGATTTTAAAGAGGTAGTACAACATAATCCAGAAGCTGAGGTTTTGGGAGATGTCTTTGTGCAATGGAAATTTAGATAAAAAACACCAAACTAAGGTCTAGGACTGACTAAATAAAATTAAAATAACTTAGGTTATACATTCAAACAACTTTCAATAATGGAAGAAGTGGTTAAATTGAAAGAAAAATGTTTGAGGAAGACTTTTATGCATATAATAGAATGATTCTGCAACATGCTCAGGCTAAATATAAATTAAACTTCGCATTATGAGTAGGAATTTTGGAGACAAAAGGCTAGCATCCAATGGTTTACTGAGGGGATAAGAAAAGGAAATTCTTTTATTTTTAGTGAACGCAAGATGAAAGGACTATATTTTAAGTGGATCATGAAACATGATGGATTCTCAGCAGAAGGGGAGGATGACATTGCTACAGAGGCTCTGAACTTTTTTGCTGAACAGTTTACAGAAACAAGTGTGAATGAGGAGTTTCCTTTTGCATAGTATATAAAATCAAGAGTAAATCAATGACAATGCCATTATTAAAACAGTACCAAGCGTTGAGAAAATTAAATCAGTGGTGTTCATGTTAAACGGGACTAGTGATTGTTGTCCACATTGATTTACATGTCATTTTTTTCAGGTCCGTTGGGATATTGTGGGCATTGACATTATTAATAGGGTATATGCCTTCATTTTAGAATATTTCATTGTCGAAATCAATAATTCATACTAATATTGTCTTATTGACTAAAAAGAAGTTCATTCAAACATTTTGAGAATTCAGACCTATTTATTATCTTAAAGACTTCATTAAAAAAAGTTACTTCTTGACTTCTGCATGGCAGGTTGCAGTACTTATTTGAAAGGTTGATTTCCCAAAATCAATATAGATTTGTGAACGGCGGGAGTGTTGCTGTAAATGTGTTGTTAGCTTAAGAAATTATCACTGACATAAGAAAGATAGCAAAACCTAATGATGTGGTGATTAAGTTAGATATGGCAAAGGGTAATGATAGAGTGAATTGCAATCTCTTAATTAGAGTTTTAATCTCAAATGGCTTTGATAAGTCAGTTTGTGATTAGATGTGGAGAATTTTGGCGAATAGTTGGTATTCTTTTTTTATGCATTGATAGACTCATAGTGTATTCAATTCAACAAGGGAGAGTTAAACAAGCGGATCCATTATCACCTGCTCTATTTCTTTTATCAGCTGAAGTATTATCCACAACCACGAATCATTTGTCTCATAACAATGCATTTTGGGTTTGGGAATGCCTAAATTGAGTGATAAGATAAATAATCTTTTTTAGGAAGATGATACTATTATATTTCCATTAGAAGATAAGGAATATGTCAAACTAATAATGCAGGTGTTGCCGGAATATGTATATTAGTCTTATAAGAAGATTAATAAAAAGTGAGCATTTTATATATGTTTAGCAAGGATAATAATGAATCAGTGAAGGTAGTTGAAGAGATAACTAGATTTCCGAGGGGTAAGTTTCCTTAAATTTCTCTTGGTTGTCCTATAGGGCATGCCAAGAAAAGAAAAATGGATTTTGCTGATTTGATCAAGAAAATTCAGAATAAGTAAGAGCTTTAGAAGGGTAAATTATTTTTTTTGAGGGAAATGGTTCTTATTAATCATGCGTTGCAAAGTAAGCACATATACTTACTTTATAATCTCACTTCTCCTAAATGTGTCATTTATGATATTCATAAAGATTTTTCTAAATTCTAAGAATTATAAAGAGCAAGGAAGGGCAAAACATTGGATGAATTGGAAAGTTATGTCTCACCCCAAAGAATGAGGAGAACTTTTATTTAGATATCTTTTTAATGTTTCACAGGCCCTATTTGTCAAAATTTGGTAGAATTTATTGCAAAAAACAGAGGCCACATATTGGTTAATTTAATATTAGGGGGGGGGGGGCTCAAATACGAAAAGTAATGTTGCAAGCCAGAGATAAAGTTGATCAAGAGATATTGTGGGAACCTAAGGGTGGTCAGCATAGTCTTTGGTATTATAATTTAACAAAAATAGGTGATATGCACTATGTGTTGCCTATGATACATAAGCCAACTAAATGATATGAAGATGTTCATAAATCATGGAGCAAGAGAGATGGAACACGAATGTGATGGATGAGTTTCTAAACAGGGAAGTATGTTATCATCTAGTTGGTGTCATGGGGAATGTGAAACTGTAAGAAGTAGAACACAAACATTGATGGATACCAAACAACAAAGGAAAATTATAGCTGGGTAGTACTTGGAACATGATTAGATAGAGGAAAAGGACTCAGTTGGGAATGATGAATATATGGGGAAAAGGGATTCCATTAAGAGTATGTTTTCTATTATGGAGGACTTTCAAAGGATTCCCATAGAAGATTTCTTTGTTAATAACAGGATAACAACTGTAGTGAAATATTGTTGTTCAGATTCCATGAAGAAACTTTTGACAATCTATTTGTGTTTTTTAGGTATTCCTAGGACATTATGGATCATATTTGCATGTGCAGCTTCGATAAATGGATCTTTTGTTCAACCTAAACATACCATAGACAAATTGAGTGCTGATTGTGTTTCTAAATTAGAGCCATTGTTAAGGATATTCCTATATTCATCTTATGGAAATTTTGGGGAAAAGGAAATATAACAAAGCATGGAGGAAGAATGACTAGAAATACAATGGAGTAGCGATTAATAGAACAATTCATATATTGATTGTTTTTGGATATGCCTGGTTTACTAATGTACGCAAGGCATGGCCTCAGATTATTCAATTCTTGGAATCATATACCCCTATCATTTCTTGCAAATTTGTTAAATGGATATGCCCTATTGCAGGAAGTTATAAGTGTAACATTTATACAATTCAAAGGCCTTTTGTGTAAGACATAACCAAGGAAATTTGGATTTCGCTGAAGTTGAAAGAATTTAGTTTTGTGATACATTAGAAGTTGAAGTTATAGCTTTCGAGGATGGATTGAATAAGTATGTATAAAATATTCTATTGCCTCTTTTGATGGAAATAAATTCATGGATCAGTCAAAGGATACTAGATAGAGATAAGGAAATTCCATGGAATATTTCAGTGCACATTAGATATGCTCAAGAGATATTAAAGGTGAAAACGGTGTGGTGGTTGCACACTTCTTCAGGGAAGGAAATCCCCGGACAGATTTTTTAACTAATAGTGTGTATGTTTTTGCAGGTACAACAATCCAATTTTCCTCGAATAAAGAGTTACCAATTCAAGCAAGAACAATATTATAAGACGACAATTCTGACAATCCATGAATTGTTTGTTTCTTGTTTTATATGTGGGCTTGAGTAACTTTTTGACTTAAGTCAATATTTTTCATTAGTTAGTTTCAATAAATTGGCTTTGGCCAGATTTAATTTTAAAAAAAGATAGGCTACACTCAAAAGGGTATAACTCCTTCATCTGAACTCGAAATATAGCAAACTCAATAGTGCTAGAAATATGACTAAAAAATCTTTGATTTGAAACCTCATGAGCCACCTAAATCATTCTCTGCTAAAAGTTATGGTCGTTTGACGTTGAGTTAAACTAAAAACTTAAGGGTAACTTGTATAATTTTCAATTATATCTTTCTAAGTCTGAGGTGTTACAATATCTCCCCCTTGGAAACATTCGGACTCGAAGGAGGACACTCTTAGTTAAACAAGGGTGGGAAACATCTATTACCAAACTCAACAACTCAACATGCAATTAACAAAATCCAACATATTAATTTATAGAGTATTTTTTAAAAAGTCATTACTTTGATCTCCTACAGAAGGAAAGCTATGTGGATGTATCTTCTTCTTATCCTCCTTAGCCTCCCATGTAGCTTTCTCAGCAAATTGGTTCCTCCATAAAACCATGGATGATGCAACCTCATTGGTTCTCAACTTACAAACCTCATGATAATGAATTTGAATGGGTACATCCTCGTAAGATACTTTTTCCATAATAACAATATTCTCAGTAGTTATAACAAGTGAACGATATCCCTTATACTTCTTGGACATAACAATTTGAAGTAGTTGATGAACTATTGCTAACCACGATGGTAGATCCAGATCATAAGCTACATTGCAAAATCTCTTGGATTCCCGGTGAGGACAAATATACTATAAAATGAGTTTCCCATTCTTTCCAAATCTCATAACTCCCTTCATGTGTGAAACTTTTAAGTAAACCCACTCATCCACCTCAAAGTCTAAGTCTTTTCTCCTAACATTGGTATAAGTTTTTTGTTGACTTTGCGTTTTGTTTAACATTTCCTAATGATCTTCACCTTCTCCGTGTCTTGCTAGAAAAATTTTGGTATGATAAACTCAGTTTCACCAATAGAAGATCTACATATGCTCGTAAAGATTCTCATAAGGAAAAGTCTTAATACTTGAGTGATAACTATTATTGTATCAGCTCGAGGCATCATATCGTCAGACCCATTGTACAAATATTAGGGTATGGGTAAGCTCGATTGTGCAATATTGAGTGGCTTAAGGATGAGTATATCTAGGTGATTGGCTTGCCGATAAACTTGAGGTATCATTTTTGTCAACTTGATGTCTTTTAGGCTTGCGCCATGAAGTTATTTTTGTTGTTGACTTTGTGGCATTGCATGAGTTACCTTCGAATGTGCTGGTTGTTTCAGTTTAGCATATTCTTTCTCGTTGATGATATTATTTTACCTATTCTCTTTTATATTTTTGCCCTGGTCTTGTTAGTTTCATCCTTCTTATTTATAATTGATACTTTTTTTTATCTTGGTAGGCCTTTGATACCTATTTGGTACCCCATGTTTCGTACTCATACTTTATTTCTGTATTTCTTTCTATGTAGCTCACAATTTGAGAAACCCTCTATAGTAAGTTTGATCTCTCTCGTTGTCCCAAACATGGATGGATCTGAGCTCTAGGCATTTAGAGACTTATTGATCTCCTATTTTTGTACTAACTTTCACTTACTATATTGGATTATTTATATCTTTGTATGTATTTTTATGGCTTTCTGTTCGTAGTAGCTCATGTATAGGTTACACAAGGTCCATGGATTGATATCTTTTTTATGTTTATCTCTTGGTAACTTTTGGGTCTATTTTGTATCGTAGTACAGACATATATATATATATATGATATTTCCTTGATTTACATATATCTTATTCTCATTTATAACTTTATTTTGTTATGTGTTGTATTATTTTTGTTTTCAGCGTTATTCTTGGGTAAGTCTTGTCCACTATGCGGGTTGTAGTGGGTGACATCATAGGTGGACTTCAAGTTGTGATAGTTGTAAAAAAAGTAAATCAGATAGCATGCGACAAAACACATAAAACCCAAACTAGTCAGGGTACTACCCTTAGAAAAATAGTAATCAACCCTTAATAACGTATTCAAAAAAGAAAACCAAGAATAACTAGGTAGTTGCCCCCATTTAAAATCTATCGCCATGAATTTAATACTCATGCTCAATCTAAATAAAAAAACAGAAGTTGTACTATACTCGGAGGCTGACCGCGCGCTCCAAATCACATGGCTAGAGATCTTTCCTTTTGAACAACCTCTTAACGTTGCTACACTATGAAGAATATGACCACAAATTAAATACGGTCGTTTAGACACCAATATCAAAAAAATGCGGACCTTTTTTAGAGTCAAACAAGAAACATGGGATCTGTGCGAAAAAATTCAAGTATTGACTTCTTCAAAATGTCTTATAACAATAAAAACTAAGAAAGTTTATTACTCAAATTTGAAAACCTTCCAAATGATTCATAATCAATGTGATTGATCATTTGTCACCTTACCAATCCATACCTTGATAAAACACACTATTACAAACCAAAACTCACCATGAAAAACTTGAATTTTCATTAAACTATGTAAATCAATCCCTTTATCTATCACCAATAGCTCACACATTGAATATTTTTATGAATTAACGTATCTTAGATTATCATTGTTCACCTCTCCATCTATCTTATCATATCTTTCCCTAAAAGCTCAATAATTCTTATTACAAACTCAAAATCATGAAGAAAAATTTATCATCACACTCGAGTTGAACGTTTATACACTCATTTCTCAAATCTTATTCAATAGTTTTTTAACCAATCTGATGAACTTGGGACACTATCACCGTAAACATAGCAAATCAGATGGAATCATGTGTCCCTGAATCTAATTTTTAACCTATAAAGATGCAGTTATTGTCTTTGCAACCAGAGTAAATGTCATTGCTGTCAATCGCCTATTTTCAAATACTAAGCTACATTACATTACAATACAAATTCGTTTAACCAACAATTATTATTATATATTTACATCTCAATGACAATCTATCACGAACACTTATTACCATCATTGTAACGACCTGTTTAGTCATTTTGAGCAGCAGACTTTATTTCTGGAAAAACTGGCAGAAGCGACGGACCCCACGACGGACCGTCATGGGCACGACGGACCGTCGCAGGGTCTCGTTTCAAAACACTTAGAAAATCTGAGATTGGGTACTGAAAATCGACTCTTTAAACTTCGTAACGGAGTGGCAGGACGGACCGTCACAGGTGTGACGGACCGTCACAGGCCATTCACCCAAAATTCAGTTTCTGAACTATGCGACGGACAGCAGGACGGACCGTCGTAGGCGCGACGGCCCGTCACAGCTTGCGTAATCCCAGTTGGAGTCGGATTTCTTGTTAAGTTTTAAGGGACGTTTTTGACTATTCTTGCCTTAATTATAAAGTTCATGGGTTTATATTAATAACTCAAATTCTTGGGGGTTAAAAGAGGTAACCCTAAGTTAATTAGTGGGGTATTATTGCCATCTTTTATTCTTAATTATATACTAATTAGGGTAAAATAAAGAGGGTTGGAATAAGAAAAGAGAAAGAACAAGAAGGGAGAGAGAGAAACGATCGAGAAGAAGAGGAAAACACCAAGCTTTGAGGATTAACTTGCTTGATTTCAATTCTTCAGTGGAGGTAGGTTATGGTTTTCATGCTTTCATAAGTAAACTCTTAATAGTGAATGATATGTATTGGTAGTATTGTAAACCCTACTATATGCTTAATGGTATGTTTGCATGAATATGATTATGTGATTGTGATAAGATAAGAATGATGAAAATATTGAATCCCAAATCTTGAAAAGAAACTTTAATATACATTATTAATGATGAGGCCTTGGTATAGAAGAAGGCTTGATGAATTAAAGTAATGGGATTGATGAAGCCTTGGTATAGGGAAGGCTTGATGATTTACAGAATGATATTAGTGGATCGGTGTGTCACGTTCCGACACATAGTATTAGTGGATCGGAGTGTCACGTTTTGACACATAGTATTAGTGGATCGGAGTGTCACGTTCCGACACATAGTATTAGTGGATCGGAGTGTCACGTTCCGACACATAGTATTAGTGGATCGAAGTGTCAGGTTCCGACACATAGTAATAGTGGATCGGAGTGTCACGTTCCGACACATAGAATTAGGGGATCGGAGTGTCACGTATCGACACATATAGAGGATCAGAGTGTCACGTACCGACACATATAGGGGATCGGAGTGTCACGTACCGACACATATAGGGGATCGGAGTGTCACGTACCGACACATATAGGGGATCGGGTGTCACGAACCGACACGTAGAATTAGGGGATCGGAGTGTCACGTGCCGACACATAGCAGTAGGGGATCGGAGTGTCACGTACCGACACAAGAGGAAGAAAGATAATGAATCTTGAAAGATGATAATATACTCAACTTAATAAACTTAATTCCCAAATGAGTATGGTGTTGAGGCTTGAGCCCTCATGGATGAACTTGATGGTACTTATTGATGATTATAGTACTTGTTGTTGCTACATGTTGAGTTTTATAGTTGATTTACAATAATATTTGATATATACTGTTCCCTATTTTGAGTTGGCCGATGATATCTACTCAGTACCCGTGTTTTGTACTGACCCCTACTTTTATGTTTTCTTCTTTTTTATTTGTGGAGTGCAGCAAACGTGTCATCGTCTTCAACTCAACAGTAATTCAAGCCAGTCTTACTACATCGGAAATTCAGGGTGAGGTAATGCTTCTAGCTTGGACTGGATCTTCTTCATCAAGTCTTGATGCCTTGAACATCCGGCATGGACTAGCTTCTTATGTATTTTTAGCTTTTAGAATACTCTTAGTTTAGTCATTTGATCGTAGATGTTCTTGTGATGATGACTTCCAGATTTTGGGGATAATAATAGTTATTGATTTTATTAATGAGTTTAAGTCTTCCGCATTACTTTTGTTGATATTATATTGAAATGTTAAGGTTTAGATTTGGTTGGTTCGCTCACATAGGAGGGTAAGTGTGGGTGCTAGTCGCGGCCCGGATTTGGGTCGTGACAAACTTGGTATCAGAGCATTAGGTTCGTTGGTCTCATCACACAAGAACAGGTCTAGTAGAGTCTTAAGGAACGGTAGGGGGACGCCTTTACTTTTCCTTGAGAGGCTATAAGACTTTAGGAAAATTTCACTCTTTCATTCTTTCTTTCGTGCTACTACTTGAGTCCAATTGGTATCTAGGCGATACGAATTGGTATCTGACAATCTTCACTCTCTTTCGCAGATGGTTAGAACTAGAGCAACGACTACGCCAACACCAACACCGGCCGGACAAAAAACAACTGAGCCAGCAACTGGGGCTGTGGCTCGAGGTAGAACAGCGGCAAGGGGCCGTGGTAGAGGTCATGGGAGGACGTCCTCTAGAGGAAGAGGACGAGCACCGAGCCCATCTGGTACTAGGGCGGTGACTCCTCCACCGACTGAGGAAGTAGTAAGAGAGGGGGAGGATGGGGTGAATGAGCAAGTACAGAATGAGGAAATGCCACCCCAACCTACCCCAGAGATGATTAATCATGTTCTGGCTTATCTTAGCGGGTTATCTGATCAGGGCCAGACACCCCCAGTGTTTTCTGCACCAGCACCTCAGGCTCCAGAGGTACAACATGCGGCTACTATGGCTCCCCGTATGGATGTTCCATTGGAAATAGACACGTTTCCACGTTTGACTACTGGGCCTATAATGACAAATGATCAGCATGAACTTTTCAGTAAGTTCTTGAAATTAAAACCTCCAGTCTTCAAGGGTGCGGAATCTGAGAAAGCTTACGATTTTCTGGTTTACTGTCATGAGCTACTACACAAGATGGGTATAGTAGAACGGTTTGGTGTTGAGTTCGTGAGTTATCAGTTTCAAGGGAACGCCAAAATGTGGTGGCGGTCACATATTGAGTGTCAACCAACAGAGGCACCGCCTATGACTTGGGCCTCATTCTCTAGCTTGTTTATGGAGAAGTATATCCCCCGGACTTTGAGGGATAGGAAAAGGGATGAGTTCTTGAGCCTAGAGCAAGGTAGGATGTCGGTTAATGCTTATGAGGCAAAGTTTCGTGCACTATCCAGATATGCCACTCAACTCTGTTTCAGTCCTCAAGAGCGGATTCGCCGGTTTGTGAAGGGGTTGAGGTCAGAATTGCGGATTTCGGCCTTACAGATAGCGGCAACGGCAAAATCCTTCCAAGAAGTGGTAGACTTTGTGATAGAAGTGGAAGGAGTGAAGCCAGACGACTTCACCACAACATCGACATCAAAAAGGTTTTGGAAGGGAGGTGACTTTAATGGTTCTTACACTAGAGGACAGGGCTCGGGAAGTTACTCAGTCCGACCAATTCAGTCTTCACTACAGACTGTAGTTGGGGGACCACCTCAGACCGGTCAACACTTCTCCGAGGGGCCTATGCTTGACTCTAGAGAATGTTATGGATGTGGGGAGATTGGACATATTAGGAAAAATTGTCCCAGACAAAGTTATAGACCCCCAACAGCTAGAGGTAGAGGTAGTCATGGTAGAGGCCGTTATTCTGGAGGACGTGGTGGTCGAGGTAATGGTGGTCACCAAAACGGCAGAGGTAATGGGCAAACTGGGGCCACTACATCACAACATGGTAGGGGCAACGGACAGACGAACGATAGGGCCCATTGTTACGCTTTCCCTGGGCGGTCTGAAGCGGAGGCATCTGATGCTGTCATCACAGGTAATCTTTTGGTTTTTGATTGCATGCCTTCTGTATTATTTGATCCCGGATCCACATTTTCTTATGTATCTTCCTCATTTGCTAATGGTCTTAATTTACATTGTGAATTGCTTGACATACCTATTCGTGTTTCTACTCCGGTGGGTGAGTCTGTGGTAGTTGAAAAGGTATATAGGTCTTGTTCGGTGAACTTTGTGGGGAGCAACACTTATTTAGATTTGTTTATCTTAGAAATGGATGATTTTGATGTAATTCTGGGTATGACTTGGCTTTCTCCGCAATTTGCAATTTTTGATTGTAATGCTAAAACGGTGACGTTAGCCAAGCCTGGGACAGATCCGTTAGTTTGGGAGGGTGACTACACTTCCAATCCGGTTCGTATCATCTCCTTTCTTCGTGCTAAGAAAATGATTAGTAAAGGGTGTTTAGCTTTCTTGGCACATCTCAAGGATGACACTACCCAAGTACCTTCGATTGAGTCGGTTTCAGTGGTCCGTGAGTTTCTGGATGTGTTCCCTGCAGATATTCCTGGTATGCCACCATATAGGGATATTGATTTCTGTATTGACCTTGAACTGGGTACTCGCCCCATTTCGATACCCCCTTATAGAATGGATCCCGCGGAGTTAAGAGAGTTAAAAGCCCAACTTCAAGAGTTGTTAAACAAAGGCTTTATTAGACCAAGTGCATCTCCTTGGGGTGCTCCGGTTTTGTTTGTAAAGAAGAAGGATGGGAGTTTTTGAATGTGTATAGACTACAGACAACTAAAAAAGGTAACCATAAAGAACAAGTATCCTCTTCCCCGCATTGATGACTTGTTCGATCAGTTACAAGGTGCTTGTGTCTTCTCTAAGATTGACTTGAGATCCGGTTATCATCAGTTGAAAATACGGGCAACGGATGTGCCAAAGACTGCTTTTAGAACCAGGTATGGGCATTACGAATTTGTAGTGATGTCTTTTGGTCTTACGAATTCCCCTGCTGCGTTCATGAGTTTGATGAACAGGATTTTTAAGCCATATTTGGATCTCTTTGTGATCGTATTTATTGATGATATACTGATATACTCTAAAAGTAAGGAGAAACATGAGGAGCATTTGAGAATGGTATTGGAAATGTTGAGGGAGAAAAAGCTTTATGCCAAGTTCTCTAAGTGTGAGTTTTGGCTAGATGCAGTGTCCTTCTTGGGGCACGTGGTTTCTAAGGATGGAGTGATAGTGGATCCTTCTAAGATTGAGACAGTGAAGAATTGGGTAAGACCTACTAATGTGTCAGAAATAAGGAGCTTTGTTGGGTTAGCTAGCTACTACCGCCGATTCGTCAAGGGATTCTCTTCCATTGCTTCCCAACTGACGAACTTGACTAAGCAAAATGTTCCATTTGTATGGTCGGACGAGTGTGAGGAAATCTTTCAGAAGCTCAAGACTTTGTTGACTACCGCACCTATCCTTACCTTGCCAGTAGAGGGTAAGAACTTCATTGTTTATTGTGATGCATCCTATACTGGTTTGGGTGCAGTACTAATACAAGAGAAGAGTGTGATTGCTTATGCTTCAAGACAATTAAAAGTGCATGAACGTAACTATCCAACTCATGATTTGGAATTGGCTGCGGTAGTGTTTGCATTAAAGCAATGGAGACACTATTTATATGGGGTTAAGTGTGAGGTCTACACGGATCATCGTAGCCTTCAGTATGTCTTTACTCAGAAGGATTTGAACTTGAGACAGAGGAGATGGATGGAACTACTGAAGGACTACGACATCACTATTTTGTATAATCCGGGGAAGGCGAATGTTGTAGCGGATGCTTTAAGTAGAAAGTCGGGAAGCATGGGACGTCTAGCTCACTTGCAAGCTTCTAGACGCCCACTGGCTAGAGAGGTTCAGACTCTAGCTAATGACTTGATGAGATTAGAAGTAAATGAGAAGGGAGGGTTGTTGGCTTCTGTGGAGGCAAGATCTTCCTTTCTTGACAGGATCAAGGGAAGGGTATGCGTACCCCGCATCGATGATTTGATCAACACTATTCTGACAGAGGCTCATAGTTCGAGGTATTCGATACATCCGGGTGCAACCAAGATGTACCGTGACCTAGAGCAACACTTTTGGTGGATTAGAATGAAGCGTGACATTGTGGATTTTATTGCCAAATGTCCAAACTGTCAACAAGTAAAGTATGAACACCAAAGGCCCGGAGGAACACTTCAGAGAATGCCCATTCCGAAATGGAAGTGGGAAAGAATTGCAATGGATTTTGTGGTTGGTCTTCCAAAGACAATGGGTAAGTATGACTCCATTTGGGTGATTTTTGATAGGTTAACTAAGTCTGCAAACTTCATTCCGGTCAAGGTGACTTACAATGCAGAGAAGTTAGCCAAACTTTACATCTCGGAAGTGGTGCGATTGCATGGGGTTCCACTATCCATCATATCAGATAGAGGTACGCAATTTACTTCTATGTTTTGGAAAACATTGCATGCGGAATTGGGTACTAGGTTGGACCTTAGTACTGCATTCCATTCTCAGACCGATGGTCAGTCTGAGAGAACGATTCAAGTGTTGGAAGATATGCTTCGTGCATGTGTGATAGAGTTTGGTGGTCATTGGGATAGCTTCCTACCCTTAGCGAAATTTTCATACAATAATAGCTATCACTCAAGCATTGATATGGCTCCATTTGAAGCATTGTATGGTAGGAGATGTAGGTCTCCCATTGGTTGGTTTGATGCATTTGAGGTTAGGCCTTGGGGTACTGACCTTTTGAGGGATTCGATAGAGAAAGTGAAGTCTATTCAAGAAAAGCTTCTAGCGGCGCAAAGTAGACAAAAATAATATGCAGATCGAAAGGTTAGAGACTTAGAGTTCATGGAGGGTGAACAAGTCTTGTTGAAAGTCTCACCAATGAAAGGGGTGATGCGGTTTGGTAAAAGGGGTAAACTAAGTCCAAGGTACATTGGACCATTTGAAGTACTTAAGCGAGTAGGAGAGGTGGCTTATGAGTTAGCCTTGCCTTCAGGGCTGTCCGGAGTACATCCGGTATTCCATGTGTCGATGTTGAAAAGATACCATGGGGATGGAAACTACATTATCCGTTGGGATTCAGTTTTGCTTGATGAGAACTTGTCTTATGAGAAGGAGCCTGTTGCAATTTTAGATAGAGAAGTTCGCAAGTTGAGGTCAAGAGACTTTGCATCCATCAAGGTGCAATGGAAGAATCGACCGGTTGAAGAAGCCACTTGGGAGAAGGAGGCAGATATGCAAGAAAGATACCCACATCTGTTTAAAGATTCAGGTACTCCTTCCCGCCCTTGTTTTTCTTCTTGTGATCGTTCGGGAACGAACGATGGGTAAATTGGTATCTATTGTAACGACCTGTTTAGTCGTTTTGAGCAGCAGACTTTATTTCTGGAAAAACTGGCAGAAGCGACGGACCCCACGACGGACCGTCATGGGCACGACGGACCGTCGCAGGGTCTCGTTTCAAAACACTTAGAAAATATGAGATTGGGTACTGAAAATCGACTCTCTGAACTTCGTAACGGAGTGGCAGGACGGACCGTCACAGGTGTGACGGACCGTCACAGGCCATTCACCCAAAATCCAGTTTCTGAACTATGCGACGGACAGCAGGACGGACCGTCGCAGGCGCGACGGCCCGTCACAGCTTGCGTAATCCCAGTTGGAGTCGGATTTCTGGTTAAGTTTTAAGGGACGTTTTTGATTATTCTTGCCTTAATTATAAAGTTCATGGGTTTATATTAATAACTCAAATTCCTGGGGGTTAAATGAGGTAACCCTAAGTTAATTAGTGGGGTATTATTGCCATCTTTTATTCTTAATTATATACTAATTAGGGTAAAAGAAAGAGGGTTGGAATAAGAAAAGAGAAAGAACAAGAAGGGAGAGAGAGAAACGATCAAGAAGAAGAGGAAAACACCAAGCTTTGAGGATTAACTTGCTTGATTTCAATTCTTCGGTGGAGGTAGGTTATGGTTTTCATGCTTTCATAAGTAAACTCTTAATAGTGAATGATATGTATTGGTAGTATTGTAAACCCTACTATATGCTTAATGGTATGTTTGCATGAATATGATTATGTGATTGTGATAAGATAAGCATGATGAAAATATTGAATCCCAAATCTTGAAAAGAAACTTTAATATACATTATTAATGATGAGGCCTTGGTATAGAAGAAGGCTTGATGAATTAAAGTAATGGGATTGATGATGCCTTGGTATAGGGAAGGCTTGATGATTTACAGAATGATAATAGTGGATCGGAGTGTCACGTTCCGACACATAGAATTAGTGGATCGGAGTGTCACATTCCGACACATAGTATTAGTGGATCGGAGTGTCACGTTCCGACACATAGTATTAGTGGATCGGAGTGTCACGTTCCGACACATAGTATTAGTGGATCGGAGTGTCACGTTCCGACATATAGTAATAGTGGATCGGAGTGTCACGTTCCGACACATAGAATTAGGGGATCGGAGTGTCACGTACCGACACATATAGGGGATCGGAGTGTCACGTACCGACACATATAGGGGATCGTAGTGTCACGTACCGACACATATAGGGGATCGGAGTGTCACGTACTGACACATATAGGGGATCGGGTGTCACGAACCGACACATAGAATTAGGGGATCGGAGTGTCACGTACCGACACATAGCAGTAGGGGATCGGAGTGTCACGTTCCGACAAAAGAGGAAGAAAGATAATGAATCTTGAAAGATGATAATATACTCAACTTAATAAACTTAATTCCCAAATGAGTATGGTGTTGAGGCTTGAGCCCTCATGGATGAACTTGATGGTACTTATTGATGATTATAGTACTTGTTGTTGCTACATGTTGAGTTTTATAGTTGATTTACGATAATATTTGTTATATATTGTTCCCTATTTTGAGTTGGCCAATGATATCTACTCAGTACCCGTGTTTTGTACTGACCCCTACTTTTATGTTTTCTTCTTGTTTATTTGTGGAGTGCAGCAAACGTGCCATCGCCTTCATTTCAACAGTAATTCAAGCCAGTCTTACTACATCGGAAATTCAGGGTGAGCTAATGCTTCTAGCTTGGACTGGATCTTCTTCTCCAAGTCTTGATGCCTTGAACCTCCGGCATGGACTAGCTTCTTATGTATTCTTAGCTTTTAGAATACTCTTAGTTTAGTCATTTGATCGTAGATGTTCTTGTGATGATGACTTCCAGATTTTAGGGATAATAATAGTTATTGATTTTATTAATGAGTTTAAGTCTTCCGCATTACTTTTGTTGATATTATATTGAAATGTTAAGGTTTAGATTTGGTTGGTTCGCTCACATAGGAGGGTAAGTGTGGGTTCCAGTCGCGGCCCGGATTTGTATCGTGACAATCATGCTCAGTTAGCTCTTATCATCATCATAAAGTAAACCATTTCATCAATATGACACCATAAACCCAGTTATACCAATCAAATCCGAAGGACTAATCCAATTATGTATGCAGTTTATACTAAAATCATTAATTCCCTTCACACAATTATATTCTTTGGACTTTCTTTACCCATAACCTTTTCCATCTAGTATCTATACATTCACATGGACCTTAGTATGAAATCATTGGGCTCATTTTGAACCTTCGAGATACGTTTCTCAACTTAAACGCATCAATACCGTACCAAAGATCCACCACTAAAAGCTTCCTTATAAATAATGCTTAAACCATCTATTCTTACTAACAATGTAATACAATAGTTAACTCCTTAAGTATTTACTATTTGCTCATGCCAATCACCATATCACTTTTCAAATCAACTAGTACCACATCTTAAAATTTCGTTATGTCCACCACTAAAACAAATCTTACCTATCGAGAAGATCCTAGCCAAATAGGTCACACATTTCTACCCATAAAATAGTTTTAAAGTATTACAAAATTAGTTTCTTATCAGGCCAAAGCTATGTATATTCTTTCGTAGGTCAGGTCAATATCAATAAGTAACACAGTCCATAACTCTAACCAAGTAAGCATTGGAACCATTGTAGTAGAAATTCTAACCTTAACTTACACATTATTATTCTCATCATTTCCTCAGAACCCCATTTTTGTTATGATAACTTTAATAATTGAACTTTACAAAGTTATATTGCTATTATCGAGCCATCCATTTAATCATTTCACTTTTCAATAGTGAAACCACTATATTTATCGTATATACCATACAACTAATATTCATTTTACTAGGATAACTAACCTTACTCAATCACATAAAAAATGATCACAAATTCATTTCATTAATATACCACTTGCACGGTAATACCGATCTAAATTCCAATTAACACATGACACATCAACTAATTAAATGAGGAACTACGCATGAGTCATCACATAAATGAGAGAATAAGTAAATGAAGAGGTAAGAATTGAAACAAACAAAGGATGGACGATAGAGATTCAAAAAGTGAATATTTTTCTTAAAAGTCACCATAGGCTCTGGAAGATAAGTACAGACATCTCTGTACAAATCTTGTACAAACGTGAGACCTACGAACCTAGGGCTTTGATACAATGTTGTCACGACCCAAAAATGGACGTGATGACACTCGTTTTATCTCACCAAGACAAGTTATCCTAAAATTCGACCATTACAATAAAATGCGGAAGTTTCATAATTTACTCAAAAATATCTCCCAAAATTTGGTGTTCACATGTACAAGCCTCTAAAGTGTTAACAATTGATTCAAAGAAATTATAAGTCATATGACATTATTTCTAGAGTAGAACAAAATCATAAACAGGAGTAAGAAGGTCTACTCAGATAACAAACAGTTACCTCACAAATCTCAAAGGTCCAGGCTAGTAACCTACAAAAAGATTGTAGAAGCAAGGATTGAGTACCAAACTACACAGTAATCAACAAGCAAACCTTTAAACACAAGTTATGGGGAAGAAATACAGGTACTCCTACCACCCCACCAGAACCTCCACAACGTATAAAAACCAGTACACCCTAACAACTCACAGTTTACATAGCACATAGATCAACAACACTTTGAAAATTTACATATGCTCAACAACAAAACGTCAACAAATTACATATCCTTAATAACAACACTTCAACAAATTATATATCCTAAACAACAATACTTCAACAAATGACATATCCTCAACAACAAGATCATCATTCATCAATCACAAGTTCCGCAGAAAGGCATTCACAAGATAAAAAAAAACATAATATCAAGTTCACTAATGATAGGTATGTGCAATGCAATGGAATGTCATGTCAAGTATAATGATGCATTTCGGACCTATTGATACACACCTATTGTATTTCGGACCCAAGGGGGACATATCTGTCCATGCATCTGTTGCAGCGCACGTCACGACCCTCGATAATAGTAACCATCATGACACGCAATACGTCCCTGAAAATATAGTATTCATCGCAGCGCGTGATACGTCCCTCGAAATGGTACATCCTCTTCAAGTTTTCATTCTTTTTCAATGCACATAAAACTTTTCTCAACCATGTTTCAAAATAATGCAACTGACATCACAAAAATAAAGAACATATCACCATTAATAACATTGCAAAATTCACAACAATATAACAATGATTCAACAAGTCTTTTAAACCATTCTCCATTATCAACACATCACATACAACCCATTATTCACATTGTCTTTTATTACCCTTTGTTTTCATCATTAGAATTAATCAATGTGTAAAAGTCAATCCATCACAAAGTCTCATTACTCCCAAACATGTACCACAAATAAATACACGCATTCCATACACTTAGCAAGGGTTTAGAAATTCACTTGCCTCAAGTAGTTGAACAATTACTCCAAAATTCAAGCCTTTACTTTTCGTTGAGCTTCCAAACCAATGCAATCTTTCCAAATATTTAACCACGATAAGATTTTGAAACTAACAACACCCATATTACTATTTGTTTAGTCTATATTTAAAAACATACACAAATCTAAAATCAATTTCCTAAATTTTGATGTCAATTAACATGTCAACTCTCATGTTTTTTTTTATGAATTTCAAGTCTAGAATCAAGTTCAAATTTCTCAAAGTATCATCAATTTTACGGAATAAAAAGAAGAATTTCAACAAAATTAATAACTTTCAAATAATCTATCGTTGCACCAACGAGAGAAATCCAATTTAATTCCTTTTTTTCCTTTCAAACCTATATGCCATAATGGTAATCATTATCCAATAATGACAATAGATATAACCAATCACTGTCAGCAACTTGCTGCCCCAATCTTTTTCCATAACTTCCATCCCATAATTTCCACCTATATCATCCAACAATATATAATTGCTAGTAATAAAAATCTAGCTCAAAATCTCAATTCACTTTAACCATTAACTTGACAATCAACTGGTAATGACTACATAATGATTATTCGAGAAACAAAATAATCGAAGTCTACCCGCTGTAGTTATATATATGATCGACGAGCATATACATTCAAATAAAAAATATTCTTATTCTCCTTTCTCAATCTACCAATAATAATAATAATAATAATAATAATATTAATAATAATTCATTACATTTTAACCTCTAAGCATAGCATATTCACAAATACACAAATTAATGCAGGATTCGAACTTACCTCGATGAAAGATTAAGCGGTTCCCATGCCGACCATCGTTTCCCAGGTAATTTCTTTTCCTTTCTTTTCTTTTGTAATAAAACAATAAACCCTAGAAACTTATTTTAATATTGATAAAATAGTATAGGGTATTTTATAAATTATTATATTGACCCATTAACCATCAACTAAATGATTAAATTATTAAATATATATAAACCAATTAAATAATTGTAGTTATTGAATTATTTACAATTTTCAAATCGATTTCACCAACTAGTAAAAAATTATTCGGGGCAATTACTCAAGAGGGGTAAAACGCTAATTTTACAAAAAAAATTCATAAATGATCTTTCGGGTCATTACAACTTTCTATAGTCGTTATGTAAAAAAAATATGCATACATCTTGACTAGTTCACTAGATATCTACCGCATTCCATCGTCAACAACAAATGTTGGATAGTTTTATAAATCAATGTCAAGTTGGGAGGAAAGAAACCACGTAGAATTGTCTTTATTTGAATTTGAGCGCTCATGATTTTCTCATTCTTAATTAGTCACTAAATCACACCTTTAAATGTTTAGTTTTACTCTCATCTACATAAATTGTCCTTTTAATTATGTCTTTGATACATACGTGAATTGGCTTATGTACTAAGAATATATAATTTGTTTCTTTCAATACATTGACCGTTCAGGTATGTTTCAAAATTTTTAACATATAAATTTATTAAAAATAACTTCAAAGAGTATAAAAAAAAATAAGAAAAGAGAAGAAGATAAAAGAGTTGAAACAAAATGAGTATCAACTTGTGTACAACAATAAAATTGTAGGACTATATATAGATATTAAGATGCTTGGAGACAGATGTAATTAGGTTACTTTAAAAATCTATCTAGGTCAATATGAGCTTTGTTAGTTAGTCTTGGCCAATTCTATCTTTGATTCGATAGTTTAATTAAGATTTTTATTAAATAATTATTATAATAGACAACTTCAGTTTTTAATTAATTGTATGTATACATGTATTTAATTACTAATATAGATTTCAAAATTACGAACTTAACAAATTATTTAATTTTTTCAATTTAATGTATTATTCGCTTCCTAATTTTTCTCTCTTTCTTAATAGGAATTTGTGCTTAAATCTATGGATGTTCATTTGATTCGACACCTTAATTGCCTTAAATAAATAATTTATTTTAGTTTTTTCTTATGAGATGTATTCTAGGTAAGGTAAAAGTAAAAACTTTTACTCTTTCCATCATTATTCCTTAACTAGTATGCTCTTCCGTTTTCTGGCCGATTTAAATATATATATTATATTAAAAATGAATTTATATTATAATTGAATATTTTAAAAAAATATTGTATAAGAGGAAAAAAAATGCAAACCTAGTCACGCTCTTAACGTTGTTTGTTAAAAAAATAGTTCGAAATATATTTTCAAATTGTAATTTTTACTTAAAATTGTTTATTAGAAAAAACATAAAATGGTAATCTCAAAATTTTTAGTGTATCGTAATTACTTACTAAATTCAATTAATTTTATAACAATAAGATTAGTTCAACCAAAGTAATGTTAATTTAATTCATAATAAATTACATGACTTTGTGTATGTATAAATCAATTGATTCATAGTTCAAATAATTTAAAATATATTTGTGATACATAAAAATAAAAGAAAATACTTGAATTATGTTTCAACAAAGGTATACATAAGGAAATAAATATCTCAAGTCCAAAATATCATGAAAAATAAATTAAGTTATTTATATTATATTATATCGAACATCATACTTTACAATAGAAAATACAAGAATTGTAAAGCATAACATAAAAAATAAAATGTAAATTTACAAGAAATCATAATGTCATTAGGAATTTGATGTGTCACTCATATTTTCGATTATATATAGATTATCATAGAGTAACAAAATATTATATTTTCAAGAATACATTAAGTGTCAAACTAGAAAAATGTATACAAAGAGTTAAATCAATATTTGCCACTAAAACATGTGTAGCAGTGAAAAAGTTTTTTAATGTTAAGTTAATTAGTATTGTTGTCATCAATTTAAAAAAAATTAATGTATGATAATAATATAACAATCCTAAAGATAACTTCTTCTTAACTATGGAAAATTTAAAATTAATGTATGATAATAATATAAGCATTCAAAAGATAATTCCCTCTTAAATATGAAAAAAATAAGATAAATTATATTTGTTTTAAATAATTATAAGTCAAATGCATTTTATCATACCAAAACTAAAAAAAATAAATATAAATGTACATCTTATTTATATCATAAAGAAAAGTAATATGCTATTGGCAGAATTATATGAGAGAATCTGAAGTTTCTTTTGTTTACAATAATTTAGAGATGATGAAGAAATATATTTTATTTTTTTTAGTTTTAATACAATTACTATGATAAAGAGGAAAAAATAATTTAACTTTTGAGCTTTTATAATACGATAGTTGAAATTTCTTCATTCTTTTCATTAAATACTTTATTTATCAACTAAAAAGTATAGCAAAAATTGAATTTATGCTTATCTCTAACACGTGTTCAGCAGTGAAAGTATTTAATAACGTTAAACTAATTAGTATTGTAGTCAACAATAAAAAAAATTAATGTATGATTATAATATATCTTTTGAAAAGATAACACCTTCTCAATGTGGAAAATTTAAGATATATAATTTTTGTTTTAAATCATTATAAGTTAAATACATATTAATAACATGTGCACATTTACTATAAAGTAAATAAACGTTTTATGTGTTTGATAATATTAATAGATATGTTATTGGTTGAAATAAATAAGGGATTCTAATGTTTTTTTTTACAATAATTAAGAGAAATTAAAGAAATTGTATTTTTTTTGTTTTAATATAATTATTGTGATAAAGCGGAAATAATGATTTGATTTTTGAGCTTTTATTATATGAAATTTAAAATCTTTTCTACATTCCTTTCATGAAATAATTTATTTAACAATTAAAAGTTTTAAAACTACTAAAAAGACAATTTAAGTATTCTAGGAAAGTTTTTTTAATATGAGAAACCATATCATATATTTTTAAGGCCAACAATATGTAATAGCTATGAACAATACCTCATGAGTAGTATTATATCTTTCATGTTTCACCAATAAAAGGAATTCAAAATATTAATTAAAAATTCATAAACATATATACACAAAAATTAAACCGTATAACTTTCTTGGGGCGTTTTTTTCCCGAGAATTGAAAGAGGCAAAGGTGTGAAAGTTCCTTACTCTGAAACAAGACTCTTTAAGTGTTCATGAGTAAGGGTTGAAATTCACCAAACTGTCTCGCTATGCTCCAGAGATGGTTAAGAATTTGAGTAGAAGAATGAGCTTGTTTATTTGTTGGCTTGGGTCGTGTGTCAAGAAAAGAGGGTAGAGTTGCAATGCTGATCAATGTTATGGACATTATCCCGATTGATTATGTGCAAAAAGTTGTAGAGGGGAAGCTGAGTGACAGAGAAGATTACAGAAACAAGAAAGCTAATAATGGGAATGAGTCTGGGCAGTAGCAGGGTGGTTCAAATCGGCCACTGTTCCAGAAACAAAAGCGGCCTGCATTATCATCTGCTAGTGCTCCTGCACCTAGAAACAAAGGTGAGCATCATGGACAGAATTCACAGAACTACATAGCTAGGCTAGCTTAGTCTCAAGGAAACGTGGCACAAGGAAGTAGTTGGGATCCTGCATGTGCTAAGTGTTATAGAACCCACCTAGTAAATATCGTGATGGCCAGGCAGGTTGCTTCAAGTGTGTCAACATGGTCACTTGATGAGAGAGTGCCCTATGAATAGGCAGGTTGGAAATCTGGGCTACATAGCCCAATATTCAGCAGTTGCTCCACCATAGAGGGCTATACCTACAGAAGCCAATTATGGTACTGGCGGAGGGGCAAACTGCCTCTATACAATCAGTAGACTCCAAGAGCAAGAGAACTCGTTAGATGTTGTCAAATGTATGATCAAAGTCTTTGATTTTGATGTTTATACTTTGTTAGACCCAGGAGCAAGTTTATATTTTGTATAATTCGAGTGATAAAGTTTCATATTCCTATTGAGCCAGTTATGAAGTGGAGTAGTTGTTCTGGATTGCCTAAGGGCCGCTTTATTTCGTATCTTAATACGAGAAATTTATTTTCAAAGGGATGTATTTATCACTTTGTTCGAGTTAATGACACAGGTGCTGAGTTTCCTTCCCTTTAGTCAGTTCCTATAGTAAAAAAGTTTCGAGAAGTTTTTCCTGATGATCTGCCAGGAGTCCCTCTTGAGATAGTAATAGACTTCAACATAGGATTCATTGCAGATACTCATCCTACATCTATTGTTCCATATAGAATGACACCAATAGAGTTAAAAGAGTTGAAAGAACAGCTGAAACATCTGTTAGATAAAGGTTTTATTTTACTAAGTGTCACCTTTGGGCTCTTTGGTCTTATTTGTAAGGAATAAAGATGGTTCCCTTAAGACGTGTATAGACTACTTCCTATTGAATAAGGTTTCCATCAATAATAAGTCTTTCCTTTGAAGGATAGATTATCTTTTTAACTAACATCAGGGTGCCACCTGTTTCTCAAAAACTTATCTCAGATCTTGCTACCATCAGTAAAGAGTTGGAGAATGTGACATTCAGAATACAACCTTTAGAAAAAAATACGTGCCTTATGAATTTTTGGTTGTGTATTTAGTGTTGACCAATGAAAAAGTATTGTTCATGGTTCTTCTCTGTTCTTAAAGCTCTATTTAGATATGTTTGTTATCGTCTTCATTGACTACATACAAATCTATTCAGGTAATGAAGAAGATGATGCTAGTTACCTCAGAATAGTATTTTAAAGTTTGAAAGAAAAGGAGTTGTAGTTCAACTTCTCCAAGTGTGAGTTTGAGCTTAGGTGTGCGGCATTCTTGGGCCACATAAATTTTGGTGATAAGATTAGAGTTGATACTCAAAAGATAGAGTAGTTCCGCGGTGTCCTAGACCCACATCTCCAACCAATGTTAGGAGTTTCTTGGGTTTGGATTGCTAGTATAGAAGATTTATTGAGGGGTTTTCATCTATCTCGTCTCCTTTGACCAAGTTGACTTAGAAGATAGTTAAATTTCAATGATCTGAAGCTTGTGAGAAAAGCTTTCATTAGTTCAAGAAGAAGTTGACTTCTGCTCCATTTTGACCTTACCTGTAGCGACACATTCCGTGAGGTCTACAACTTGACAAGAAACTCAATTTTATACTTGCCACATTAAAATAGATTAATGAAGAGCATACTGATTTTAATTTTAGTTGATGGATTATGTTCATAATGAATAATTTTGTTAAGGATGTGCATTTTCCCTATTTAATTATTTATTTTAAATCGGAATTGATATGACATAGAATTTTAACTTACGACGAAAAATCTGTTATGTCTTACAATAACCTGTATTTATAGGGTTAATAAACAGAAACAGAAATAAGATGAAGCAGAAAAAATATAAAGTACAAGAATTAATCTTAGTCCACAGAAACTGCTGTGTGTCCTTAAGAAATTTAATCCCCTTACTGTACCCAAGGTTATGGATTAATTTCTCCCAAGATAAATCGGATCAAACCTGTTAAAGAAATAGCGGTACCTCAAACTTCTTTAACTTCAACGAACATAAGAAAAGCAACAAGTCACACAGAGTCAGTCGATCGACACTTTGATTTTTATTTGAGAGAAAAATAAATGCAGAGAAAAAAAAAATTTCAGTGTTTAAAAAATCAAAAATTGACTTCCTTTCATAGCCATTTTCAGCAAGGAACGTGTCTATTAAGTGAAATCTGTTCAGACCCATTTTATCCAGAAAGTTGTGTCCTTTGGAAAAATAACAACTTTTCCAAAAATTGTGTCTGTTAGGAAAATAAATACTTTTTGGAAAGTCAACGACTTTCGGAAAAGTAACGACTTTTAAGAATGTTGCCGTTACCCGCAAATTTATGAGAGATAATATTAACAGGATTTATTTGATTTAACAAAAATTGATTAAATAAATTTTCTCCAAAAAATTTATCAATCAATCACATTATTATCCAAATCCAAATCCAAATCCAAAGCCAAAGTAGTTCCCTTACTTTTCATATTCTCTCTTATCTTTTCCCATTCAAACTTGCTAAAACCCAACAATCCCCCACATGAATGGGGAAGAATATTGTTAAAATATATGCATGAAAAAACTTGTGTGTCTTGTGGGTAAAGGTTAATCGCATATGGATAAGTATGTTTCCCTTTAAACTTTCCGTAGTGAACATATATCGAATATACTCGGTCAATCGGTAGATTTGATATCTTTGAATCGTCGAGCTTTGGTGTATACCTAGATAACATATGTCACACAATCAACCCTTGACTTTTCTTAGTTCTCATTGTTTTGTTCGTTTCAGCCATGAACACATCTTGGATAGTAAGTGCTTAAAGAACTGGCCTTACCGGATTGTCCTTGAAGCGGCTTACACTTCACACTTACGTAGGTGATTTCTAAATGTGTTATCCCATAGATACACCATTTGATATCCCCTGTATCAAACTTAGAAACCATTAAAAAGTCCTTATGTCTTTATCCTGGTTACTAAACATTGTCTCATCATGAGAATGGACCATCAAAAAATAATAATAATTTTTTTTTTTTTTTCTTTGACAATGTTGAACCGTCATCAATGACTTTGTTTTATCTCCTTGAACCTAGATCTTGGGATCTCCAGTCTTCTAGGTAGAGTTACCGCCACAATGACTTGTTCTCGGCCATAGTCCCATTCCCGTCGATGATTTCTCAACTCGCTCTCTATTTAGGCCTTTTGTAAGTGGATCCGACACATTATCTTTTGACTTCACATAGTCAATTGTGATAATTCCACTAAAGAGTAGTTGTCTCACAGAGTTATGTCTTCGTGTTATGTGACGAGACTTGCCGTTATACATAATGCTTCCAGCCCTTCCTATTGCAGCTTGACTATCACAATGTATGCATATAGGGGCCATTGGTTTGGGCCAAAATGGAATATCTTCTATGAAATTCCGGAGCCATTCAGCTTCTTGGCCTGCCTTGTCTAAAGCAATCAATTCAGACTCCATTGTAGAGCGAGCTATTCATGTTTGTTTGGATGATTTCCAAGATATTGCTCCTCCACCAATAGTAAAAATGTATCCACTTGTGGATTTTGTTTCAGTTGATCCAGTAATCCAATTTGAATCACTATATCCTTCAAGAACGGCTGGATATCTGTTGTAATGTAAAGCATAGTTTTGAGTGTCATCTAAGTATCCCAAAACTCTCTTCATTGCCTACCAATGATTAGGATTAGGATTACTTGTGTATCGACTCAGTTTACTGATAGCGGAAGCTATGTCTGGTCGTGTACAATTCATGACATACATTAAGCTTCCCAATACGCTAGCATAGTCCAATTGAGACTGACTTTCACCTTTATTCTTTGCAAGATGAAGATTTACATCAATTGGAGTCTTTGCCCTTTTGAACTCAAAAATTTGAATTTTTCAAGTATCTTTTGAATATAATGAGTTTGAGACAATGCTAGACCGTTAGGAGTTTTAAGAATTTTAATTCCTAATATCACATCAGCAACTCCTAAATCTTTCATATCAAACTTACTAGCAAGCATACGCTTTGTAGCTTTTATATTAGCAATGTCTTTGCTCATTATAAGCATATCATCTACATATAGGCATAAAATAACTTCATGATTTGGAGTATCTTTAATGTAAGCACATTTATCACATTCATTGATCTGAAATCCATTTGATAACATGGTTTGATCAAACTTTGCATGCCATTGTTTTGGTGCTTGTTTTAGCCCATAAAGTGACTTAATGAGTTTGCACACTTTCTTTTCTTTACCAGGAACTATAAAACCCTCAGGTTGTTTTATGTAAATTTCCTCTTCAAGCTCTCCATTTAAGAAGGCTGTTTTCACATCCATTTGATGAATTTCATGACCGTATACTGCAGCTAGTGCAATTAACATCTGAATTGATGTAATCCTAGTCACTGGCGATTATGTTTCAAAATAATCAAGACCTTCTTTTTGTCTAAAACCTTTGACAACAAGTCTTGCTTTATATTTTTCAATAGTTCCATCGTCTTTCATCTTCCTTTTAAAAATCCATTTTGAACCCAAGGGTTTGTTCCCTGGAGGAAGATCAACCAACTCCCAAGTATGATTGTATAAGATTGATTCAATTTCACTATTAACAGCCTCCTTCCAGGAGGTTGAGTCGCTAGACAACATTGCTTCCTTGAATGTTTGAGGCTCACTTTCAAGAAGAAATGTTACAAAATCTGATCGAAATGAAGTAGATGTCTTTTGACGTTTACTGAATCTTGGACTTTCTTCATTTTGTTCATTCTCTTTTGGTTCTTCACTGGGGTGTTTAGATCCCCCACTAGATGACTCAAGTATAGTTTTATACGGATAGATATGTTCAAAAAATTCAGCACTATCTGATTCCATTATCGTATTATCATGTATATCCGGATGTTCGGACTTATGAACCAAAAATCGACATGCCTTACTGTTTGTGGCATATCCAATGAATACACAATCCACAGTCTTAGGTCCTATTTTTACCCTCTTAGGTATAGGAACTTGGACTTTTTCTAGACACCCCCACACTTTGAAATATTTCAAATTGGATTTTCTACCTTTCCATTTCTCATATGGAATTACATTTGTTTTTGAGTGAGACACTCTTTTAAGTATCTGATTTTCTATAAGGATAGCTTCCCCCCACAAGTTCTGTGGTAAACCTGAACGTATAAGTAATGCATTCATCATTTCTTTTAAAGTTTGATTTTTTCTTTCTACAATTCCATTAGACTGAGGAGTGTAGGGAGAAGTAGTTTGATGGGTTATTCCATTTTCTAAACATATTTCTGCAAATGGAGATTCATATTCTCCACCTCTATCACTTCTGATCATTTTGATCTTTTTATCTAACTGATTTTCAACTTCAGTTTTATATTGCCTAAATGCATCTATTGCTTCATCCTTACTATTTAGCAAATAGACATAACAATATCTAGTGCAATCGTCAATAAAAGTTATGAAATACTTTTTCCCACCACGTGATGGTGTTGACTTCATGTCACAAATGTCAGTGCGAATCAATTCTAAAGGATTTGAATTCCGTTCAACAGATTTATAAGAATGCTTAGCATACTTAGATTGACCACAAATTTGACATTTTGATTTATTGCACTCAAATTTTGGCAAAATATTTAAGTTAATCAGTTTTGGAAAGGTTTTGTTATTAACGTGTCCCAAACGTTCATGTCATAAACATTTAGACTCAAGCAAGTAAGAAGAAACAAAATCTTTATTTATATAAACTGCAATGACATTGAGTTTGAAAAGGCCATCACTAAGGTAGTCTTTTCCTACATACATATAATTTTTGCTTACTACTACTTTATCATAAATAAATACACATTCAAATCCATTCTTGGTCAGAACTGGAATTGAAATTAAATTCTTTTTCAATTCTGGAACATATGAGACCCTATTCAAAGTAACCACCTTGCCTGATGTCATCTTTGATAGGACTTTGCCAGTTCCTTGCACCTTTGCAACAACGGAGTTTGCCATAAACAATTTTTCATCTGTAAGTGCTGGAGTATATGATGAAAATAATTCTTTGTTGGCACAAACATGGCATGAGGCACCAGAATCTATCCACCATTCTTTTGATTTCCAACCAAGTTACATTCTGAAAGCATTGCACAGAGATCGTCCATTTCTCCTTTGGATTCAGCAAAGTTTGCTTGATCTTTCTTTTTGTTGTCCTTCTTAGGACCCTGGCATTCATTAGCCCTATGACCATGTTTACCGCAATTAAAGCAGTTTCCATTGAATTTCTTCTTAGGAGGATTGCTTTTTGGACCAGATGCTTTCTTTCTTTTCTTTAATTTTGTGGAATCTTCATCAACAAAATTTACTCCAGATATTGGTGAATTACCACGTGACCTCTTTTCTGCAGCCTTATTATCCTCTTTGATTCTCAACCTTACTATGAGATCTTCAACAGTCATCTCCTTGCGTTTGTGTTTCAAGTAGTTTTTAATGTCCTTCCACAATGGAGGTAACTTTTCAATGATTGCAGCCACTTGAAAAGCATCATTCACAATCAATCCTACATTAAAGGTTATGTGAGTATTAAGGGAAAACATAATATTTCTAACATAGGCATTAAATAAATTTATACCTTCAGCAAGGAGATCATGGATTATGACCTGCAATTCTTGAACTTGGGTGACGATAGTCTTATTGTCTATCATCTTATAGTCCAGAAATTTTGCCACAATGAATTTCTTCATTCTGGCATCTTCTGTTTTGTCTTTCTTTTCTAAAGCATCCCAGAGTTCTTTTGAGGTTTTGGCACTGCTGTACACATTGTACAGATCATCTTGCAGACCACTCAAAATATAATTTTTACATAAAAAATCTGAGTGTGTCCATGCTTGTGTTACCAAGAATCGTTCATCAGCCGGAGTTTCATCTGACATAACAAGAACATTCTCATTGATGAACTTCTGCAGACTCAACGTAGTGAGATAGAAGAACATATTTTGCTGCCATCTCTTAAAGTCGACTCCAGAAAACTTTGCAGGTTTCTCAACCGGTGCTAGGGCAGCATTTGAACGATTATGTGCAACCGTTGTTGTTGCAGCACTTACTGTTCCAGCATTTGTTTGACTTGAATTAGTCATTTTTTCTGTCACAAATGGCAGATAAATTAAGTATTTAAAATACTAACAGTAAAGAACAAATCTTTACACAAACTGTTTCTGATTTAACGATAAAGATTTTATGTTCTTTTAATCGTTAATCGAATGAATTTTAAAAATTCAAGCAAAGTAGAAAACCATAAAGGTTTTAATCTCCATAAACCTCAAATACAGAAACTGTTAAATTTCTTAAGATTGTTATGTCTTACAATAACCTATATTTATAAGGTTAATAAACAGAAACAGAAATAAGATGAAGCAGAAAAAATATAAAATACAAGAATTAATCCGAGTCCACAGAAACTACTGTGTGTCCTTAAGAAATTTAATCCCCTCACTGTACCCAAGGTTATGGATTAATTTCTCCCAAGATAAAACGGATCAAACCTGTTAAAGAAATAGCGGTTCCTCAAACTTTTTTAACTTCAACAAACTTAAGAATAGCAACAAGTCACACAGACTCAGTCGATTGACACTTTGATTTTTATTTGAGAGAAAAATAAATGCAGAGAACGAAAAAAATTTCAGTGTTTAAAAAATCAAAAATTGACTTCCTTTTATAGCCATTTTCAGCAAGGAACATGTCTGTTCAGTGAAATCTATTCAGACTCATTTTATTAACAAAGTTGTGTCTTTTGGAAAAAATAACAACTTTTCAAAAAATTGTGTCTGTTAGGAAAATAACTACTTTTTGGAAAGTAAACTACTTTTCGGAAAAGTAACGACTTTTCGGAATGTTATCGTTACCCGCAAATTTATGAGAGATAATATTAACAGGACTTATTTGATTTAACAAAAATTGATCAAATGAATTTTGTCCAAAAAATTTATCAATCAACCACATCATTTGCCAAATCAAAATCCAAATCCAAAGCCAAAGTAGTTCCCTTACTTTTCATATTCTCTCTTTTCTTTTCCCATTCACACTTGCTAAAACCCAACAAAATCCTCCAAAAAACTGTTAAGAATAATCTGATGACCTTATAATAGATGTATTATCCTCACAGATAAGGATGAAATAACAAGAATATTACCAACTTGCGAGTGCCAAAATCAGCCGGTTCATACTTTAAAGGTTTACACCCCCCCAAAAAGATAAAAACATATAGTCGTACTTATATTACAACCCATGGTGATATGACCAAATATGCCCTAAAAATATCATGCATATATACAACACATAGAGCATGTACAAGTCCCAAGGTTTATACAAAATATATATATGCCTATATGCAAGTGTGATCTTCTTTAAGGTTTTCAAAATCTCCATCTTCAATGACCAACTTCAAGAGTCCTCTTGAACATTCCCTACGATAGAAACAACTATTACTAAGCATAAATCTTAGTGGTGTAAAAACTATAGAGTCGACGCCCTTTGATTCATCAAGTCATCATTCTCGAGTCAAGGGCAACATAATTGAAATATAATCAGTAAATCAAGTAAACAATAGAGTATAAAGTTCGATTATTAAAGCTTCAAATGACAATAGCGTTCATAGCACAATTTTCCAAGTAGTTCAATAACATGACTCGCCCAATATATACATCATGTCGTTTCACCAAGCACAAATAGGTAACAAGAAGGGTCGACTCCCTGTATCAAGAAGGGTCAAAGCTCAATAAAAAAGAGAACCAAGAACCATATTGAAATTGATTTTCTAGTTTGTACTTAAAATGGACAACTCCCATATGTAAGACGAACTAAAAGTCAGTGTCAAGAAGGAAAATGATCCGAATCAAGAGCAATTCCAAGAGTTACAAAGTCACAACCACAAAAAGGACTAAGTCAAAACAGGAATGCGAAGTGATCAAACAATCCGTACAAGTGGGCAAGTTACACAAGAGTATTTAATATATTAAACGACAACAACACAACAGTGCAAAGTAAGAAGAGGTAACCAATGTACCAATATAAAATTTCACATATACAGAAGGTAATAATAGTACAAGTACAATTTTATACACAAACCTTAGTTCTTTAGACAAGAAACGGTCCAACACCACTTCAAGAGTTCAAACCATAGACCCACAAACGTCTCAAGGTCTTCAACATATTCACGAGTATATATAATCTTAAAAACACAATTATATAACTTATTTCATTTCTAGTATCTCAATAATGTTAATTTAAATAAGGATAATCATCACAAGTATGCTTAACCTTTACAAATATGACTACGCTGACAGAACAATGATTCAGGACAGCTTAATGTCTCATGTTGCAACTAAGATTTGAAAGTGAAAATGGATAAACTGGACTTTATATCTTTCGTAAAAGATGTAGGTACATCTATTATGATCGCAAATAACCAAGAATCACATCAAAATACATTTTGCACAAAAATATATAATCAAAACCCTAACAATTGAGTAAACAAGATTTCTAATTCGAGTAGCTGGACAAAGCTTGTCCTATGTTGTGTCTCATATTTCAAATCTGTAACCTCAAACTTAGATCTTTCCGTAAACGTAAGAGTTGTAGAACTACAAAATATCATTCCAAATCACATTTACTCACTCAAAACTTAGTTCTATTGAAAGAGATATGCATTAAATACCAAGAACTAAACAGTTCAGAAGAAGATTTTGTCACTTACCAAAAGGAATTGTGTGTGTGTTAGATTCAAGACAAAACGATCTACATTTTCTCTTGATTTTGAAGAACAACTCTTTGGATAATGTTACAAGGTTCCTATGCTTCAAGTCATACTAAATTCACAAGAGGATGTTTAAAATATATACCTAAACAAATTATCCTCATCATATGGACAAATGTCACCACAAGGTGTTGCCCAAATAATTATGTGTTGCCAAATTGCATACATAGAGGACGTTTAAAATATATACCTACACAAATTATCCTCATCATATGGACAAATGTCACCACAAGGTGTTGCCCAAATAATTATGTGTTGCCAAATTGCATACATATATATATATATATATATATATATATATATATATATATATATATATATATATATATATATGTACAGACACACACACTTTATGCCATAAATTTGAACTTACTTGTAATTCTAATTAATCAATTTACATAAATACCCCCATACAATACCTTAAATTACGATAAAAATTAATATTAAGCATATATTCAATTATAATAAAATAACAAGTTCCCAAAATGAGAATAAAACACATTATAGTAATTAAGAAATGGTGTATAAACATGAAAATGTTGGTCTAACATTATAAGGTGTTACATTACAAGAGGTACTAATGGTTTTGTGTAGTATTGTGATTCTTCTAGGATTGGGTTGGGCAGTGTTCTAATGCAAAATGACAAAGGTCTAGCTTATGCCTCAAGAGAGTTGAAGGTTCATGAGCATAATTACCCAACCCATGACTTAGATTTGGATGTTGTAGTATTCTCCTAGAAGATATGAAGTCACTTCTTGTATGGTGTTCTGTTGATATAATCAATGATCACAAGAGCCTACAATATGTGTTCACCCAGCAAGAGCTCAATCTCTGACAAGGAAGGTGGTTAGAACTGTTCAAGGATTTTGACATGAGTATTCTTAACCACCCAAGTAAGACTAATGTGGTTGTTGATGCTTTAAGTAGGTTATCCAGGGGGAGTGCCACACATGTTGAGGATGAAAAGAGAGAGTTAGACAGCGATGTGCACCGACTTGTACGTTTGGGAGTTGCATTTATGGATTTAATAGAGGGAGGAATTATTGTGACAACTGGAACTTAATCATCACTAGTGCAAGAAGTGAATGAAAAGCTAGATCAAAACCCAATTTTGCTTGATTTCACAAGCAAAGAGTGTTGGCTTTTGAACAATGATTAGATGGTGTACTGAAGTATCAAGGTATATTGTGTGTACCTACGGTGAATGGTCTCTAAGATAGTATCATGGAGGAGGATCATAGCTCAAGATTCAATTCATCCGGGTTCCACAAAAATGTAGCGCGACCTTGGAGAGTCGAACTGGTGGGAAGGTATGAAGAAGAACATTACTGAGTTTGTTGCCAAGTGCCTGAATTGCCAGCAAGTTAAACTAAAACCCCAATGTCCTAGAGGGTTGTCTAAGAACATAAAGTTTACGGAATGGAAGTTAGAGATGATTAATATGGATTTCATCAAATGCTTTCCAATTTCTCGCATACAGCATGATTCAAGTTGAAGATTGTCAATAGAATGAAAAAATCAACCCACTTTTAACCGATAAAGACCACTCATTCGATGGAAGATTATGCAAAGTTGTAAATTCAAGAAGTGGTAAGAATTCATGGAGTCCCAGTGACGATTATTTAAGATAGAGGTGCACAATTTACTGCTTAGTTCTGCAAGTCTTTCATGAAAGGTTTGGGTTCAAAGGTGAACTTAAGCACTGCTTTTAATTCTCAAACTGATGGACAAGAAGAGTATACTATCCAGACCTTATTAGATTTGTAGAGGGATTGCATGATTGATCTCAAGGGAAGTTGTGATGATTACCTACCTCTAATTTAGTGTTCTTACAACAATAGATACTATTCAAGCATCAAAAAGGCTCCATTTGAACATCTTTATGGGTGAAGATGCACATATCCTATTTGGTTGTTCTATGTTTGTGAAGCATGGTTTATCATACAACATCTAGTTCACCAAGCCATGGAGAAGGTGAAAGTATTTCAAGAGAGATTGAAGACGGCACAGAGTTGTCTGAAGTTTTATATAGATGGGAGGAAAAGGCCATTTGAGTTTAAAATGGATGACTGTGTGTATTTAAATGTTTCACCTATCAAGGGTGTGAAAAGGTTTGGAAAGAAAGGGGAAACTTAGTTCCCGATATATTGGACCTTATAGAACATCCAAGAGAATCAGAAATGTAGCTTATGAGTTGGAGCTACCACAAGAGTTAGCAGCGGTTTATGCGATATTTTATATCTCCATGTCGAATAAATTCATGGATGATCCTTCAATGATTGTACCAATTGAGAATGTTGGATTTAACGATATCTTGTGCTATAAAGAGATCATGGTCCAAATTTTATATCGCCAAGATTGCAAGTTGAGAACAAAATAGGTTGCGTAGTCAAGGTTCTTTGGAGGAACCAATTTTATGAAGAAGTGACTTGCGAAGCTGAAGAGGATATGATGAAGACATATCCAGATCTCTTTGAATCCGGAGAAAGTACAAGTCAAGGTGATAATTCTCTTCTTAGTAATTTATGAACTATGAGTAAGCATGGATGTTATTTTCTTTTGGATTGTTAAATGTTAAACTTGATGTTACTGTTCTTAGCGTAGTGAAAGAAATATCATTCGAGGAAGAATATTTCCAAGGGGGAGATATTGTAACATCTTGTAACTTGTTATAGCCAAGAATAAGATAAGAAACTAAAATTTATCACTTTAGGAACGAAAAAATAAAATCTGGAAAATTTCCTAAGTTCGAAAAGTGATTTTTGATCATTTTCAAATGACCATGACATGTAGCTCAAAATGAGTGAGAGACAATTCTTTATCCATTGGAAAGATCTTTCCAACGGCTCCGGGTTTGCACGATCTCGATATCGTCTGTGGGAGATATGGTTTTTGGAAGTTGGGTTGTTGAAGGGAGGAAAGTCCATTTCCGAATTTTAGTAAGAGCAAACTTGTCTTTTCACCCTTCTATTTACTAATTCTTTTTAAGGGTGTATTTGGGGTTAAAATAAATAGGAACTAAGAGTATAAAGGTTATTTATGCTTAGGAGTTGGAGAAGAGAAAAGAGAAGAAGGAAAAAGGGAGAAAAGATAAAAAAATTCATTAAGAACGTCAAGATCTTCAAGTGGAATAAATCAGGAGTGATCCCTATTAAGGTATGTGAGATGTTTATATGTTAGGTTAGTTCACCCACACACATCTTGTTTAATTCAATAAATTTTGAGTTGATTGAATGATGAAAAGTGAAGTTCTTGAAGAATATTGTTGAAATCTTGTTTGTTGACTTGTTAGGATATTAGTTGATTTTATTAATGTTTCCGGGTTGTTTTACATTTATTATCTAGTTGTTATTAAAGTTATTAGTTATCTTATGTTATTAAGGGAAATATCCGTGGGAGTTTAGGAGGTTTAGAGATGAAAAATAGAGAAGAAAAGTCGATACTCATGACAGTTGAGGAGGTTTATGCGCAATTGTATTGTAATCTCTATCTCATGAGAACCATTGTGAACCTACCTTTCCACATTGGTAAGGGACACTCTCTCATAACTATTTCACTTGGTGCTAAGCTAAAGTCCCTTTATTAATCATCATAGCTTAGTATAGGTCATAGAAGATAAACCCCTTTTATATAATAATCATTAGATCATTTGGAATTTCATTAACTTCCTTCAATAACAATCCTCATATGTGAGATTTAACACATTATAATCATCGTTTCATAGAAAGGCAAACAAGTAATCAATAATCAACCTTATCTCATTATACCTTAACCATAATCTCGCAATCCACATTTTAAATACATTTCAATTACATTCATCATACAATCACCTATATAATCTAATCAAATTCAACGCTTCAATTTATTACCATCATTTAGTATCTTCAAGATCATAGGTCTTACCAATTAACCTTCAGAAACCTATACTATGCTTTAACCATCAACCAAATATATTCATCCGATAATAGGCTTAATAAAATCATACAATAGTAGTTTACACACTCCAATTCAACATCAATTCACAACCCAGTGTTAGGGAAATAGGTTCAATTCATGATCTCCTCCATACAACTAGGTCTAACAGGAACAACTACCCGAATTCATCTATAATAAATTATAATTAATTCATTACAATCAAAACAAATAAAGGAAAATACAATTTGAAAGATCAATTTCGGATTAAAGATGAAACTCATGTTTTTCTCAAGTTTTGTAAATCAATTGGAAAGAACCATTTGGAGAAAAGAGTCCCAAGGTGAAGAGTTCCCATACCTTAAAAATCCTTGATAATTGATGGAGAAAAAATATAAATCTTGAATTTCTAATTCCTTTGACTTTGGTGTTCACATGAGTCTCCTTTGGGGAGAGAGAAAGTAAAGAGACGGAAGAGAGATTTTGAGCTTGCGAATCGAAGTGAGTTAGGTTAGTTTAATGAGGCTTAGGTATTTATATAGTCCCTTAGTTAACCTAACTAGGGACCCCTAACACATAATTAAAAATCTAAGCAACTAACTTAATTAAATGAATAACTTAAAATGAAAAAATAAAAACCAGGCCTGACCTACGAGACTTCGACCTACAGTTCGTAGGTCAGTCGACGCAATCCCATAACCCCGTACTGCAAATCCGTCGATGAGTTCAGAGACCATTTTTTTTGTCCATTTCATGAAAATTTCTATGTGGTGAACAACGTATACATTGAAACCCATTTATCTGATGATGTCTCGTCGCTTGGGCTCGTTGATGCACACTGCCTAGATTTGCAGACTTGGGTCTAACATAAGGGTCCTCTACAAGGACCCTTAGGTTGGTCCTTGGGGAGTCATACCCAGAAGTTTCGCTCATAAAGACACTCTAATACATGTTTAACACCTTCTACTAAATATTATTAAATTCCGACACATAAAGCCCCATGAAACAAAACAAGGCACACTACCATCTTCTTCACAATTTACAGGACACCATGGACATGCCTTGACGTTTTGACTCTAAAACTTCATAAATGATTTATATATAACATTTTATGTCTTGAAGCGGTAATAATAACCTTACTTCAACATATGAGGCTCTTGATTAGGTCTTGGACTTTTGGAGTGTTACACTTAAGTAGCTTCTTCCACTGGACGATTCTTCCATTGAACATTCACCGACTTAATTTCCTTCGTCCTCAACTTTAGCATATCACAATCAAGAATAACAATCTGTTCCTCCTCGTATTGGAGGTATTTATCTAGCACGATTCAGTCCCACTTAATGATATGATGCTCATCACCATTATAGCTCTTAAAAATAGACACATGAAATACAACAAGAACACCACATATATTAGGAGGTAGAGAATATAAATATGCCACTGGCAATACACATTCAAGATGCTCAAAGGGACCAATGTACCTCAGACAACCCTTTTTACCGAATCTCATCACCCATTTCATGGGTGACACCTTCATAAGGACATTCTCCCTGATTTAAAACTCCATGTCTCTTATTTTATGATACATATACTTCTTTTGTCTACTTTGGGATGCTAAACATTTATCTTGAATATTTCTTACCTTGTCTTGATCATCCTTCACTAAGTCCACCGCCAAAATTTTTACATCTCTGTCCTCAAACCAACCTATGGGTGATTTAAATCCCATCTCTTATAATTCCGCAAATGGTTCCATATCAATGTTTGAGTTAGATATTGTTATTACAAAATCATACAAAGGCAAGAACTTATCCTAATGACCTACAAAATAATTCACACATGCCCTCAACTTGTCTTCCAATTCATGGATAGTCCTTTGAGATTGTCCATCCGTCTATGGATCAAAGGTTGTACTAAAAGTTACTTGGGTGCCCAATTAACCATGCAATTTCCTCCAAAACTTTATGGTTAACTAGGTATCACGATTAGATATTATACAAAGGGGAACTCCGTACAACCTTGCTATCTTTTTCACGTACACATTGACAAATTATTCAATATTATTATCTATTCTTACTGGAATAAAATGGGATGGCTTAGTCAATCTATCAACCACAACCCAAATATAATTAAACTTCCCCAAGGTATTGTAAAGACTATCCTCAAAATCCATCACTCTTCTTTTCCACTTCAATTCGAGAATTGGCATTCATTGAAGTAAACCTGCAGGCCTTTGGTGTTTCATACTTCACATGATGGAAATTTTCACACTTCGGCACAAAATCCACTATGTCTTTCTCCATGTCCGACCACTAATAAATCAATTTAAAATCTCCATATATCTTGGTCACAACTGGATGAATAGAATATCATGAACCATGAGACTCTGCCAATAAATTTTGAATCAAGGAATAAACTCGAGGAGCAAAAATTCTTCCTTTAATAATAATTACACCAACGCATCAAGAGTGCCCTTTTGTGCCTTCCCATTCACAATCTTTCCTTTGATATCTTTCAAATTTTCATCCTCAAATTGTTTGTCCTTGATCTCCTCAATGAGTATTCCATTAGATTCAATTCTTGCTAGCACCTAGTGACTTTAGATTTATCAAACTGCATAAATGTAGACTCTAAGTTCCAAATCTCCTTGGTGAAAGGTCGCTTGGTTACACTCAAGAAAGCTAAGCTATACATACTTTTCACAAGAGATAGGACGAACCCAATTTGTAACCACCTCAATTTTAGAGGATTTACCATAACCTTTCTTTAGAAATTACACGCCCAAAAATTAAATGAAATTCACGCAAAATTCACACTTAGAAAATTTGGCATATAATCTTTGATTCGCAAGAACACCTAGTACAGTACGAAGATGGTCTACATGCTCTTCCTCGCTCTTTGAATAGACAAAACTATCATTAAGAAAAACTATCATAAATGAATCAAGAAATGGCGTCAATACCCTATTAAGGATCATAAAATCATCAGGAGCATTAGGCAAACGAATAGACATCACAAAAAATTTTAGTGTCCATAGCGAGATCTAAATATTTTCTTTGGCAAATCTTATGGATTAATTTTTAACTAATGGTGACCGAATATAGAATTTAGCTTAGAGCATATGAAATTACCTTGAAATTGGTCAAAAAATCATTTATTCGAGGCAGGGGATACTTGTTTCGATTAGATACCCTATTCAAATGCGTATAATCTAAACACATTCTTAGGCTACTCTTCTTTTTCTTAACAAATAACACTGGACACACCATGAAGAGGAACTAGGTTAAGTAAATCCTTTTTCAAGGATCTCTTAGATTTGAGTCTTAAGCTATCTTAATTCTTTCGAATCCATACGCAGTGGAGGGATCAAAATGGGATGCGTATCAGGTTTCAAATCAAAACAAAAATCTATATATGTACATAGAGGCATACAAGGACAATCGGATCAATAGATGGAGACTCAACCTTAAAACCCCTATATGAGCCAAACCTGATAAAAAACCTTGCCCTACCACTTTCCTAGACCGAATGTAGGATATGATCTTAAATTTCTTAGGCTTGTACAACCCTTCTTACTCTAGTATTTTCCTTCTCGAAATTTCTAGAGTTACTTACTCAGTATTACAATTTATTATAGCATGATAGCGGGACAACCAAATCATTCCTAAGAAAATATCAAAACCATCCATATCCAAAATTACAAAATAAGCCCATGTCTTAAAACCCATAAAACAATATGACAAGCACAATAGACATGAATGACTATGACTCACTCTCCAAATGGGGTAGAAACATTGATAGGGGAATTAAGTATATCACATAACATATCAAACTTGGAGGAAAATCACGCAGATGCATAAGAATAAGTAGAACCCGGATCAAACAACACATTAGCCATCCATTGACAGACAAGAATAAAACATTTGATCGATGCATCAAACGCCTCTGCCTCATTCTTTCGTGGAAAGGAATAACACGCACCCTTATAATCTTGATGAACCACCTCCCTTCCTGGTATAACATTACCTCTTGCTACATTTCTATTATATTTTCCTCTACCTCCACAACTTCTCTGATTTCCTTCTCGCCCACCTTGTCAACGCTGTTGACCATTATTACCATTACCCGCAGTTACCACTCCTCTAGATTTCCGCTGCACAGAATCTAACACATATGGACGGGACAATATCTCCTCATGTATCCAATTTCTCCACAATTATAATATATGAGATCCAAGAGTGGCTTGATGCCCATCGAAAGCGCGCCTGCTTGACTATCCTGAAAATTATAAGATGGAGTTCTTGAATAAATACCTTTACAGGCGAGCATAATGGAATGAATAGGCTTTGCCACATGTGTTAGTTTTCGGATCCCAAGAATAATAACCTTGAAAATTACCCAAATTCTTGACCCTTTTTAGCAATGCCTTGGCTTGACTGTCATGCCTAACCCCCCCAAGCATCTTAACATAATCTGTCACTTCATTAAGGCTCTTCTTGTGGAATTAATATAAATAAATAACACTGCAACTTAGAAATAAAAACCTCTAATTAAAAACCATATTCTCTCTTCTTTAGTAGAAATTAACTGTGTAGCATATCTCGATAGGGCATGAAACTTGGTTTGATAAGCAGACACAAACATACCACTTTGATTTAAGGCCATAAACTCACTCTTCTTACATTCCCTCAATGGTCTAATCATATATTTTTCTAAGAAAGAAACATGAAATTGGGTCAAGGTAAGTGGATGTAAAGTATGAGATCTATATACCATATAATCTCTCCATTATTTCTTGGCTTCATATTGAAGTTTGAAGTGCACGACCTCAACCCCATGTTGGTAAACCATACCCAATTTATACAACATTCTCATAATAGTCTAAGATAAACTGAAAATTATCATTAGTCTCAGAACCAAGAAAAACTAGAGGATAAAGCTTCAAAAACATAATCAACATGTCATGCTCGTTCCCTGTCATGACCGAAACCAACAAAGGATGGAATAAAGCTCATTAACTATTGTTTATCCTAACATGGGCGCAATGATAGAAACAAGGGGATTAGAAGGAGCTTGAGCAGGTGGAATCATTACTTGACCAGCCAATTCCTGCAAGAATAACATGATATGTTGAGCTAACATTACGTGAAAAGGAGGAATACCTAAATTTCTAGCTGGAACCCCCCGGCTCCCCTACCAATTTCCTCAACATCCTCAAAGTGCTTATTATCCTCCATTTCTTCATCTTGCACATGACATTTCTTATTCCCCTGCACATTCTCAATATGTACCTTATATACTTCGTATGCTACACTTCCATGAACTCTACCCCTAGATCTTCCTCTACCCCTACCTCGACCACGACTTCTAACTATAGGTTCCTTAATCGGAGCATTGATGATAGCTACGGGCCTAATGCCATTGAACCTAGTATTAATGATCTGCATACCAAAGAGTGAAGAAGGTTAGTTACCAATTTGAATCGACAAACATTAATTAGAACAAAGTTTAGCATGAAAGGAAACAAGATAAAAATATAGAGGTTTTCTAAAGTCCTATATCGTCTTGAAGAAAAGTAAAGGCGTCCCCATAACGTTCTACGAGATTTTATTAAACTCGTTTTGATACATCGAGATCAAAGAACCTAGTCTCTCACACGAACTTTTTCATGATTAGACCATCGTGATTGACACCCACACTAACCAACCAGTTAGAGAACCCATACCACAACTCAACACAAGCAACTAAACGAAAACTAAGGCCTTTATCATCGGAAACAAAATAATACTAAATCAAAATCCTTATAAAGTCAAACAATTGCTGTAACTATGAACAGTGCAGAGGATAAACCTAGAATCTAAAAGTTAATAGACCAAAACATCAAACAAATATCCTAGTATAAATAGGAAGTACTAATGAACTAATCCAGTAATCCAATGCAAATGTCTAATTCTGAAAATGGTGGACATATATAAAAAAGAATCCCATGGCAGTTGGAAGATTTGGCTCACCCTTGAATTCAATGGGACAATATTTAATCTCGTAATAGAGGCATATGAATAGCCGCTTGAAGATGCCTTGTAAGTAACAAAAATCAGATCAAGTGCAGAATCAATACAAACATAGTGTACTAGAAGGATCACACAGCTATCCCACTAGTGTAACATAAGTAAGTCAAACAGCATTTTAATAACATGCATAATATATCGACATATACAATACTATCAACATGCTCATAAAAAACATTATCACACATCATTGGTCTCCTAATGAAACTACAACTTAAACGATTAGTTTTCCCGAACGTGGAAATCCAATCCCATAATTGCATCGCAACGTGGTAACCCAATCCAGTAATTGTGTAGGAATGTGGCAACCTATCAAAAATATCTTACTGAAATGCATGAATCTTATCCCCAAATACATATCACAATCACAATCACAAGTATATCATGAACATCATATATTTACATCACGATTACATGGAGACCTTCATTCAAATACTTCATTTACAACAAGTGTGATCTGTATTGAAACATTAATACATATACAAATATCATAATTAAGTAAGAACAAACAAACATCACACAAAAAATCATAACCATCACCTACCCCAAAATAAGCTAAAATTCTAAGAGACTTAGTCTTTCCCTTTACGAATTCGTTCCGCTTACTCTTGGTCTACAAACAATCACAATAATATGCTAAAATTAATAAACAATCGCTAATTACTCATATTACTAACAATTTTATGGAACCCTAGATTAGGTTATTCCTATTGTACAAGCTATCAAAAAATCCTTCCCCATCAATATTGACTCATTCTATTACATTCTATGAAAAAGCATATTCGGGGACAAAAAAGTTTACCTTTAGCCTCAAGAATGGCGGAAAATGATTGAGAATCTCGTGGTTCATTTCTAACATGTAAAAGTCGAAAAGTGCCAAATAAGATCGTATAGGGGCTTATTAACGATTAAATTTACAAGTTCCCTGCTATAGAAATATTCATACCGTTGTAACAACTTCACCACGGTGGCCTAAACTCCCTCTACTATGGGGCATTTTTTAGGCACAATACTCCCCTCTTTAACTTAAAATTTTAATTATCATCTCTTCCGCCACAACGGCCACCACCTCTCTAAAGTGTCCCCGCTACAAAAGCAATAATTCCACTACAGCGGTAAAATTCATTCAGAAGATAATTAATACCCTTTTTTGCCAACACATCTATCACTTGCTACGATTCAAAAAAATCTTTTGCACCAAGACCAATTCCCAAAGATATAATCATTCAAATTTAATTCCGTAAAATAGTACGAGTTCGTTAAAGAGTTATCTAAGACCACATGTATCCAAATTTATTATTAAGTCGCCCGATTTCTATAATATTTTCCTACTGCTGTGAAACTCCGATTTTCTCTAAATATGGATAAGGTTGGGAAAAATTCAAATACTACAAAAAGATTCCTGCGCCAATTTACCTTCATTGAAATTTATATAATGATGCAACCTGGTCGTTATATTAGGAAATATCCTGAATGGTTCGATAATTGATAATGCAAATTACTAAAGGGTTAGATAGATAATGGACATGTATCATTACAACTACCTTTAGTAAAGTTATCATCACATGAATGTGTTATAAGTGAATAATGAGAATGATGTCGCATCAGTTGAGGTCATAATATCTACAACAATTTTATATGTTAAGTGTATATCAAAAAGTCTAAGGATACAACTACTATAATAATATTTGTAATATCTTGCAAAATTAAGATAGCTAGGAGGAAACATAGAAGTTAAAATAGTAAGTTTAGGGATGAATTAAATCTAGAACTTTTTCTTAACTTAGGAAAAATGAGTTTTTGGTGAACTTCATATGACCATTCCTTATGGCTCACGATGAATTAGAGGTACTTCTTGATATGGTTGGAAATCCCTTGGAGACACCTTCCAAACACGCTAGACTTTGCATGATTTAGATTTTTAGGAGCAAGTTATGCCGTTAAGAAGTTGGGCTATTAGATTAAGGATAGTCCAATCTAGATTTGTGAAGGATAAAGAAGTGTTTTCCATATCCAATTAATTTATTTCTTTTTTGGATAATAAATTGTCTTCTAAACTTATTTTATTCAGTTAACGCAATTAGAAAACCAGTTAGGATTTTTAGAGAAGAGAAAAGAAGAGTAGAAAGGAGAAAAAGGAAGAAAGAATGTTCAAAATCGTCAATGTTTGACTGGTGGAATTAGTCGGTGGTGATCCCTAAAAAGCTATAGGAGATATTTCTGTGCTGGATTCTTCAAATTACACAACAACATGTTTAATTCAATGCAATTAGAGTAGATTGAATGATGAACATTGAATCTCTTGATGAAAAATCATTGAATTCTTCTTAGTTAAGTTGTAGTATACCTTTGGTTTTTTGATATCGTATTTCCAGTCTATTTTACGAGTCTAAACTATGGGTATTGAGAATTATAGTCATCCTATGTTTTTGCGGGTTAGATGTATGTAAGTTTAGAATATTTGGAGTTGAACATCGAAGAAGAAAAGTAAAAAATCTCATTTTACAACCCTTTGAAGGGCGCGCCTACAAAAGCCCGTTACGACAGCCTATGTATGACAAGCTCTGGAACGGCTCATACTAGAGTCTATCCATTAAACTTTGGTGCTCCGAGCCTCTAAAAGCACGAAGATCACCCAGAGACCCCGTTCTTTCCCCATCTTTTCGTACTAGTTCCTAAGTGATGTACCTATGTTTCTTGGTTTATTCCAACACTCTAAAGTACATCAAAAATTCATCCTTAAACATGAGATCTTGGTCCTTGAAACCATAATCTAATTAAAGGAAAGTTAAGATTAAAGTGAAAGGATTTAAGAGTAGAGTCTAAAAAGGTTAAGAAGCATGTCAAAGTGACTTCTTAAAGTTTTCAAGAGTCTTTACAAAAACTTTATATAGAGGCTTCATAGATAGATGACATTAGGTTTTATTAGTCTTACCTTTTCACTTGTAATTGATTTAGACTTGGGTTGCCACTTTTGCTAATTACTTTCCTTAAAGTTATTTATGAGATTATATCTTGTGTGACATCTTCCGTTGAGTTAAGTAAACCAGTGTAAGGTTATGCTCAAGTCCAAAAATGTTTATTGGGTGCCAGCCACGTCTAAGTTGTAGGATCGGGGCGTGACATATCTTTAATTAGAGTAATTAGTTCCAGAGTCCTTGATATTCTATGAAGTTGTGTCTGTAGATTCTTAGTCATCGATGTGAAGAGCGCCACATATATAATTAAGAGACTACAACATATAGGAATTCCTCACTTCTTTCATATTCCTTGTGTGTGTTATAGTATATCTCCAAAAAAAGTTTTCTTCTAAATCATGCCTGAATATGTTTTAAGAGAATCATTCCTTCAGGAAGAGAGCAGTTGTAGGTCATCATGATAGGAGGATTATTCAGGAACATGAGTTGCTAAGTACACCTGAAGGGCAACCTCAAGGAAAAGTTACGCATGTTGAATTCCATGAGTCTCTCTAGATTTTATGTCAAGTTGTTACTAATCAAGGTTGAAAGAGAGTCAATCAACATGAAGTGTCTCATACCTCAAATATTTGCGAGATTTTAGGGATGAATCAACAAAATATCACAAGTTCAAGTGTCAAAGAGGATCCTGAGAACTTCTATGAAGTACTTCAGAAATTTTTTGACATATTGCATGTGGTTGATATTGAGAGGGTGAAAATAGTTGCATACCAACCAAAGGGTATCACTAGAGCCTGGTTCGACCAATGGAAAAGGAATAGGGTTGAGGATGCGCCAATAGTGAGTTGGGTTGTGTTTGAGAATTCTCTTATGAAATGTTTCATTCCCCATGAGTTGTGAGAGACAAAGATTTGAGAGTTTCGAATCCGGATTATTCCCCATGAGTTGTGAGAAACAAATATTTTAGAGATTCTAACCCTTAATCCAGAGTCTAAAAGTGTTAATGAGTACAGTCTAAAGTTTGCACAACTTTCCTGCTATGCTCTAGCGATTATAGTTGAGATGATGAGAAAGATTAGCTGATTTGTTGATGGATTGTCTCATCATCCAAGCAAGGAATGAAAGGCCACAATGTTGTTAGGGTATATGGACATAGCAAGAAGAATGATCCATGTAAAACAAGTTGAGGATAAAAAGGTGAAGGATAGAGAAGGGTTTAACAATAAGAGGGCTAAGACATTAGGCAACGATTACCAGACGCAAAAGACTAGTATGAATTTTTCATTCCAACAGAAACAGAAGGGACCTACTCCATCATCTGCTGATACCCTTACACCCATAAACAATGGCCAGCATAATGCTCGGAGAACATAATCTTTTAGAGCTAGACTCGACAAGTCTAAAGGTTGTGAAGCGCAAGGAAGTAACTCGCTCATGCATGCGCTAGTTGTGGTATACCCCACCCAAAAAAGTGTTATCGGGACATAAAAGGTTGCTTCAAGTATGTACAAGAGGGTAATTTCATGAAAGAGTGTCAAAAGAACAAATAAGGAAATGGTAGCGGCAGAGGAACAAACTGCCTATATGTTATAAACGTTCGCCAAGAGAAAGAGGATTCGCCATATGTTGTCACTTGTATGAAAAATCTTTGACTTTATTGTTTACGGTTTGCTACAACAAGGATCTAGTTTATCTTTTGTAATTCTATATGATTCTATGTATTTTGATGTTATTTTTGAGCAACTTAGTGAATCATTCACTATTTCCACACCAATTGATGATTCTATTTTAGTAGACAAGTTCTATCGTAATTGTAACATTTCACATCAATCACAAGATTACCATGGATTACTTAGTTTAGTTAGACATGGTAGAGTTTGATGTCATTCTAGGCATAGACTGGTTTTATGCCTATTATTCATTAATAGATGTCAACACTCAAGTAGTTAAGTTTAAGATTCCTAATGAGCCAGTCGAAGAGTGGAGTAGTAGTTCAACAGTGCCTAAGGGTCATTTTATTTCCTACCTTAAGGCGAGAAAGTTAGTTTCAAAGGGGTGTACCTATCACTTAGTCTATGTTGATGACCTATGTGCTGAGGTACCTTACCCTTAGTCAGTCCCTATAGAGAAAAAGTTTCCAGAAGTCTTTCTTGATGATCTACCTAAAGTCCATCCCGAAAGAGAAATAGACTTCGGCATAGCCATCATTCCAGATATGCCTCCTATATCTATCCCTCCATACAAAATGGCACCATTAAAGTTAAAAGAGATGAAAGAACAGTTGAAAGATTCGTTAGATAAAGGTTTCATTCGACCAAGTTTCTCACCTTTGGGGCACTCCGATCTAGTTTGTAGATGCTTCCCTTAGAATGTATATATACTACCGCCAATTGAAACAGGTGACTATTAAGAATAAATATCCTCTTCCAAGGATAGATGATCTTTTCAACCAGCTACAAGGTGCTGCTTGCTTCTCCCAAATTGATTTCAGATTAGGTTACCATCAGTTAAAAGTTAGGTAGTGTATTCCAAACACATATTTTAGAATGATATATAGGCAATATGAGTTTTTGGTTATGTCCATTGGTTTGACCAATGTGCCTGCAACATTCATGGACCTTACGAATAGAGTCTTCAAACCATTTTTAGAAATGTTTGTCATCGTCTTCATTAATGACATACTGGTGTATTCGAGGAATGAAGAATATAATTCTAGTCACCTCAGGATTGTTTTGTAGACTTTTAAATATAAGGATCTATATGCCAAGTTCTACAAGTGCAAGTTTTGGCTTAAGCTGGTGGAATTCTTAGACCACATTGTTTCTAGTAATCGGATTAGAGTTGATACCCAAAAGATATAAGCAATTCAAATTTAGCATAGACTTACCTCTAAAATAGATAAAAGAAATTTCTTTGGTATGGTTGGCTATTTTCTCAAAGGGTTTTCATCTATCTCGTCTCCATTAACAAACATAACTCAGAAGACAGTAGATTTAAATGTTCTAATGTTGGTGATAAAATATTTCTTAAATTGAAAAAGAAATTAAGTACCGCCCTGGTTCTGACTATACCTTAAAGTAGTCAAGTTTTTGTTGTGTATTTTGATGCATCTAGAGTTGGTTTGGTTCGTGTGTTAATATAGAATGATGAAGTTAATGTTTATGCCTCCAAAATGTTGAATTTTTATGAGAGAAATTACCCAATCCATGACTTAAAGTTTGTTGTTGTAGTATTTTCTTTGAAAGATAATCTGATTATCTTTATGGTGTTCATATGGAAGCGTTCACCGATCACAAGCGTTTTCGGCATGTTTTTAGTTAGGAAGATCGTAATATCAGGCGAAGAAGATTGTCTATGGGTAGTAAAACAAGTTTGAGAAAGATAAGAAAGAGTTATCAAAGGAGGTTCATAGACTTGCACGATTAGAATTTTTATTAATGAATTACAAAAATGGAGTAGTGGTGATGAGTGGGTGGAATCATCATTAGTGTCGAAATAAAAAGAAAGCGTTCGTAAGCAAAAAAAGTTATGGCTTTTGAAGTAGGAATAGATGATGTATTGAGATATCAAGGTAGGTTTTGTGTACAAATGGTAGATGATTCAATTA